>NC_054542.1:45515411-45843411 GCF_017654505.1 Polyodon spathula | reverse complement strand
TTTGTAGTGGAAAGCACAAGGCAAGTTATTGATTTAATTAAGGTGAGCTGAGATAAAGTTCAGTTATGTAATATAAGAATTCACTGAAAGGGAATGAGGAAAGCAGAGTGTTGAGTAAGACTAAATGGATAGATGAAACTGGTAGTAATATTATGAAAAAGAAGAAAAGGCCTTTTCAAGTTGAGTATCTTCAAATGGATATTTTGATGTAGTATGTGAAACAGGGAAGCTTTCAGTCTGATTTCATCCCTCAATAAACTTTCAGCAGGATTGCATTTCTAATTATAACATCTGGTATGAGATTTTCCCTAAATTTTTATCATGCATCAAGTAAAAATGCAACAAAATCAACAGTTCATTAAAAAAAAAAAAAAAAAAAAAAAAAAAAAAAGCACTAAAGATTCCTGTCAATACAACCTGAAATCAGTCTGATGCAAGATGTTTGAATAGTAATACATCAGATATACAGTTGCATACAAAAGTATTGGCATCCTATGCTTATTATACCATAATTCAAGGTAACATATTAAGGACACACATTTAATAAACTTAAACCCATTTTTTAAATATGCAATGTCTAGTAATTTAACCAATAATCTTATCAACCAAACAGTATTTATTTAAAGTGCTTGTTTATGACAAAAGTATTACCACCCCTGTTTCAGTATTCTCCTTTTGCTTTTATTATGGCTTTTGGATATTTCTGGTAATTCTTCACCAGCATGCTACATCTTGTTGGTGAAATCTGGGCCCATTCTGTCTTGCATATTTCATTCAGTTCAAACAGAATGCATATACAATGCTTGGCTACAGCTTTTTTTGAGCCACTGTGGTCCATTTTTGGGGAAAAGTTATATTTTTAAATCTCATTGGACCAGAGAATTTTGTTGAAGAATGCTTCATATTCCTGTTAATGTTTCTTGGCAAAGTTTAGATGGTTTGTTTTATTTATTTTGTTTAAAAGTGGTTTGCAGCGAGGTCTGCGTGAATACAATTCTTCCGTGTTCAGGTGCCTTTGTACAGTTCTTTCATGCATTATTTCTAAATCTTTCTTTAAGTCCTTCGTTGTTAATCTTGGATTTTTTTTTTTTTTTGTCTGCCCGGACGATTCTCCTACCTCTGCTGCCTGCTGTTCCCGTAACTGTCTTTGGACGTCCATGTCTTACATGTATTTCAGTTGAATTCGTCCTGTGGTACTTCTTGATCATTGCTCTGATTCTGGATTTGGGTATTCCATATTTGTTTAATATTGTTCTGTAGCCATTTTCTTTGTTGTAGTTTGCTACGAGTGCTTTTCAACAACGTGAATCCAACTATTTTCTCTTGAACATCATCTGCTGTGTTCTCTTCGACAGATGTTGGAGTTAATTACCTTATTTTCTGGCTACTGACTATATAATGCAGCTTATGTATTGTGTAATGCTTTTCAATCAATTAATTATATTTTAATTAGTTCTATCACATGCTTACATGTTTTCTTTTTTTTTTTTTTTTTTTAGATTGTTTGCTTAAACTGTTTTCTTTTTTTTTTTTATTGTGTATTTTTGTCTTTGTAATATTACTTACTATATTACCATATTTGAATGATCTTATATTAAGTGTAGGGTGCCTTTCTTTTTGTCTGTACTGTAATGAAGGTAGAGTCAGGTTTATACAGCTATGGGTCAAGCGAAATTAAGCAACAGAATATACTGCATAGTACTTTCATTCCAGTCAGCTATTAATTGTAAAAGCTCTAATAAGGTGTTAACTTGTGTTGCTTAGAAACAGGTGTGTAATTCAATTTTAATTCAATTCAATATATATGTCAATTAAAATGCAGTTTATGTTATAGTGACAAAGCTTATGGGGTTGTTCAATTTATTTTTGTATAAAACACTAATGAAAAACAGTCTAGCAGCTTTCTTTTCTTATACATAAATTTGTAATACACTCTTTTCCAATATGCAGCAAACTCTTTGGATTTATATCCCACACTGATTATCATTACCCTTCTGTTCTGTCACTGTTTGATAACACATTAAGAGTTCATCATTTGCACCCTCATTTAAAAACAATATACATTTCTGAACATTCTTTGAATTTGCTCATGCTAATAACACACTGTAAGTACATGACGTACAATTAGAAAATTATCTGATTTCAAAGTACTAGTTTGCTCTTGGGAACACTGGCAGTGAGATGACTGTGACTGCTATCTAATCTCTCTAAGCTTTACATTTATTTTGTTTTTTATTTAAACTGCTGTGCATTTCTGATTTTCAAATATAAATACACAACTTTCAATCCTTTTAAAATTTATACATTTTGATGATGCTTTCAATATAGTGTATATCTCATATTTTCAGAAATATACATTAAGTACCTGAGTCAAGGCATGATTTATATTTTATCTATAATTCATTGTTAATATTATCATCCAACAAGAGAACTATTCCATCCACAAGAGAACTTCTATGAACAAAATTAAAAAAAAAAAAAAAACATCTTCTGATTGAAGATCCCCAAGTGTAATTCAAAGGTTCGTAACGGCATTAAGATAAAACAGTACATTTCCAAATGATGTCAGCCGATGTTGCCTCGTTATCTGCAGAAGATCACAATGTGCAGGCAATATGTATCACACAACCACTTCAGTTCCGCTTTACCAGTTTTTGAACTCGTTTCAGATGTGTACAGTGTAATATGTGAACTGATTTTTTCCTGCTTTGATTTGTATGATCATTACTGATGCGTGTTTAGTTAGCATCAACAAAGCCCCTCAGTTTCCATTGTTCCATAGCCATGGTGCCAAATACAAAGTATTGCATTAAAAAACAAAAAAAATGCCTATTTACAAAAAAGTGTGGCCAAGATACCAGTGTTACAAGTGTTTATATTGTTTACCAAACTCCTGTACATTCAAAGAAAGGTGTTATTATTTAAAATGTTATTATCAATTGTTTTCTACTGTTTCTACCAATTTTAAACAATTGCTCTGAGATATTCTGGTACATATTAATTGGATTGCCTTGACCTAGTAGCTCCAGCTACACATCCATGAGCTCTGTGGAGATGCTTAGCTGTAAATCACTGTCTATTTGATGAAGTGTAAAATGAACAGTTTGCTGGTATTTTGAGTAAAATATTCACGTTTGATATCTTATTCACAATGCACTTGTGCTGAAGCTGAGAAAAAATGTGTCATGATAAGTGTTAT
Source organism: Polyodon spathula (assembly GCF_017654505.1). NCBI lineage: Eukaryota > Metazoa > Chordata > Actinopteri > Acipenseriformes > Polyodontidae > Polyodon > Polyodon spathula. The sequence continues at coordinate 45,840,212 of NC_054542.1, read as the reverse complement.
TTAGACAAAGAACCAGTGGTGTAGTGCTTTATTTAGAAGTGAGGGCTAACTATTAACTACCCTCCATCCACCCTCAGCTCTCTCACCCTACCACACCTCCTGTAATCCCTGTTTCCCTATACACTCAACAGAACCACAGTTTATCACTAGTAGTTACGGTATTTGAAAGGGCTAACAAGTGTACCAATTGATCACAAATTCAGACAATCAGGTATTGAGGTATTATTGTAAAGCAACTAGACTATATTAAGCATAAATAAATACACAAATACTGTATATATTTTCACAGCCAGTTTCATACACTAATACATACATGATTAAAACACTGTCATTATTATTATTATTATTATTATTATTATTATTATTATTATTATTATAATATTATAATAATAATAATAATAATAATAATAATAATAATAATAATAATAATCCTGTGCATAACACTTCTCCTTCTCCCCTTCTCGTATATTGAATGGTTTGGTCCAGAATCAGCTCGTCTCACTGTCCTATTGCAGCCGCTTAAGAGCGAATGAGGTTTTGAAACCGAAATACATCTTGTTGCAATTGAGTTTTATCTTTTAAATAAATGTTTACTTTAATGTATCTACATTATTTCTTATATATGGGTCTAAAAATAAAGAACTGTTCCAATTATTACATCTAATTGTAAAACGCTGACACTTCAGCACAGCGTTAATGCAGGTTCCTTTCACCGCTCTACATTATTCACACCTGTTGTTCCAGATCTGACATGCTGTATTCAAACTTTTTTCATTATCTCTCAAGTGTTTCTTACCGTTATTGTATTCTTTGCTTATTCGTATGGGTTATACACATGTATATCACCATATATTAATAGGAGCAAAACAATTCAATATTCTATACGGAAATATGGAAGCGGCACTCTCCCAAAAACCCCCAGCACTACAGCCCTGCTTAAAACCTCATGTAGGCACCAGAGATTTGTTTTTAAGAGTTCCCATAGCCTTTGGTGCCAAATATGATTCAATATGTTGCTCTGTTGTGTTGGAGTGCTATGCTTTTCCTATGAATAATTTCATTCGTTGTTGCTAGAGAGACAATCTAAGTTAGAAGCAATTGTATTTTGAGTATCCCTGATCCCTTTGTGTGTAGATGCTTATTGAATATTAACCTTGCATTGATGGATGGCCCTCTACGTGACTACATTTTTTATAGATTTTGTTGCATCAAAGGGAGGTAACAAGATTTCTTCTACCTATATCACAATAAATTATTTACTATGACATGGCTAAAACGTGTCACAACTTAGGTAAATAGCCTTCCCACACTAAAAAGCAGTGCCAATTGACCAAGTTTTTGGAAACAAGTCTGAAAGCCATACCATTTGTTTACGAGACTTCCGTAGTGGAGATCCCGTTTATGATGTAACCTCACTGAACTTTCTACTATAACTAAAAGCTGTACCAAGCAAGTCTTTATTAGCAACTGAGATCTTCTGAAAGTAACTCTGGCTTCTTTGACCAAATAGAATAAAAAATAAGCGACTGGTATACTGGGTCCCCAATAAAAAAAAAATGTAACAACATTCTACTGGCAAAAGACTTACAATGTACCTACAAAATTCAGATTCAGGTATTCATTATTATTATTATTATGTTTTTTTGTTTTTTTTTGTTGGCATTACTTTTATTGTCAACTAAATATGTGTGGAGTCACTTGGAAGCTCACCTCTTGTACAATGTTCATTTTAAGATGAACAGAGATAGTGCAGATGCCTGATCAGTAGTATCAAGGCAGCGTGGCTGTTTTTCTTTTCAATTCATGAAATAAGCCCTTAATTTAAACTTAAACTAGCTTCAAACTTTGTTTTCTTTTGTTACAATAGGGCTTATTCATCATTTTTCTGTAGCCTGCTTCTTGTTTATATATATATATATATATATATATATATATATATATATATATATATATATATATATATATATATATATATATATATATATATATAAGTTCCCACATGAACTCCACAATGCTGATTGTTGAAAATGTCAATAAACAACACTACCACTTAAAATGAGTTACAGTGCACACTCTGACAAGCACCTTTAATGTATTTAGAATGCACAGCTCTTTGGCACATCCTTTGTTCATTTTTATGTTCTATGACAATCATATTAGTTAAAAGCAACAGCAGCTTGATCCTTATCTGCCTCATATTGGTTTGTCAGGATGTCCCTGCGAACGAGGTGCTTGCATCTCAGTGCACTAATCCTCAATAAATATTTCTAATAAATACAAAAAGAAAACCTTTTTGATGAATCACATAGCAGGACTCTCAGCACAGTTAACATGTACAGTATTTATGATTTCCAACAGCCGCAGAGTCAGGTGGACAAAGTGTAGGAGAATCTCCTGATGGAAAGAAAACAAAATACAAATCATACATGTGCAGGGCCTCATCCCTGCCACACCTACACATACTGGAGCTTTACAGAATAGGCCTACTGTGTGTTAAAAGATAAATATTTCAAAGAAGACTTCAGTTAAATGTACAGTACATACACACATTACACCATTGAACTGAACCATTATAATAGCCTCACTTTTTTTAAGAGACTGTGCTGTGCTAGTAAGTTCATTTGATGTTTAGTTTATTGTACCGTATGTCAAAAATCTTAATTTTAACTTTCATTAAACTCAGTGAATCATTTTACCAAAGTCTCATTAAAATGCAATGACATCCATCTCAGGCCACAGAACAAGCTTGCTGTAAACCCTCCTTAATATGTAGGTGTGGAAGGGGTGTGGGTAATTCACTGACTAGGAGACAGACAGGTGTACTTGAAAACACCACACAGGTGCCCAGTTTTATTTGCAAACAGTTCTTGCTTTTTCCGGCAGAGGGCACTGTTGACTGTAGGGTGCCTATCAACGATGATAGACAGCACCACGGAAATACCACAGCTGGTACGTGAACAGCAAGTGCACTCGCAGGTGCTCAAAGAAATAATAATGAAAACAGAAGGCGAAAAGAACAATGGAAAATAAAACAGTAATAAAACTACAAATAAAAGGTGCTGCACTCAGCAGCGTTATCCCGGTCGCCGCTACCCGCACGACCCGGATCACCGTCCTACTCTGTAGGCTAACTAGCCTGCTCTTTCACAATACGCCAGGGTCTGCCCAAGGGTTCCCCGCTCTCTCTGTCTCGCTATGAAACTCTTTGTTTCGCCTGATTCCCGGTCCTGGATCAGAGCTTCCGCACTCTCGTTGTGTCTAAGTGGGCAGACCTGAGGAAACAACAGAGCGTTAATTTATAGGGCTAACAATCTCCCAAGACGCGCCTCTCAGCCATTCAGATAGGGGGAAAGTCCACACACCCACTTTCCCACCTCCCCGTGTCACTGCCATGACTCACAGGCGGTTTTTGGACGACTGCCGCCCTCTTCCTGCAGCCCGTGAACACGCCAGCAGAGTCAGCACAGATCTCTCCCTGTTACAGTAGGTAAATAACATGTTGTCGTAGTACAAAGGAAAACCAACAGCACACAAATGCCTTTTTTTTCCAGTTCTAAACATAGACACTGTTTATGTATTTATTTATTCTAAGATAATTTATTGTTTGATGTTGGTCACTTGAAAAGCAAGCAGAAAGAGGTACATCTATAGGAGAGATTGTTTTCTAGCCGAGTTGTTGTCTACCATATCTAACAGTTCTGCATTAACATGCAAATTAATGCAAAGTTTGAAGTTAATTGCCACTGTTTAAAAAAAAAAAAAATCCAAACTGTGAGGAAAGGCTATAAGGCGTAATGGTAAAAAGGCTAATTTTTCAGTTGATGATGAACCACATTCATTTAGACTGCTGCTCTTGTTTGGTAGTGCTGTGCAGAATAATATTCACGCACGGAAGCCGCCAGCCACCCCTTCGCAGGTGGTCCCATCACCACAAACCTGCACTAAATTGCTGCCATTCATTATACTTATAGCCAGCCTGCAAGGATGCCTGGCATAGACCTGGGCAACCAATCTATACCTGTCACATAACGGCATGTCACTGACAAACCTTAATTATACCATTAATTAATAGGCCAATTTTAACACTGTGTGCATCGCAGCCTGACATTCATTAGTGCAGTTTATGAATAATATCTCCTAGAGTATAATATTCTACAAAGCACAGTTTAGATTTTAAATAAATGCTGGCATTCACTGTAACACAATAATACAAATGTCTTAGTGAATAAACAGAGTTTAATGAGGGTAAGAAGTCCAAATTCTATTTTTGTTGAAGGGCTGTAGAGTGTGAAATTAAGGCTTGAGATGCACTTTTTCTTCCTAGTCACACTACATAGATTACACTTTTTTTTTTTTTAAAGTTATTTTGCTGCTTTATATTTTTATATATTTCTCAAATAGACCAACATAGATGTAGAAAAAAACAATACTGTTTTTCAGTGCATATACTGCATATATTGTATATAAAAACAGGTCTCTAAATGACAAAGTGTATTAGAAAAAACTGACCAATAAAGTTACCAAACCACAAATAAACTGCTCGGACCTATAATGGGTGTTATATATAGTTAAGTTGTTTATTACTAGTTATAGAGTTTGATGTTGTTTTGTCTTGTGTGGGAAATATTAACCTCAGCCTGAGGATCAAACTCGGATGCTAACTTCAGCATGGTATTTCTGGAGTATCACAATGGTGATTGAAGCTTCATCTGCTTATCTGACATCAAGTATGTAAATACTAATGTAAAGAATGTGATGTAGAATTTCAAAGTTAAAAATAATTAAGTAAGTAACTACGGTAACTAAGATAAACATTGCACTCACACACGCACCCTGTGGTCGACCCATGGCTAGCCACGCCCCCTGTCTCACTTCCAGCATCCTATCACAGGAGGTTATTTTTAAAGCACAGAAACTTGTGTTGAGTACATTTATGTTACTACTTTCCAGGAGTAAAGATTGGGTATCACATTTTCTGCACAATTACCTCAACAGGGGTATGTTTACAACAGAAAACAATTAACTGGTATGCAATTGCCATATCTTTGTATTATGATAGTGTTCAAATTACCAGCTTTTTTTTGGAGAATTTACAAACTTATCTGTGGCCTGAGGTGGGCATCATTGTATTTTAATTCAGGTGGGGCTATGCTAAAGTGACTTAATTACAGATACAATTAAAATACATTAGAAACATATGGTATAGTAAACTAAATATAAAATAAACACAGTTAACCATAAAGGGAAGCCAAATGGCACAGCAACCTTGTGCACTGCAATGTCTTGCAGGGATTGTGTTCACATGACCCAATCTCAGTTTATTGACATATGTCATATCCAGTCATATTGTTTCGTCCCTGCCGCTGCAATATGATTTGATGTGTATGAATTAGAGTAACACGTGTGAGCCAATGGAACGTGAGGAAATTACTCCTTTCGCATTTGCTTTCTTAACCGTGTGAAATGTTCCAGAAAGTAAGAGAATACAATTGTATTTATGTAAGAATAGCATGTTCATTTGGATTTATGCTCACCATTTTTCTATAAAACAGATAACACAATAGAAATACCACATATCAGTATTTCAATATTCAATCTAAATATCAATATCTTCATAACTACTGTCAAGTAGGGCGGCTACGATAAAATCGCAGAAACCATTCCTCATTATACAGTGCCTATAGGAAGTATTCACCCCCCCCCCCCCCCTTGGACGTTTTCACAGTTTGTTGTGTTACAACCTGAAATCTTGATGCACAACCTACTCAACACTTTCAATGTGTGAAAAAAGTGCCATGACACTCCTAAGTAAGCTCAGGTGCAACCAACTGCCTTCAGAATTCAAACAATAAGTTAAATGGAGTCTGTCTATGTGCAATAATAGTGGTTCACATGATTTCAGATTAAATACACCTGTCTCTATAAGGTCTCACAGTTGGGTAGTGCATTCAAATCAAAGATACTACCATGGAGACCTAGAAGCTTTCAAAACAACTCCTGGATAAAGTTGTGGAAAGGCACGGATCAGGGGAGGAGTATAGAAATATTTCAAAGGCATTGAATATCCCTTGGAGCACAGTCAAGTCGATCATTAAGAAGTGGATGGTATATGACACCACCCAGAATTTGCTTAGAGCAGGCTGTCCTCCCAAAATGAGCAGCCGGGTAAGAAGGACACTGGTCAGAGAAGCCACCAAGAGGCCAATGACAACTCTGAAAGACCTACAGTGTTCCATGGCTGCGATGAGAGAAAATGTTCATGTGTCAACAATAGCTCAGGTACTCCACAAATCTGGCCTATATAGAAGAGTGGCAAGAAAGAAACCATTTCTAAAAACAGCCCACGTAAAATACCACTTGGAATTTGCAAAAAGGCATGTAGGAGACTCTGAAAAGATGTGGCAAAAGATTCTGTGGTCAGATGAAACAAAAATTGAACTATTTGGCCTAAATGCAAAACGTTATGTCTAGCGCAAATCCAACACAGCACATCACCCAGGTAACACCATCCCTACTGTGAAGCATGGTGGTGGCAGCATCATGTTATGGGGATGCTTTTCATCGGCAGGGACTGGGAAGCTTGTCAGGGTAGAGGGCAAAAATGATGGAGATAAATACAGGCAAATCCTTGATTCATTCCTGCTTCAGTCTGCAAAAGACATAAGACTGGGATGGAGATTCACCTTTCAGCAGGACAATGACCCCAAGCACACAGCCAAAGCGACAATGGAGTGGCTTAAAAACAAGAAAGTGAATATCCTAGAGTGGCCCAGTCAAAGCCTGTACTTGAATCCAATTGATAATCTGTGGCAAGACTTGAAGATTGCTGTCCACAAATGATCCCCTTCCAACTTGACAGAGTTTGAACAATTTTGCCAAGAGGAATGGGCGAATATTACACGATCCAGATGTGCAAATCTGACTTACCCCAAGTGCTTAAGTGTTAACTAGCATTTGATATGCTGGTCCCATCTTGACCACCAGCAAATCAGTTTTGAAACTCCTTTGTAAGTACATGCCCTCTGTGTATTCGACAACAAAAAGCGCGCCACCTTGGATCCAGAGCAGGTCAACAAGCTTGTATTCCTGGCAAACAACATATAAATAAACCATTTTTATGGCGGTACTCCTACAGTACCACTCACAAAGCTATATTACAGTTAATATGTAATATCGCATTACATTGCTGGGATTATATTACATCGTGGGAGGGGGGGGGGCGAAAATTTCAGTGGGTGGTATAATCATCAATATTTTTTCGAATGATTGTATTTTGTGTGCCCAGTTAATCTATTGCTGTTTGGAGGCTTAACTGACTGCTCTGCTGAAATCTACAATAGTTTTTGTTGAATGATTCTATCAATTAAGATGAAATGTCTGATCATTCTTAATAATATTGTTTGTGTTTTAACACAACTCATGTGGAATTAAGTGATATATTTTCAACCCATGGCCCATAAGTGTTTACATTTCTAGATAAAAGCTATGTATCTTATTTCTATCACTCAATGTTTTCTGTTTTTAAAATCAGCAGTCTCCAACCTTTACTGAACCATGGGCAATAATATTGAAAATGTAACATGCTGCAGGCAACATCTTCCTAGATCACTCTGTCTTCTTGAAGAATCATCTTTAGAATGCCAAATATAGGATATATGTACTGAAAACAACTTAACACGTGCTTTTTTTTTTAAAATGCATGTTTCTATTTGCTTGGCAACTACATTAGGGATCACAGACGACCAAGCAAAAAATTTAAATGGCAGAACATAAAATAAAAACGTTGTTTAGCAGTATTGTATCTTAGTAAAATGTATGTATTGTAAATTAAAGTTATGTTTAATACTCACATCTAGTGCGATATCTGACACTGCATATCTTCTGCGAGCTTCCCAAAGTCTGGAGTGTACTGCGTTATGGCCAACTTCATGCAGTCATTGAGATGGTTATCCGTCAAGCGAGATCAGATGGATGATGTGGTGATAGTTAAAAAAATCGGGAAAGTCAGGGTCGTTTTTGCACATAGCAATGAAGCCGATCTTCATTCTTAGCATTGCAAGTGCACCATGAGTTGCTATTGACACAAGTTTTTGCAGAGGGGCATCGATCTCCTGTAAAGAATGCTTAAAAGCCAGATAAATATCTTCACCGCATGTTTTGCCAGTCAATGGTACAACAGCCAGTATGTCCTCTTTCACACTACAATCCTCAAAAACTGCCCAGAGAAAAATGCATATCTGAGCCGTGTTGCATACATCTGTTGATTCGTCAACTAGTAGGCTGAAAAATTAAACCATGTTTTAGCATGCAGGTCACATTTTTTGACAGTGCTTCAGTCCTTCTTGTTATTAAATTTCCAGAGAGCTGAATATCTTTAATTGCAGACACAATTTACAAATGGTTTTTAAAGACTTGAAACAAGGTTTCAGAAGCATGGCTTCCTTGATGACCTCACTGTCTTCAAATGGTTTCTTATTCTTTGCAAGAACATGCACAATTTTGAATGACGCAATCGTAGCTGCTTTAGACTAACTAACATGTTTCTTAAAAATAGATTGTTGAGAGTTCAAGGCTGTCTTCAATTCTCTCACCTTTACTTTCCTCAGTTACTATTCGGAGGTGTAACAGGGAGAGATCTGTGCTGACTCTGCTGGCGTGTTCACAGGCTGCAGGAAGAGGGCGGCAGTCGCCCAACAGCCGCCTGTGAGTCATGGCAGTGACACAGGGAGGTGGGAAAGTGGGTGTGTGGACTTTCCCCCTCTCTGAATGGCTGAGAGGCAGGTCTTGGGTGATTGTTGGTCCTATAAAATAACGCTCTGTTGTTTCCTCAGGTCTGCCCCACTTAGACGCACCGAGAGTGCGGAAGCTCTGATCCAGGACCGGGAATCAGGCGAAACAAAGAGATTTTCATAGCGAGACAGAGAGAGCGGGGAACCCTTGGGCAGACCCCGGCGTATTGTGAAAGAGCAGGATAGTTAGCCTACAGAGTAGGACGGTGATCCGGGTCGTGCGGGTAGCGGCGACCGGGATAACGCTGCCGAGTGCAGCACCTTTTATTTGTAGTTTTATTACTGTTTTATTTTCCATTGTTCTTTTCGCCTTCTGTTTTCATTATTATTTCTTTGAGCAACTGCGAGTGCACTTGCTGTTCACGTACCAGCTGTGGTATTTCCGTGGTGCTGTCTATCATCGTTGATAGGCAGCCCACGGTCAACAGTGCCCTCTGCCGGAGAAAAATAAGAACCGGTCCAAAATAAAACTGGGCACCTGTGTGGTGTTTCCAAGTACACCTGTCTGTCTCCTGGTCAGTGAATTACCCACACCCCTTCCACAGGAGGGTACTCATTTGCAAACTTATTCTTGTGGTGTGTTCAATGTTGCATCTCTTCACCACGCTGACATGTCCATGACAAATTAAGCACACACACTTTCTGCGGGAGCATGTAAAGAAATAATCTTCTTCTCACCCTTTAAAGTTGTATGTGTATGTTCTTGCTCTCTTTTGTGGAGGACCTGTGTCACATTCAGCCATTATTAAAATGTAAATCTCTCTGTACTCGTTCGCGCGCAAGGAAATACAGTTCAGATGTAACACATTTCTAATGTGGATTGTATAAATTGACTGCCACTCAACTGGTAATGTGTAATGGGCGGGGAGGTAGATAGGGAATATCATTTTATTTTTTTTACCGTGTGATTTAAAAAAAAAATAATTTGAGATCGAAATAAAAAAAAAACATATACAGTATATTATTTACAGGGGCCGCGGGCAACACTGTAGGGTCTGGCGGGCAACATGTTGCCGCGAGCCACGGGTTGGGGACCACTGTTTTAAACCAACAAGTGTACTATACACTGTAATTGATGTAGCTTCTGGCTGGTTTTACTAAAAGTATTAATAGTAGGCACATGATATACATACATTAACAATTCAAAGAGAAACTCTACCCAATATGGCTCTGTAACAGTTATTTAGAGGATGAAATATTTTAGCTACTTAAATGGTAAATATAATTGGCAGTGAATCATGAGCGCTATTAAGCTTTGACATGCTCAATCCTAAACATCCTTTTTTCAATACTTGTTATGGTGCGGCCAAATTAAACTAACTTCTGTTCTAACATACTTGCATAACATATTTCGGCTTTTAAAACGTTCTTTAAAATAAGGAACATGTTTGGATGGTGGGACATAACTGAGCTTCTTTCACAAACAGTCGCCTCCCAAACTGAAAAATTACTGAAGAACCCAAAGCAACAAATTCTGTAATACTGCATACTTTAATTGAAGCTGGCATCAATCAACTCCAATCACTTAGATCATTATTGGTAATAAGGCTTAGATGGAACAGCATAAGAAACGGTATACATTACATCTCTGATATGATGACTAGAAACCTATCCAGTTCAGATCTGCAGCACAAGTTGATCTTACATTACTGATGTTTAAGAACTGTGATTTATTAATGTTTATTAGCCAGTGTAAAAAGTAGGACTATTATCAACATCTTAAGTCGCTGAGTGAAAACAGCGACCACTCATACAGAATAGATGAAAGTGAAAAGACCTGTAATTTTTGCTCAAATTCCTTTCTGTGTCAGATGTTGACAGATTCTCATTGAGAATCTTTCTCAAATAAGAACAAATACTTTTTTTAATACATTTTATTGATCTTTTAGCAGCACAGAGCTTGCCATACAAGTGCATACTTACTTTTTATTGCTGCTCTCAATATTTTTTCGAGATATTTATAACACACTGTACATTTTAAGCAGTGCTGCAAAGTAGCACAATAACTACAAAATAGAATTAGATCTGATGTTATATAAATAAAGTTGAAAAATCAGATGAATGTTTGAGGGACTTCTCCATCTACATTTTAGAAAATGAAAGTTCTTAAACATTTAAAAATCCTATAATATTAAAATGTCTGTTTGTAAAAAGGCCTTGGTCATCAAAAAGGCCAGCAGCTCACAGACATCCACTCTTTTTCTCACAGGTATATAAACTCTGTTTGTAAAACACATACATTTCTCCTGTTTCATGAATAAGTGATTGGAATTGTCTATATGTCACATTAAAGAAGCATACTAACCTATACAAGCTTTTGCACCCACTGGCTTTAAATAATATATTTGGAGGCACCAAAACAAATAGCACTCAAAAGTGAATAACCTCTACCTAACAATTTGACACACGGTCATATGCATACATCATTAGGGATGGTGTGTATTTAAAATGTTGTTCTCTTTCCTCCAGTACATTAATATGTTAATGTCCTATGCTGTCCTGTTACTTTGATAAGTAGGATGTGGTACATGCACACTTTAATTGCTAAAACCAAAATGTGTTGAACTTGAAATATCACAGTCAGGAAGAGCTATTACAGCTGAAATGACCCAATTCATTATAACTTCTTAAAACAAAGTATGGATTTAAATTGAGTAATTAATAAGGGCTGTATCTGAAAATGCTAAATACAAATTCTAACAAGGTCTGAAATATCATAGGCAAAAACATATTTTAGAAAATGTGTTGGCTCAGATAATCTATTTTGTCTCATTAAAATTCAATAAAGCTCAGAAATACTTTTCCCATCATGCCATGGCTTCACATACATTTTCTGGCCAACTGATCTGATTCCTGTCAGTCCATTTATTGAAACTTTATTAAGGATCAAATTCCTTTTGTATTGGCTACTATGTACATAGTAACCTTCTCGAATGTACCCAGTGTATCTGCCTACAGGACAGTAGGTAAATACAGGCCCATATAAATGGAATTATTATCCTTGGTAATGTTAATAGTAGGCCTATGCCGACCAATGAGTACAAACAAATATCTGTAACAAGTATTTCATTTTTAAATAATAATTGTGTATGGAATCAGCACATGGTTCTAAGAGCATTGTGTCAGCTAATGTGCAACCAGATCTGTCCGGATAGGTCATATCCAGGTCTGCACTAGTAAGACCTCATCTTGCAATAGTAAGACTTCATCTTGAATGTTGTGTGCAGTTCTGTTCACCTCGCTATATAAAAGATATTGCAGCTCTAGAAAGAGTGCAAAGAAGAGCAACCAGAATTATTCCTGGCTTAAAAGACATGTCATATGCAGACAGGCTAAAAGAATTTAATCTGTTTGGTCTTGAACAAAGAAGACTATGTGGTGACTTAATTCAAGCATTCAAAATTCTAAAAGGTATTGACAGTGTCGACCCAAGGGACTTTTTCAGCCTGAAAAAAGAAACAAGGACCAGGGGTCACAAATGGAGATTAGACAAAGGGGCATTCAGAACAGAAAATAGGAGGCACTTTTTTACACAGAGAATTGTGAGGGTCTGGAATCAACTCCCCAGTAATGCTGTTGAAGCTGACACCCTGGGATCCTTCAAGAAGCTGCTTGATGAGATTCTGGGATCAATAAGCTACTAACAACCAAACGAGCAAGATGAGCCAAATGGCCTCCTCTCGATTGTAAACTTTCTTATGTTCTTATATCATGATTTCTGTAATAGAAAAGGGTTGGGTTTGTTACATATTAATATATGGAGTCTGCTTCATAAACTTTATACCTTGAAAACTTGGGTTTACGCCTCTGAACCTGATGTGATTGTAGTATCAGAAACATGGTCAAATAAATGATTTTTGGATAGTGCTACTTATTAATTGATTTCACTTTTTCCTTTGGCTTGATCATTTAAAGGTAAGGGTGTCATGGTTTACACAAAGGTAAGTTTGCAGTGTTCGCTAGTCCTGTCTAAAACAAGTTCTAAGAATTTAGAATTTATAGTTGATAAAATTCACTTGGCCAAAAATTCCTCACTCATGGTAGCGGGACCTCAGCTACTGTTATCTGTTATACATTGTTTAGTGAACTCATTGCACCACATATCAATTCAGAGCTCTACTTGGAGATTTAAATTGGAATATTAAAAACATAATGATTCAAATCGACTCTAAACCTCCATAAACTTATTGCTGAACCAACTAAACTGAATTTAAAATCTTTAGAGAATTCATCCTTAATTGGTATAATCCTTACAAATGATCCTTTAAAATATCAGTCTGGGGTATTCTGTCAAAATATTGGTGAGCTTTGCTTTATACGATTTGATTAGAGATGTTAGGAGCACACATTGGTCTCATCACATTTTATTAAAAAGAGCTTTATACATTTTTATAATCAGGCTTTCTTAAATGATCTTTGAAGAGTGAACTGGAATATGTTGTTGTTAATTATTTCAATTAAAGATGTGTGGGATTATGTTATTTTTGTACTATTTGTTTTGACTTGTTTTGGAGTTGTGTTTTAAGTATAAATTGTTTTATGCCGTTAATCACTATTGATTTTTATTTATTTATTTATTATGCTGGATGTTAATTATATGCTGTCTTGGCTGCAGTTTGAGGTATCTTAAAGATCTACCACCAGAACAATCTGTCTCTTAAGGATACTCATTCTACACCCCTATTTTACCAAAAGTCATACTCCGAATGCAATGGAACATGTCACACATACTGTAATATATTGTAATATACTTGATAGATGATTAAGGAGAGAGTACATTAAATACAAGTCATGTTAAATAACTATTTTGAAGTACCAGAGAGAACTAAAACATAGAGAACACAGCATTCACCTGTTTTACAAGGCCAATTGCCTCCCTCAAACAAATTAATTGAAACAGTTAATGGTGCCAGGACTTGCTGTATGTGAGAAGAACACAAACAAATATACACACACTAATGACTGCTTGGACAAAAACAAGTAAATATTTATTTAATTATTTATGTTTTTTAAATCCACATATACATAAAAACAAAACAAATCTAGTAGTCTGTTCAAATACATGCAGTAAGAACTCCCTTGGCTCCAGCTATATTATATTGGTTCCCTTTCAATTCGAAGATGACCAACAACATAATGATGAGATATGCCTGCCTATCAGAGCTGCCGATAGTCCCCTTCCTGGGGTGACGTCCTCGGTCCCACCTACCGAGGGATCAAAACAGTCAACCCATGGAAGCCATTTTAATTTTTGCCTCTCAAGATGGTAAGGTAAGACATATGTGTTTAGCAACTGAGCATATTTTAATAGAGCTTTTCCGAGTGAACTGCAGTTCCCCTGCATTTGTTCTGAAAGCTAGCTTGCCACTTTCCTGGAATCAGCGGCTCCATTCTAGCTCTTCTTTTGCTTTCTGTGCCTTTTTACACAGCCTGCCTCACTTGTGTTGCAGGCTCTTTACTGTTTACTGTCTGTGTAAATCATTTAAAGATATCTCTATATAACTTCCTGTTCATTTAAAGATATCTTTAAATCATTTGAAGATATCTTCAAATAACGTAAATCATTTACAGATATTTCGAAATAACTTCATGTTCATTTAAAGATATCTCTAGATAACTTCCTGTTCATTTGAGGATATCTTTAAATGGACAGGAAGTCCAATTTAAAACATAAAGCATTTTCACAGGAAGTCATTTTGAGATATCTCTAAATGTATTTTAGATATCTTAAAATGATTTAGAGATATCGTTAAATATTTGTGGCTTCAGCCTGTGTGTCCCACTGGTATATGCTGACCAGGTGTGTGACTACACATGGTCTGGATAGGCACCGCTGCAATAGCTGCCCCCTGGTGCTTCGGTACCTTGGTGCACACTCAACCCCTGGTGCTTTGATGCCTCGTGCACACGGTGCTTGATGCACACAGTGCACATGGTGCTTAGTGGTCAAGGTACTCAGTGCACTTGGAGCACACGGTGCTTCGGTGCCTCGGTCGCACAGAGCCTTAGTGCACATGGAGCTCAGTGCAAGCGGTGCCTGGTGCTCTCAGTGCACAAGGTGCAGGGTACTTCGGTGCTTTAGTGCACACAGTGCTTGGTGCACCCTGAACGCGGTGCATGCAGTGTGCATGATGCGGTACACCCAAAGCATGTAGTGCTCAGTGCACATAGTGCGTGGTGCAAGGGTGGTGCACTAGGTGTGCACGGTGCTCGGTACGCAGGTGTCTCAATGCACGCGGTGCCTTGATGCCCTCTGCCTGTAGACAGTGTTCCACTCTGCTGTAGGCTACGTGCTGTCCCGGTCGTGTGACTACGTACATTTTATTATCTTAACCCTTTGACCCTTTGCAGTCCTATGTGGGACCAAGTCTGACATTACAATTTTCCCTTTCCCGTCAAAAAGACATAAAGCACAGGTCTCTAGTCGTTTTTTGTCCGGAAAAAAAACAAGAAAACCTTTCAATGGCCAAGTGAGACCGAGAGGAGCCGAATGAAACCGAAAAAAGGGTGTATCTCATAGCCCCATCCACTACAGAGATAACAGGGACATATATGTTTTTATAATATTTATAAATATCAAGATATGAGTGGATATAAGCAGATACTATTTCATGAACATTGAGTATTTATAAATATTTATTTATAAATATTTATCTTGAGAAAATAATTGCTTACAAAGACCCTAAGAATAAACATGCATTATGTCATTACAATCACTCAGGTGAAACAATGTCTTGTAATTTGCCAAAACATCAATATTTTTCAACAAAACTTTCAGGAAGTACTGTAAGGTCCTTTGTGTCATAGAACTTTCAATAAGTACCGTAAAGTCCCTCAGGTCATAGAAAAACATGCTTTTATACATGTACCTCTAAGCAGAATACATAAAAAATAATACTTTATATTAAAAAAAAAAGAAATATCGTGTTGAAAAAAAAAGTTTGTATGATTTCTGAAGTGCTTTATAATGTTCCCCAGGTATTCTGAAAAAAGGATACAATTTCCAAGATGCTACTGTAAAAAATAGATTTTTAGTGAATTTTTATAGGAAGAGAGTCAAATAGAGCCATAAAACACCTGTTCCTGGGGGAGCAGCTCTCTGAACAATGCTTGCTCCTGAAAGGGTTAAGGCTAAGTATTATCCAGAGAACGCCTTGGATTAAAGGATATGGTAATGTATTTTGTATTGGATTAGTCCAGGGGAGGGGCTAATGGGAACAGGTATAATAACCTGGTTGTTGGATCATTCAAGAGAGTGAGGACTAGAGAGTGAGAAGTTCTGAATTGACAACTGAGTAGATGAGTACTCTGTGTGGGATTAAGGTGATTAAACAGCCTGTATTATTTTTTTTAAGTGTTTCTTTGTATCTTTAGATCTTCCAATTGACATTGAATTATGTGAATTTATTTTTCTTTCTTTTTATGAATTATTTTCATGCATTTGCTTTTGATTAGCTATACCACTGGAGGCCTCTAATAAATCTTACTAATTTGAAATTTCATCTCCTGACTGATTCCTGCACCAGCCACTTGATACATTACATGCACAATACCAGAAATCCATGCTTTGCCTTATCCAAGTTACACTAACCTCAATACCACAGTCTCAACTGCAGCTTAAGCTGGAAGTTGAGGACATATTGAGTACGTATATTGTAATATATTGTAACCCCTGACCTAAAAGCAACCTGTGTTGCTAATCCTGATGTAACTATCAAGACTGTTGTCTGCTCTTGAACTGCCCTGTTATCAAATTGGACTGTGTTTTCTATTTGCTCTTAAATTGTACTGTAATTCTTGATATGTATTTGTTGTATACAACTGTGAGTAGCTCTGGGTAAGGGTGTCTGCTAAGAAATTAATAATAATAATAATAATAATAATATATAATAATAATAATAATAATAATAATAATAATAATAATATCAAGCTAAACATGTTAACATTTTAGCACACACAAGCTATACCTGACTGAAATGAGAAGATATAATGTTTCATACTGTAAACAGAGCAGATTATATGTGCATCAAGTGCATAAATATAACACATACACACAGATGGCTAATGAGTTAACTAAAATTATCATTACCAATTAAACAGGCTGTGCTCCCCAAGCACCTTTTAATACTGCTTTTGCAATCACCTCATTAGTAACATTCAATATTAACGTGAATTTCTAATAATTAATCCCATTCTTCATAGGTTAAGAGAAAGCTAAGCCGAGAACTTATTTTTTGTTCTCTTTTCACTCTAAATTGGGTTCAGAAACCAATATTTTGCATATCTAAGGCCACAGCTGAAAAATGGTTTATACCATTGGGGATTTGATGGGGAGGCATGTACAAACTTGATCTTACTAACAAGTCTCTGAAGTGGGAATACACCAAACCCAAAATAAGGTCGATGTTTTGTTGGAACTCAGTTGACATCCATATAGTAAAAAAATTCAGTTTTTTTTTGTTATAATATATATATATAATATCTTATATATATATATATAGTATATAGGATATATATATATATACACACACACACACACACACACACACACACACACACACACACACACACACACACACACACACATTTATTTTTCCATTATCTGCTGTGTTTTTACAATCATCCTTACCTATATCAGACTGTAGTTTTTTGAAAAATTACATAAATAAAGTTTTAAAAAACAACAACAACAATAGCCTCATTGCAAATTTTATATGAACAAGACAAGGGTCATTTTATCAAGGAACTAATCAGAATTATATTGTACTGCAAATAAAATACTCCAAAACTGGTGCTTGCATAAGTTGTCTTTGCTTTGTTTTCTAGGTTTGCATTGTCTAGGCTAATCAGCCCCAATGTGTGTCAGCATTTTCCTTTTATGGCAATGGGGTTCTTTGAGGCACGCTCACCAGTCGTTCAAGGAACCACAGCCATCCAATCATCGGCTGCAATTCCCTGTAAACAAACTCATTTGGCAGCGCATCACAGGCATAGCATCTGGCTCTCTAACTATTAACAATAACTAGTAACACAAAACCCCTGAACAAAACAAAAAACACAATTCCCTGTTCCTGTAAGTGACGTAGGCTATTCGAGTGAAACAGCAAGGAACACAAATTAATATTCGAGAAACTGCACTCAAACCTGCTCATATTCACTCAGCATCGTAACAATGTAAGGTGGCTGTAAAAGAAACATTGTATTGGCTAATTATCAACGGAAAACACTTTTGTATTTGTAAATGCTCTTATCAAACTTTTCTCAAATCAAGAAAAAGACATGACATAGCTTAACATGACAAAGTTTAACTTTATATTAGTTATCTACGAGTAAAGAGGTACAGATTGATTTGTTATTATTTCCCTTAAGGATTTGAAAAGGGTTAAGTCCATTTATACCGACAAGTTACCAGGATGGAACGAACATTTAAACGGAGAGGATCTCAGAAATGTGTTACAAGTTGATGATTTGTTCAGCCTTTCTTCTAGAAGTGCTCTGTGCCTCTGTGTTATATTAACAGTAAATTGCAAAATGAGGGCATGTTTATTACTTCCTATGTTATTCAGAATGCTTCAAATACATATTTAATATTATACATCACATCGACCTGGGAGCACACTGTCACATTAATAATTGGGAGGTTTCCCCTGCTAAATTAGTCCCTGTATATGTTGGTTATTGGGCTGTTTTATTGTCTCTTTAGACAGTGGGAGTGGTGAATGTGATTGGTTTGGGATTACATCTGTCACAGGGTTTAGTGAGCAGTCGGGGCTACATAAATTGTTGTGGTAGGACCTGGAGGGAGTAGCAACAAGGAGCAGGGAGTTACGAGAGGTGCGTCTAGAGGGAAAGAAAGTAAGTGCTACTCCGCCCCGTGCAAAAAACAAGGCTTTAATAAAGCAATAATAATCACTGCCTGGGCGTTTAAGTCTAAAACATCATCTCCATGTGTTGATTACCCCCAATTATTTTATCAGCTCAGTCTTTTGGTTCTGGCACATGTATTTTGTGCTTATAGCATATAGGAAAGTAATATGTAAATATATTATTTTATAAGTTGGAGCTGAAGGAATCGATTATTTAGGCTGAGCTCTCCATAACGTGCAGACAATGACATCCAGGTAAGGGACAATGGTGTTGACTGGGCTAATTTGCCATTGCAATTGAAGAAACAACTGATAAACTAAGAGGTGATTGCTGCACTCCATAAAGACAGGCATCATTTTAAAGAACTCTGATGTAAGAACCTGATCTTTAAATGTAAAATAGAATTGGTGACCCTTTACTTTAAACTAACTATCAATAAACATTAAAATGAAGCGTTGAAACCTGGTCCTGCTGAATTGCAGATATTGGCTGGGGGCCCACAGGGGGAACTGAACTGCATTAGCCTGTGGGCTCCTGCAGGTCAGGGAGGAAAAGATGCCTGGACTTAATTAATTTCCTCTTTCTTCACTGGGTAAAAAATGAAAATTAGCCAGATGGGAAACTGAGGCATCCCGTTGATTCTGTCTTCATGAGCTATGTTGGTTGTAATTGTGAGGTAACATTCAAATCTGGCTTTTCTAAAAAGGCACAAAACAGCCAATTACTTAACTAGTCACTCTAAGATAATAGTTTATTATAATTATTTTGTTTAATGTTTTTTCCAAAATAATAGATTTCAGTAGTATCTCCTTTATACATCTCCATATGTGAACAACAACACATCCCCTACAAGGAAACTGTACTGCACTTATATAATGTGCACCAGGCAATATAAACAAAGAGGTGTATTGCATGCAGGTACCCCTAAATAAATGTGATTTTTTTTTTTTTCTATTAACAATTTCTAAAACATTAGGCTTTTATAAAAAAATTTTAAAAAGAAAAAAAAAAAAAGTTAGGCTTTAACGGATATGTTTTCGTTAAATCTAATGTGTACCATTTTATTAGCATCAGTACTAAGTACTGCTTTGATTATTATGTAGTTTAAGCTGAGAGTCGAAAAAATATATACATTTTAATGGTCATTACTATGCCCTAATCAAATTAATCAGATGTATTTTCAATAACACTGTTCAGACTATAAGTTGTATTTGAAAGCACCTACAGTTTATAGAAGTGTTAGAGGCAACCCTTCTAAACTTGTAATAAGTGTATATATTACAAAAGTGCAGCTGTTATAAATGATCCCTTAGTGACTCAGGTACTATGTGATTATAAGGACCCTCGGAATGTGCCTGCACTGGTTTAATTCTCTTTTCTTTTCCAGCAAGCAGAGCTAAGGTCAGTTTGATTAGGTACTTTATGCAGCAACCAACCCAGATATCACTTACTGTCTTAGCATAGGCTTGCAAACATGGGACCATTTTCTTAAAAGTCTACATTGCAAAAGGCTTTGTAAGTGTTGCAGGTTTTGACAGGCAAGATGAATGAAGAGCAGCAAATATAAGTGGGTTAGTTGACGTTTCAGTCCTTATAAGAGGTTGCATAGCTCAATGTACTTCCTGTTCGTGATCATTCATGTCAAGTGTTCCTTTCTTCATGTTCTCTGCCACATTCTGTAAAGGTCATGTAAGAATTGTCTATGCAACTCCGATCACAGCTTTTTAATTTTTTGGATTCAACAAAAGCCATAAGGTAGCTTGACCAGTAATTCAGTAATTACCCTTTTGCTGAAAAAGGTTGTGTCTTGTGATGGGATTTTGTGATTTGTGAGAGGTAAAAACGATTCGCAAATTTGAAGATGGAATTGCACATGCAATGCAATCCAGAAACAGACGCGCTATTAGGTAACTTATTTGCAGGAGATTTGCTTCGTAAAAGTACTTGATAACCTTATTTTGTCACAATAAACTCAACATAATGACAACATAAAGTATTTTAGATGGCATACTATCTTGAAATTGCTAGTTTAGTAAAAATTGTGAATTTGCAGACACCCTTTGGTTTACATGAGGAAATGCAATAAAACGACGGTCTTGTATGAAATAACATTTTGTTGACAAAGAAAAATAATTGAGAAAAAGCATTGGAAAACAAGATCAGAGCAATCATGCAGATATTAAACTATGTGTGCTCATATGTTATGAAGAACAATGATACTAGTGCTGAACACAATGATATGCAATGATAAATCAAACATCTTTTAATACAGTCAGCATTTTTCTCAAAGTACTTTTTCGCTTTCCATAATGGACTGTATTTATATTTACATACCTGAAATCCAGATTTAACTTTGCATGTTTGCAACATTTTAGGCAATGCCTTATATAATCTAGGTTTATTGTATAGATTTCAACACAGAATAATGCAATTTTACATTTCAGTATAGATGTAGCCTATGTTATAAACCAGTATTTCTAAACTCATGCTTTATTTTAAAACCAGTTCAGAAATTCAGTGTAACTTAAATGTGACAAGCTACAATAAGGTTCTATATTAACACAATGCATCAGTACACTGTTCTATTGCTTTATGCAGTGCAATTATTCCTCTGCACACACTGTAATTCACACACTGGCAGCAATCAATGCTTAACAATGTCCATGCCTGGATTCAACATGCCTATATGCAAAGCTCTTGATAAAGGTCTGGGTCACTGAGTAATTTACATGCTATGTGAGCAAAATATATTTTGGGTGAGAAAATGCAACATTACCCTGAAGTCATTACTTTCAATAAATATTGTACATGTCATAAAATAAATCTTGTTGTTCTCCATTCGTAGATGAGATGTTAAATTAATGTCCTATTGTGACTCTTCCTATAATGCACAGTTCACAGCCTACCTCAGTAAAGCACTTTGCGATAGTGGTCCACTATGAAAGGTGCTATATAAAAATAAAGATATAATATTATTATTATTACATACTTTAAAGCTAATGTACTGTGTATGTGTTAACAACAACCTTACATTTTGACTAACAGATGGTTGTGAAGCAAAAACACACAGAAACAAAATATCTGTTTTAATTTCAATTCAATTGATTGTTGTTCAGGACTGTTTATGTGTGTTGGGCTATGCTCTGCAAGGCAGGTCTCTGAGCATGCAACTTGCAGACACTTGCGTGAGACTGCTTGGTGCTAGTAATTAATTGCTGGCACACAGGACTTTGCAAAAGAGCGTGCCCTTACTAATTAATGGATGCAACCTTGCACCAGTGCTGGCCACTGGCCAGCGAGGGAAAGGTGGACAAGGGATTGAGGGGTGCACCTGTCAGAGGCAGGTGGGAGGTAGCCAGTCGGAGCTTCTGATTGGGTACATCATTTACAGTGTTTCAACTGTGTGTATCTGTGGAGCTATTTAAGGAGAGCCTGGAGGTACTCAGCGGTTGGTGATGGAAGGAGTGTTGCTGAGTGCCCTGCTGACAATCATCTAAGCCTGTTTGCTGACTGCACTGCAAATAAAGACCCTGCTGTTTTGCTGCATACATGCGTCCTGATTCATTTTCCACCTCCACGTTACAATACTTAACAAAAGGCAGGCGTGCACATACTATATATTTATAAAGAAATGATAAAATTATATTACTGACTGACCACGTTGCTATAGCAACATACAACACCTCGACTCTCTCCAAACACAGACTATTGTATGTATTATATCGATTTACCACCCCAAAAAAATCAGTTGACAGATAGGTACATTGTTAGGTTATGTTGAGGGGGACTAAGACGGTACAGAGAAATCCAGAATCCAAAATCAAGAATTAGATCGCTTATTCATCGGTCACAAATAAGTAAGCGGATTCAACCGTACCTTTTTTTTATTATTGAAAACATAGATTTATTGGTCACGCACTTTCTGGCAGTTCCCAGGCAGGCTGCAACCTATCCTGTCATTTCTCTAGCTACCACATGCAGTACATTCATAATTGATCACCAACAACACATAATAAGCTACGTGCCTGTAAAAAATTATGCTTTTAATTTGCTTTGCACACACAAGCAGCTGTCTGTTTTGTTGAAAAGCATCAGTTTTTAAGACTTATGTTATGGCAAAGATATGTTTCCCCAAGTTGGATGTGTTATGGTAAAAGTCTGAATCTGGTCAATCTTAAGTTTTACCAGTAAATGTGAACATTTACCACATAAGGTAGTAAATGCCTGATATTATGAAGAAGATTGCTTTTCAGACATTTACCAGTTAATCTTATGATTACCAAAGCTTATTGGTAAATGCCTGAAATTATGAAGAAATAGATTGCTTTTTGGAAATTTACCAGTTAACCTTATGATTACCAAATCTTAGTGGTAAATGCACGTATATCATATAATAATGTATTTATTCTTGCATATAAATGATCAATTAACAAAATAATCATTAATGTCAAAGAATATACTGTATGTATTTCTATATACTCATTTTCCATTAAGAAAAAAAAAACATTAATGTTAAACAATATATTTATTTTTGCATACATCTATTCCATTAATAGCAATCATTATTGAGTTTACTGCAATTCACAAAGGAGCAATGTGAACAAGTTCAACATGGTACTAAACACTATTGTGATCTACTTTTACAGAGCAACCAACATTTTGATAAATTTGTGTATAGAACAATTTACAATGGTGTTGAAGACTTTTGTACTGCAAATACAGTTGTTTAATGAAAAATAGCATTCTGTTAAATGCAAATTAAATCACTTAGGACCTTCATTTTTTTCAATAGAAAATCACACAAAGACAGGCAGTTAATAAGTATATTTACTTTTTGTAGTATTTTGTAGCACTTGGAGCTACACGGGACTCCTGCAGCCTTACAAGCAAAGCACTAAAGCGAGACATTCGGTCATTAGCCAAAGCCACTTGGTTATTCTTGAGATTGACTGATATGCTTTACTGACTTATATGTGTGTTCAATATACAAGCAGGTACATAAATCAAATAAGCAAATTAACATTGTGTCCTGTCAATGGGATTTTAACCAATTTTAATGTATCAGATGTTTGAACAACCTAAATACTGAAATAAGGAAAAGATCATTTTTATCTGACTACACTATTTATTTCACACCATATATTTTATTTGAAAATGTGAAAAATTATAAGGAAGCTACATAATTTTAAGTGTAATTTTAAAATTAAAACCCATTAAAATGTCAAGCAAGGCAACGGAAGAACACAGCCATAGATTTAATTAGCATTATAAGGTACTAATTCAGATGGGCATTCTGAAAACATTGCTGTATGATTATTAGCATATGTCTTCAATTAAAAATGGCTTAGGGAATATCCCATAAGGCAGATTTCTTGAGTTCTAAAAAATATTAAATTCATGCTCCACTGCTTTCTATTGCTCTTGTTCATTTCGCTGACATTATACAACAATAAATTCAATACATGAAACAGTGAACAACATTTAAATTTACATAATTTAATATGATAAGATATATATATATATATATATATATATATATATATATATATATATATATATATATATATATATATAGACAAATGCATAAATAAGTGCTACACATTTATTTTAATAATAAAAAAAAAACAGTAATGTTACAAACTATTTATTTATTTATCTACTTTGCTGTTTTATTTCTTATCTGATGACATTAAATGCGTTAGGTCCAGAAAAATGTAGCCAGAATGTAGTGTAATATTAAATTGTCCGGGGGCTCATTTCTTGATAACGGTAGCACTGGATGTTTGAAGATGACTCTTACGATTCACTGCAACTGCTTTAGATCGATCTTTACGTGCGTTTCCCAAAAACCCATGTGAAACTAGCTATCCTGAAGTGCATCATATGGTGTATAATTTTTGTTTAAGAAGATCTGTATTTTATTAGCATCCCATTACTTTCAGATTTAGAAGTACTTCACTGCATATCATGGTCTTTCAGTCATAAATATTAATAAGCTATCGAAGATGAAAAAAATGGTCCACACTTATTCTTTGAGAGGCCACCATGGGCAGTAGGAACTAAAGCACTCTAATTATGATACTAACACTTTGTTAACAGATCTCTTTACACATGGCTGGACCCTAAACCAGCTATAGTCCTGAATGCACAGGCCTATTGCAAGCCCCTGATCTAAAGTTACACGCAGAAAGTATTTTTGAAAACCTGTGGGTATCTTGTTTTCAAAAGTTAGAGATCGTATAAAAAATATTTTAACTGAAATACTGGTACAGCCAAATTATTTGTGAATTCAATAGTGATATGTTTGATGCAGTAGGATGACATATTTTATTTATAATTTTTTAAGCCAATGTTAATATTTAATGAGGCATGTTCCTTCAGCAACTGTAGATTTGGCTTGGCTTAAACCAGACAACCATACACAATAGAAAAATTAAGTATTAAAGTCAAGAAGCTTAACTTTTCATTTGGGCTTTATAGGGCTAAGATGTTTTTAATTTTGTATTGCTGTACAATGTAGGTGACACATGGTTCACTTGACAAAAGACTATAGCAAAGACTTAACCATATATTTAATATGATGTATGTAGTTTTTTAATACATTCCAAACACTTCATATTTCTAAAAAATGTGCAGTGCGGCCATTAAAAAAAGTCTGTGAGGGTTACTTTTGTTTTGAGATGTGTACTCTGGAATTCTGAGGCAAGTGACACAACATGCCTTGCCTATCAAAAGCTTTGAGATACAAGTCTCAGATTCAAGGATTAATATACATAACTCATGGCTTATGGCTAGCCTTGGTTGTGAAAGCAACCGTCTGTTTAAAAGGCAGTTTAACTTTACATTTCAAAAGGTACAGATTTTTAACATGGGTTTTTAATTTGTTCATATTGCATTAAATTTTACATTCAATAAAACATATTTTTAACTTAATTGTATTTGCCATTTAGAATAAAATGTGTAGTTTATATTTACATGTCACTTTTTTACCATTTAAAAGAAAAATGTGCACAGTGTTACAATTTAAATGTCGATTCATGAATGACTACAAATAAAGCTGTGTATATTTTTTATTTTTTGAAACCTACAATTGGTTTGGAAATGCATAACACTTTTGTTTTTTCCATTCTGGTCAAATCACATTACTTTAACGTCAACTCTTGATACAACCATGACAGTGTATCAAGAAAATTAAAGCTGTCAAAAATATACACAATTAAAATTTGTAAAATTAATGAGCTGCAAAATGGAAAAGGGTTGCAGCAGGTACTCCAGATGA
The DNA here is from genome assembly GCF_017654505.1 of Polyodon spathula. Taxonomy (NCBI): domain Eukaryota; kingdom Metazoa; phylum Chordata; class Actinopteri; order Acipenseriformes; family Polyodontidae; genus Polyodon; species Polyodon spathula. The sequence goes on along the minus strand of NC_054542.1, from coordinate 45,814,277 downwards.
ACAGGTCAACGGGAGACACTTTTAAACTGATCATGATAAATGATGACAGAGCCAAGCATTTATATAGACAGAAATGGATTAATTGGAAAATTCGCTAATATAATTGAACGTTTTGTAGCTACCATGGATCTTAGATGTGTTTTTAATCTCACCCACTGTGAAACCACTTTCAGAACCCTTCTGACTGTTTTATTAGCCTACAGTTCTACTAGCTGTCTCTAGTGCAACTAATGCTTATCCTATTTCTGAAGCACACTTTACTTTGTCACCTTTGTAAAACATGCTATATATATATATATATATATATATATATATATATATATATATATATATATATATATATATATATATATATATATATATGCTCATTTGTTATTAGAACGTGTATACAAATGAAGCGAGAGACAAACACAAATTAACAAACACACAACAGAAAGTTTCTTACAACAGGATGGTACCTGTGTGTTTATTTCCTGGCCTGGACTGCACCAGGCTGTGTGCGTGGTTGATGATTGCAGGGTTCAGTTCACAAGTCGGGTTCTCAATAAATCAGGGTCAAACAGTCAACAGGGAAATCCAAACAGTTCAGGTCATACACTGCACATCAAGTAAATGAAATCAATATTTGTCTAGCACCGCACAACTGCGACTCCACCAAACTTCACCTCTTTTTCCATCTCTTTCTCTCCACTTCCTGGTGTGGCTTGACCCCTTTTATGTGGGTCAGCCCCTCCTTACAACCCTGTCCTTGCTGTTGGGGGTTGTAGATTTTTCCAGGACAGCCATTTTATGACTTGTAGTCCCCTACCTGGGCACCCCTCAGTGAGAGGGCAGAGCCCATTTACTAATTCTGCCCTCATATACCTGTCATTAATCACCTGGCTCCATTGTTTGGTGTCAATGTATATATATATATATATATATATATATATATATATATATATATATATATATATATATATATATATATATATATATATATAACACACACACACACACACACACACACACACACACACACACACACACACACACAAAGCTGTAGTGAGTTCTGATAAGTTTGTTGGAGATTGTCAACGGACTGCAATCTTCAAGTCTCACCATAAATTTTCAATTGGATTCAAGTCAGGACTTTGACTGGGCCACTCAAGAACATTAATTCTGTACTTGTTCAACCACTCCAGTGTAGCTTTGGCTTTGTGCTTCGGGTAATTGTCCTGCTAAAATGTGAATTTCCTCCCCAGTTTCAGAGTCTTGGCTGATTCAAACAGATTTTCCTCAAGGATTCGCCTGTAGTTTGCACCATCCATTCTCCCCTCTATCCTGACAAGCTTCCCAGTCCCTGCTAAAGAGAAGCATCCCCATAACACGATGCTGCCACCACCATGCTTGACAGTTAGGATGGTGTTGACTGGGCGATGTGCAATGTTGGACATGCTCCAGACGTAACGCTTGGAATTTAGACTGAAAAGTTAAATTTTGGTCTTGTCTGACCACAAAATGTTTTTACACATGTCTACAATATCATCTACATGCTTTTTTGAAAACTCCATACATGCTTTAAGATGAGGCTTTTTGAGTAATGGCTTCTTTCTTGCCACCTGTCCATACAGGCCAGCTTTGTGTAGGGACCAGCTTATTGTTGATGTGAGTACACTGACTCTCATCTCAGACACAGAACTTTGCAGATCTCTCAAGGTCATTGTTGGCTTCAAAGTGACATCCCAAACCAGATTCCTGCTTGCCTGGCAGCTCAGTTTGGGAGGGAGACCTAATCTGGTTTGTATCTGGGTGGTATGATGCATCTTCCACTTCTTAATGATGGACTTCACTGTGCTGAGAGGGATAATCGGAGCCTTTGAAATTTTCTTGTACCCTTCTCCTGCTCTGTGCCTCTCTACCATTTTATCCCTGACTTGTTTCATTGGTCTTCATGGTTGTTTTGTTGGATCATTATGTGAGTTGCAGCTTGAAAGTCTTTATATACCTGAGGGAAATTATCTACAAGTTAAACCATTTTGAGCACACACAGGCTGAAACCATTTCACTAATTGTGTGACCTTTCAAACACATAATTTTCACCTCAGCTGATTTAGGGCTGCAATAGCAAGGGGGTTGACTACTTATGCAACTGAGATTAATCTGTTTTTTGTCTGTAAATCTTACTTATTTATAGTCTATATTTGTATTTTTAAACTTTATCAATGTGGAGTAGTGTGTGTAGATTCTATATGTAAAGTTTAATTTGAAAGCGTTGTGGAGTACGTTCAGGTGCCAACAAAATGTCAAAACTTTGCAGGGGGGTGAATACTTCTGCAAACCACTGTATAGATACACTGAGTGTAAAAAACATTAGAAACACCTTCCTAATATTGAGTTGCACCCCCTTTTGCCCTCAGAACAGCCTCAATTTGTCGGGCATGGACTCTAGAAGGTTTTGAAAGTGTTCCACAGGGATGCTGGCCCATGTTGACTCCAATGCTTCCCACAGTTGTGTCAAGTTAACTGTTAGTGGATCTCTACTCTGAATAGCTTGTTCCATCTCATCCCACAGATGCTCAGTTGGGTTGAGATCTGGTGACTGGGCAGGCCAGTGCAGTAAACTGAATTCACTGTCATGTTCGTGGAACTATTCCTGCACAATCCTAGTCCTGTGGCATGGGGCATTATCCTGCTGAAAAAATCCACTAGCAGATGGAAACACTGCTACCATGAAGGGATGCACCTGATTGGCAATGATTTTCAGATATCCTGTGGTATTCAAACATTGCTCCACTTTTATCAAGGAACCCAATGTGTGCCATGAAAACACACCCCACACCATCATACCACTACCAACTGCCTGCAATGTTGACACACAGCTTGATAGATGCATGTACTCATGTGGTTTTCTCCATACCCTAGTCCACCAATCAAAGTGAAACAGCAGGAACCGGGATTCATCAGACCAGGCAATGTTTTTCCAATCCTCAATTGTCCAGTGTTTTTGTTCCTTGGTCCACTGCAACCGCAGTTTCTTGTGTTTTGCTGATTGAAGTGGATTTAACAGGTTACATCAATAGCTTTCACCTGGATTCAACTCGTCAGTCAATTTCATGGAAATAGCAGGTGTTCCTAATTTTTTGTACACTTAGTGTGTGTGTGTGTGTGTGTATATATATATATATATATATATATATATATATCTATATATATATATATATATATATATATATATATATATATATATATAGCTTTTGGCAAAAAACGTTTTTTGCAATCAACGTTAGACAAAAACAAAAAGATTAAATAATGTTAATAAAATTTTAACTAAATTATTTCATAAATAAAATACAAAGGAAACATAGAATACAAAGTCGTCCAAAATCAGTCACATCGTCCCACATCCTTTCGGTTTAAAATTCGCATTGTTTGTTTATTTTTAGAACGGGGTCTCCCCCTCCGCCTATGTGTTATTTTGTATTTGCTTATTTGTTTTTTGTATTGTGTTTTATTTTGTATCTAGATGACGGCGAACCGACATGTGTTTTGTTTATTGTTTTATATTTGTAAATATGACGGGATATCCATGCAGTTTTGTTTTTGCAGCGTGGATGGGAAGCTCATCCACATTGATTTAAAACCTTGTGCAGAAGGTGGCCATTTCCCGAATTAATTAAGTGATTAATGTGTTGCTAATCGGGAGATGGTCACCTGTATAAAAAGCCTGCAGCTCTTCATGTTCAGGTGGGTGTTCAGAAGTGGAGAGCAAGAGCAGGAGGAGAGAGAAAGTTAAAAATAATATAAAGGCTCCTGCCCAGCCGGACCTGTATATTGTGTTTGATGTTATTTTTGTTTAAATCTTTTATTTCTTGCTCTGTGAGCAGTGTTTGTTTTGTTTAAATATTTTATTTATTTTTGTATTATTTAATAAACGGCACACGCCGAGCCTGTAAACTTTGATACCTTTGATACCTTTGTTGTTCTTTGTCCTTCTTCTGGTCTGACATCACCGCAACCCCATTTCCTGCCACAATCACGTTTTACAGTTCATGGTAAATATTGTACATTGTATACTTTTTTTTTTAGTTAGGTAAACTGTGAAATATGGTATCTCTGTGATCCATAAATATGTCTGTTCTTAGGAGTCATGTTTCTTATTTAAAAAATAAAATAAAATAAACAAAAACGGAACTGAACTTCTGCTAGAAGTGGGCTTCAGAGTGTGCTGGGGCTCATGTAAGGACAAATTATTTTGCACTGACAATTGGTTGTAACAAAAGGTGACTGATTAATCTTGCCTTTTAGCACCATGGTTATCTTTATACCTTTAGCACCAAATTACACTGCTGCTGGGAAGGAGTTTGGAAATCATTTGAACCTGTGGCTTTAGAAAATAACCATTTGTTTGCTGGATTAAATGATGTAATTCAGAAGAACACTCACTGTTCTCGTAACATTGCAGTCTGGACAATTGTGTATTTGTATGGTTATAGTTCACTCATTCTGGGGAAATACACAAAGTAACAATACTTAAAGAATAGCTTAGTTTAAATAACATTACAAAATATCTTAATTATTAAAAAAGCGTTTTAGTATTTATGTACAAGTACAGGCAAATTCTGCAGAGCATGATTCATTGAGAACAATTAAGATTTCAGATTGTGTTTGTTTTACAGAGCCCTTTATCTGCAAACAAAGAAGACAGTTAGCCGTGCCTTTGATAAATTAGATGTCCAAGATTCATTCATCTTTTATGACTAGAGATCTATGTACTCAGTCTTGCACCATAAGAAGCTACCATTAGGAGACCGCATGTCTACCTAGAATTAGCATTGCCCATAGGTGTTAAAGTTATTTCTGTGTTAGCATAAATCAACTGGCCATATGTGCTGTAGATCCTCTGCATGAAACCCCCTGTGTGTATGTCTATAATGCACTAATATCCTAAATAAATGCTATTGCTGTTTGTAATCACAGATAATGTTATCATAATGTTTTCATGATTTAAAGAACGGTCACATTTGTTTAGTCCTTTTTATTTTCAATGTATTATCTATACTATGTATATTTTTATTCTTTGTTTATTTATCAGACACATTTATCCAATGCAACTTGGAGACTAGGGTGTATGAACTATGCATCAGCAGCAGTCACTTACGATGTCTCACCTGAAAGATTGAGCCCAGGAAGGTTAAATGACTTGCTCAAGGTCACACAGTGAGTCAGTGGCTCAGATGGGATTTGAACCCAAGACCTTCTGATTACAAGCCCTTTCTTTAACCACTGGACCAAACAGACTCCTATCTTTAAAATATGATAATCCCAAAATGATCTGCAATACAATTTTTAGTAACAGATCCATTTCCATGTGAATACAACAATACAGCTTCAGTATCAGTAGCATCCTGTAGTGTACTGGACATGCAAATGCAAGTGTGGCATATGAAATGTACATACAGATGGACAGCCACCTTCTTCTCTACTTCCAGATAAGAAAGATGTTCTCTAGATATACGTACAATTCTAATGTGTGTCATACATTTTTACGTCCAGGCGTCTCCACTAACACTGCCAATCATTCACAAGTTTCATGTTGTGGGACCCAACGTCTGCTGTCAGAAAATCTGTACACTGAAATGTATCAGTAGATTATGCTAAAATGATATCCTCCAGGGGCCAAAATAAATGTGCCTGTGAGGTATGTATAGCATAGCAGGCTACTCAATTCTAGAGCTTCAATGAGCTGCAGAAGGTAGATCTATTACTCCAATGGAAGGCAATGAAGGTTGACTTGTTTTACAGAATATGGCAGCAAAGTAATGTAATGCTATTATTATTTTTACTACTTTATATTTGTAGATGTTTGTACTGCCATCAATGCTTCTTGATTACACCTCTGCTTTAATGAAATTATTTGTTGTGAAATAATATGCCCACTTGCATTTTCTTTTAAATCTTGCATTAATTAAACAAAAAAATATGGTAAGTAAATTACTAATGTATCTATCAGTTCTTATTATGTAAGAAGTGGAAAAGATTAAAACTAATTAAAGCAATTATTTCCATAAAAAAATGTTACTTGAGGAAAGTCACGCATTTAGTTATCTTGTTAATTGTGCTGTATGTAATTTCGTAATTTCTGTATGTAATGTACAGTAAAATGAAGAAGCTGAAGAATTGAAGTTCACTGTTGTTCAGCTAATCAAAGGACTCTGTTGACTCATTTTATTATGCCAGCCTCTGATGTCCTTGCCTTGAAAATATAAATCCACTATATATCAAGGGTTGCGATATAGAGAAAGACCCAGAGAAAAACAAATAGGCTAACAAATACTGTATAACCACTCCCTCATTTTATCAGGAGGCGTCAGGGTCCTATATAAGTCCTCTATGCAGCACATCATTTTAATTCGTACAGCAGAGGGTAATTGCTTCTCATCAACTTCAGTCTCCAATTAATTTCATGAGTCTTCCTCTCCTTTCTCAAATGCATTGAAAGAATCCATTCCTGACATTGGAAACTTCTTGCTAGGGAGCTGCCCTGTGACTTTTGCTGCCACACTTGAACACCTTGTTGGCTAAAATAAAACCCTTTTCAGCAAGTATATATTTAATTTGCTTTGTGTTCTGGTGCCATACATGTGTGTGTATATGATAACAGTATGATGTTTATGCTTTGTTTGTAATTGTTTTGTATATTGTTGTTTGTGATGTGCAGTATGAAATAAAATTAACAGTAAAAAGTTTAAGTACCTATGTATATTGAAGCTATTAACTGTTACACACACTGTTTGAACTTGTGAATTCCGTGTCGCTCATTAGACACCAGGATAAACTTAACGGAGGGTCATTTAAATGTTTTTTCAATCCAGCACGAAGCCCAACATAGCTGCTGATTCCATATTGCTCACCTTTACAGTTTCGGACTATGTCATAAAAATCTCTAAGGATATTATTTTGCTCTTCTTTTGTTAGTTGTGTGAATTCAATATGTATTTTTTTCAGACAGCCAGTCATTAAAGCATTTAACAGGCCAACTGGTTTGTTTGGTGGTATTCATATCAAGAGATATGCAAATATGAGCCGATGTAGCTTCTACTTCTATTTATTGATTGTCATCGGTGCAAACACCTCAAAAATGATGCCTTCACTGGTATATTCCATGACTGCCAGGTAGTTTGACAGGTTTTTTTTTTTTTTTTTTTTTTTTTATTACCATTATTTCAATAGGCGCAGTGATACAATAGTGCCACGGGTCTAGTGATTTACCCAACAGTTACTATACCGGGGATTATATCACGACTTAGAACGACTGATTGGCCAATCAGCATGCAGCATTACAACAATCCATTTTATAATGTGCAACTTGCCTTCATAACTATACTCATTACTTTGTATGGGAATTCATATATTACACTTGTCTAAAAGGATCCTGACATATTCTGTCCTTCTTGATCCCCTGAAAGCTATTAGGAGAGACATTTGACATTCAAGAAAGGTAAATGAACTTAGATTACTATTGATCTTTTTTTTTTTTTTTTTTTTTTTTTTAATGGGTACATTTATTAGTTGGCCATCAGAAACATATTCACCTGGTGAGAACTGATCTAGCCAACTCACTGCCTACACTATAGTAATGAGGCTGAACTTCTACCAGCTGAGCCACTTGGGGACCCCAATAGAGACATCAATTTCAATGATATTGATACTATGATATATCTGTCTATAGTATACGAAAGACAAATATATATATATATCTATATATATATATATAGATATATAATATATCTATATATGATATATATATAATAATATATATATATATATGTCAGCTATTTTTATGCATTTCGATGTTACAATATTATAGTTATAATTCACTATTTTTACTGTGGATCTAATATTAAGTCAGTCAGTCAATAAATGCATGGGAACTATTAATAAGAGTGTAATTAGCTCATTCTTTTTGTAAACCTGTATGATATGTCGTCATACCGATACCACAAAATAAGAACGAAAAGTTTGGGAATGAAAAAAAGCTTGTTCCATCAAGGCTTGTCCTTCGTTACCACAACATTCACCTCTGCTAGGAGGATCTAATTTAATAGGGCAGAATCAAGTAGTTTTTTTAAAAAATGTTCCCAGTGTTGTATGACACCTGTTAGGCTATTGCATACAGGTATAACTGTAAAAACATGCTTCCTGCCTCCTGTTTTAAACTTACTTTTACTCGGCTTCTATTGTGCTCTCTTGTTCTACACTCTGTGCTAAATTCAAAGTATTATAATGTCTTGGGTTAACTTTGCAACTGGAATTATCTATTTTTAGTAGTGAGGTGACTAAAACTGCACACAGTATTCTAGATGCGGTCTAACTAGGGCAATGTATAATCTTAGCATAACCTCTCTAGACTTGAATTCCACACTTTTTGCAAAACCCTGAGATCCTTTTCAAAGTCTTTGTTCCCTATTTCTATCTCGTTCATTTTAAACTTATAACCAAGATTTTTACGCCCAATATGCAATACTTTACATTTCTTGTAATTAATTAGCCACAAGCCTGCTCAGTTACAGCAAAGGCCCAATCCTTTTGAATTAAATTGGGCTTCCCCATTAGTCCCCCAAGTTCTGCAAATATAATTATCTTGCAGTATGTATCTTGGTCAGGGTCATATATATAAATGAGGTAAAGTGAGGGTCCAAGTACAGACCTATGTGGCACCCCACTAAGTACGTACCCTCAATCTGATTTTACACCTCTCACAATTACGCTCTGATTTATGTTTTTTAACCAGTCCTTCAGATGAGATGTACAACTGAGCTCCTATTGCCTAGTGACAGTTGTGGAAGCATAGTTCACCCCCTGTTCTCTGTAAGTCACATTGGATAAAAGTGTTTGCTAAATGACAAATTAATAATAATAATAATAATAATAATAATAATAATAATAATAATAATAATAATAATAATAATAATAATGCCATCTCCTGTCCCTGTTGGATTTAAGCATGTCTTTTCTGTGTGCCTTTTAAAAAAAAAAAATATATATATATATATATATATATATATATATATATATATATATATATATATATATATATATATATATATATATATATATATATATATATATTTCATAAGCACTGCCATCATCTACATTAGCTGTAACATCCTCAAAAAAGTCAAGAAGATTATTTAAGCATGAACTCCATCTTCTGAACCCATGCTGGCTATCCCCTATAATACTGTTGCTGTACTACTGTTAGCTTTTCATATTGCTTCCATCATTTTGCATGTTCATTTAACTGGGGGCAATTTGTGGACTGGTGTTATTTAGGTAACGTGTAAATACAGTGTGATTGTATCAGACAATTGCGATTGTCATTTTTTTTTTTCATTTTGTAGCAGCATGTTGTTGTGTTGTAATAACACAAACACATGTATAATTACTGCATTATTACAGTGTAGTTACAGTATTGTTAGAGGCACCTAATATCAAATATTATGGTCATTTATCTTGCTTGGTGCCAGAGTATTAACTTCCATTATATGAGTTTAAACCCACTTGCAATGTCTCAAAACAATGCGACTAATAAAATAACTTGTAATCTATTTAATGTCCCCTTTAATGTGCTACAGTAACAAGGAAATAGTTCAAAGAAGCTGGTTTTCTATTTGCTCATTGAAGTCTACTGTTACTCAACCAACAATGCAGCTTTTTTATGATTTTGGCAGTACTACATTTTTCCATATAATTACTTTTTTTTTTTTTTTTTTTTTTTTTTTTGTCATTTAGTGATTGTTGGACACTTAAAGCTATTGTATTTCTGACAGCATGATTACAGTAGTTGTTACTGTCTTTCTAAAGCAGTCATAGCCAAGGCATAAAATGTATTTTATTAACTACATTGCAAACATGTTCACTGCCTCCCCTTTAGTTCTGCTTAAAAGCTTTTTTTTCTGTTTTTCCTTAAAATCTGCACTTTTTCTAAACAAAACTATATACTATATATAGATAGATAGTAGATGTGTTTTTTTCCTTGTAACTTCATTTACTGGAGAACAATCTTCAATGGTGGACCAGAGTGCAGTAATAAAAGTGAGGATGTGAGGCCAGACCATTGAAGTGCTTTGTTGATAAAGCTTTGTTGATAAAAAGGTATTTAAATTCCACGGTTACCTGTACTTTACTGATAATGTTAATAATAACAAAAAATATATAACAATTAGTAATACAGCAGATCTGATATTGCATGCAAGCAATTAAGAACAGTTTACCTTTATAAATAGTAGGTAGCCAGCTACTGAATCAATTTCTTTTAGAAGGGGCCAGGTGGTAATCAGCATATTAGGAAATTGCTTCCACACTATAATTTCAATAGATGTTACATGGCAATTGCTTCTGTAACATCAACATTTAACAGCAGTGATAACTGTCTTTGCCATTTGGAGATGTGCCAAGTTGACCCTCTATAATTTACATCCAATGAGAATGAGAAGGGAGATTCTTCTGCTGCACTCCACAGATCTCTCTTGCTTTAGCAATAATAATAATAATAAAAAGGTTATCTGATAACCTTTGTTCTCCTTGTGGGGTTTGCTAAAGTAATCTGGTAATGATTGCTCTGCTGCAAATTAATTATTCTAAAACTACGTTTTTTCTTTGGTTTTGTAGTTGCTTCAAAGGTTATAAGTATTTTACTTTTTAACTAATATATCCGCAGGAATTATAGTTGAAAGCTGAGTTTTAGATTACCTGGCTACATTTTAGTGAATCAGTCCCTTATCCTCACAAATTGCAAAAGTATAGCAGTTGCAAATTACAAATCCAAGATCTAAGAACCATGGATGTGATCTTTCAATAAGAACAATTAATAAGTTATTCTCATACAATTATAGTCTGATATAGTATGTAATCCTGAAAATTAGCCTTTAACCTGCTTTTATTACACAATGAAAGCAATATCTTTGACAATCTGATATAATCTGTATGTCTTTCCATCACTGTTATCAGGAATGAATCTTTTTATGGATGTAATTTCTTTCATTTATAGCCTAAATGTCTTTGTATACTTCCTTCTAAAGCTTTAGTGATTCACATATAAGACATTTGCTTGCTCTGCTCCTTTTAACAATATTTTACTCCAGTTATGTTATTAACATAGGTGGTGTTTACATGCACAAGTCATGACTGTTTTCCTCACTACATGTTTGCTATACTTTTCAGGAAATGCGTTGCTATGCAGTTCTGATTTAAAAATCAGCCGCACCAATGCAGATTACTCAATCCATAGTCATGTAGGGGAGGGGATATTTAAATGCCTGTGTCTGTTTACTAAGTAGGAAAAGAAATACTCTGAATATCGTGACGAAAGCTTTATATGTTGCCATGAAGATAAAAACATTTAACAAGAGAAATTAATTTACGTGTTGTTGTGCACATTCTGAATTATGCCACACATTAGCTACTTGTTTGTCAGGTTACCTTTCCGATACACACACACGTACACACACAAACTTATATAAAATATAATTTCTAGTAAGTACACCTTTTACTACTTTGAATTTACTTTTGATTGTGTGTGTTTTTTTTTTTTTTTTTTGTGGAACATCTAACCCTTAGTGGTCCATTTATTCAGCGCTTGTCAGGCGTGTCAGGTCCAATTTATTTTCACTCGCGCTGTTTATTTAACATGCGCTCTTTAAAGGTTTAAAAGGCCCTGCATAGCAAAAGGACATCAGTACTGCATCTCCCGCCAAGCCCCATCAGTGCTTGACAGTAGGTATGGTGTTCTTTGTACACCTCACTAGACTTTCTCCAAACATAACGACTATCAGCAAAGTTAATTAAATAACTCTAGGCATCTACTTCTTGTAACTTTTCTTCCTCTTTCACAAAGCAAAATTTTTGCTACAAAAATGTTTTCGAGAAATTTAAAGAAATTATGCATTTCCATTGGGGCATGTGAACTTTGATAGCAAATGTCTTTATATACAATAAGTACTAACAGAACTTTCAGTTCTCTAATGTTGTTGTCAAATATACATGATTTCACTTCTTTGAACTAATATTTGGGGACGCTTAAAACACTTTTAGCATTATATAGGTTTGTCATTTCAGTTTCCCAGTGAGGCATCTTGGCTGGGTAGCACCAAATCATTAAATATTGTAGCTCGATATATATATATATATATATATATATCTCTATATATATATATATATTTAATATATATATATATATATATTATCATTTGGTATATATCTGAAGAGGGAAATTTGATTAAGTGTTTACAAACAAAAAAGTAATTTGACTTTACAAAGAAGAATTTAAGTGCCCCAAGCAAAAGAAAAATGGCAAATGCCAATATCTTTCAATATAATTTGCTTATCAGCTTCAAAGGCATGGCTAGAGATTTAATAAATTATTGTCCAGCTTTTAGTACACTTGGCTCAAAAAAATTACTTGTGTGGCTCATGAGAATGAAATTATCCCAATGCAGGCATATAAACCAAATTGCCATGTAGAAAATTATTCAAAAATGTTCATGGTTCTTTTAGAGGTGCACACATTTCATCTATAGAAATCAAATAATACTGGAATTCATTTATATAAAAGATGATGTTATTGTTCTGGATATTATTAACTACACCACATTCAAGAGAATAATAAAGTCTGTTATTATTTTGATGTCATTCTGTGCCCAAGATGGCTCATGCTGATAAAAACAAGCTGCAGCAGACTTTTTTTTTTACCTGCCAAACTGAGTAGATTAGCAATTTATAGTGATTTAACAAAATGCATATAACTCTGTATCACCGATCATCTCTATAAATGCAATTAGACTGAAAACATCAATGTTTTTTTTGTTTTTTTTTCTTTTTCTCCTGGGGAGAAATCACATTAAGACATGTTAAAAAAAAAAAAAAAAAAAAAAAAAAAAAAAATCATTATGCTTTCAGCAGCAACAGCTGCATAGCATCTTAATAATGACATTAAAAACATAGGAATTTAGACCTTCTCAGAAACTGAATGGTGACAAAAATATAATCTTAAGAAATGTAAAGTACAGTACATAATAATTTCATTGCTTACATCCCAACAACTTCAAAACAACTTCACTGTCTGCAGTGAAAGTCATATTTTACGGACCCAAACAGAGAATGACTGCAATGCAACACCCTGTACTTTATCACTAATCTTTGTGGGATCTTGAAAGTTTTTACCATTTATAACCATGTCTGAATGCTATGTAACTTCTGTTCTTATTTAAAATATATTCATTACAAAAAATATTGTTAAAAAATAGTTTTGAATCCACAAAATTCTGAAAATGTAGTTTTAGTAAAACTAAATTGATGTACCGTTGCATTAAAATAACTGTACATTGATATGCTTTTATTTAACCTGAATCACAACTTATGGGATTGTGACACATAAGTCATTGTAGGTACTGTTAACAGACTTTTCATAAACATGTGTGTATGTGCTATATTTTCTTGTTACTTCTTTCTTGTTAATGAAATAAGTTATTTACAAACTGCTAAACAAGATCATGTAACAATCGTTTGGCACAGGGATTGTACCAACAGACTGGAGAATTGCAAACGTAATAATGATCCACAAAAAGAGAAACAAAACCAAACCAGGAAACTACAGACCAATAAGCCTGACTTCTATTATATGCAAACTTATGGAAACTATAATAAGATCCAAAATTGAAAATGACCTATCCTGGGAGACAGTCAATATGGCTTTAGAAAAGGGAGATCGTGTCTAACTAATCTGCTTGATTTTTTTGAGGATGCAATATCGATAATGGATAATTGCAAAACATATGACATGGTTTATTTAGATTTCCAGAAAGCTTTTGACAAAGAACAGCATAAAAGAATAATTCACAAACTGGATGCAGTAGGGATTCAAGGAAATGCATGTACATGGATTAGGGAGTGGTTAACATGTAGAATGCAGAAAGTACTGATTATAGGAGAAATCTCAAAATGGAGTGAGATAACCAGTGGAGTACCACAGGGATCAGTATTAGGCCCTCTGGTATTCCTAATCTACATTAATGACTTAGATTCCGGTATAGTAAGCAAACTTGTCAAATTTGCAGATGACACAAATATAGGAGTGGCAAATACTGTTGCAGCAGCAAAGGTCATTCAAAATTATATAGACAAGATTCAGAACTGGAAAGACACATGGCAAAGGACATTTAATAGCGAAAAGTGTATGGTACTGCACTCAGGCAATAAAAATGTGCATCATAAAAATCATATGGGATATATGAAAATTGATGAAGGAATCTATAAAAAAGACCTAGGAGTTTATGTTGACTCAGAAATGTCTTCATCTAGACAATGTGGGGAAGCTATAAAAAAAGGCCAACAAGATACTCGGATAGATTGTGAAAAATGTTGAATTTAAATCAAGGGAAGTAATGTTAAAACTATACAATGCATTAGTGAGACCTCATCTTGCATATTATGTTCAGTTCTGGTCACCTCACTACAAAAAGGATATTGCTGCTCTAGAAAGAGTGCAAAGAAGAGCGACCAGAATTATTCCAGGTTTAAAAGGCATGTCATATGCAGACAGACTAAAAGAATTTAATCTATTCAGTCTTGAACAATGAAGTCTATGCAGCAACCTGATTCAAGCATTCAAAATTCTAAAAGATATTTACAATGCCGACCCAAGGGACTTTTTCGACCTGAAAAAAGAAACAAGGATCAAGAGTCACAAATGGAGATTAGACAAAGAGACATTAAGAACAGAAAATAGGAGATACTTTTTTTACACAGTAATCCCAGTAATGTTGTTGAAGCTGACACCTTGGGATCCTTCAAGAAGCTGCTTGATGAGAGTTTGGGATCAATAAGCTACTAACAACCAAACGAGCAAGAATGGCCTCCTCTCGTTTGTAAACTTTCTTAATGAGGGGATTTGTATTTTACAATCTGATTGGAAATATATCTTAAAAAACAGGCTACTCTTTGTATATTGTATATTTGTATAAACTTCAAGTGCAAGTAAACAACTTTTTTTTTTACATTGGTATTTAATTTAATAAAACATAACATTCAGTGACAGTTAATGGTTGTACCATTATTTTATTCATACTGGTATTGAGCTGACCTAAACTTCAACTGTGAAAGGAATTTTCCTGACATTGGTAATTAGGGTTGGTGGAAGATGATGCATAGCCACGTTTAACATGTTCTGATGACCGCTGATATTACTGAGAAAAAAACAAATCAAACACTGACTGTTCATCATCAAGCTCAGCCTGTGCATGAGAGCACTGAACGAGAACCTGGTGCTGTAGCACAGTGAAATGTTCCAGTACCTTTCCCCTGCTTAGCCAGCATACCTATCATTATTCACTATTATTCATTGTCTGCTAGACAATTTACCTGGTTTTGTGCTCACCGTCCCTGCAGCCAAATGACTAACAAGTAATACCCATTGATTAAGATATTGGATATAATATAGTTAGCTAGATGTCCCTGAAATGCATTCACTTTGTGTATAGTTCACAGACTGCTGAACTGGGAATTACCATGTGCATCAGTGGGGGCTATGTGAAACAAGAAATGGTTGTCTTATCAGTTTGTCCCCATGGTAACAGGACTAAAAATATATATGACCCGGGACAGCAAAATCAGTCGGAAGTCGCATAAGTAGATTTTACACAGCGGCCAGATTACTGAGTGAAATCATGAATTATCGATTTTGAGTTTTACACGTTTTTGTGTAGTTAACAGTCCAAACTGTTGTTTTATCAAGTTTATTTTGTGAAATAATGTCTCCATTATACTGTAAATAGACAGTTTGGTAACAACAGCGACCTATAGATTTTCAAAATTAGCTGAAACAAAGACTAAAATCTGTACAATTCACAGAATCACAGCAACATCATTCTTCCACGCATACACATCATCCAGGTATCCTTTCAAAGCTGTAGTTTTCCTCTTTCCCGCTATGTAGGTCATTAATAGACTGACATCTTATTTAGCCAATGAAAATGGTTTTAAGAAGTGGTTGCAGTGTAAACATTTCTGCCTATTGCTATGCGTGACATCATTTGGCTTCTTGTAGTATCCATCGATTGGCTGAATGCCTGCATGCGCTTTGACTTCTGGGACAGCGGCATTGTTGTGGTTGTGAACGCAGAGAACTTGTGATATTAAACCCCGGCAAAAAACAAACAAATGAATAAATAGATCACAGGCGAATTATGTCTTTATCAAAAGAACAGGATGTTGTAAATTCTTTTAACATTTTACGATCCAGCAACATGGAATCTGCTGTGTCTGACAGACAGTGGATGCAGCTGGTTTCGGGATATTTTTGTGATGGTGAGTATCGTCTGAGTCTGACAGTGAAAGTGGTGATGTAGATGACCCTGATAATGTTGACAGCATAAGCGAAGATGATCGTTTCAGTGCTGATAGTGATGACGATGTGGCTTGAAGTAGCTGTGGTGATGTAGAACCATGTTGCTCACATTGTTATTGATATCAATACTAGAACCGAGTAATTATTAATTACATTTGGAAACAATCCTGGTCCAGGTTGATCATTGTGTCTGCTGGTTTCTTGTTCCAAATGAGTTCAGAATTACTTAATCAAACCCTCAATTGAACCAATAATTAATTTGCCTATTCAGAGCTTTTTAATGATTTTTAACTCTTAAATGGCTGGTTTTACATACCGACTAGCACTAATCCTGGACTAGCTAATGTTAACTGAGGTAAGGCAGTCCAAGATATGTATTTCAGAATATGCAAATACCAAGTGAAATGTAAATAGTAAATAGTAAGTGTAAATAGTTCAGCACTTTTAATTTAAAAGCATTTACATTTTTGTTTAAAAAAAAAATAGCTATGAATTGTAAAAAAAAAAAAAAAAAAGATTTTTTTATGTTTCAATAAATGAAGATTAAATATTTGTATCATATAATTTCTTTGTCATATTTTGCAGAAAGGTATGAGGAGTTATTGATGAACATTTGGTGTATGTGTCAGAATTCTAATAATGGTTGCTAAGGAAATAGCTGGAAAGTAGGTGTCCCATGTTTCAACTTAATTTTCTCAAAATGGCGTCTTCTGACTTTGCTGATTTTAAAATGTCATAACTTGGGCTCCATTTGAAATATATCAATAAGTTTGTTATTAATTTAAAGCTTATTATATGTCCAATCCATTGCCACAATAAAACAGTTTTTGAATTTTTTGACCAAGTGACTGATATCGCTGTCCTGGGTCGTCCTGAATATATATATCCATATATATATATATATATATATATATATATATATATATATATATATATATATATATATATATATATATATATATGTTTGCAGTTTTGAACAATCGCAGCAGTTTGAACAATCGTAGTGTAATTAGATGCCAAATTATTCCACCTGGGCCAATTAGACCAGAAAAGGCACAAGGGCTCAGAAATGCTGTCAACAGAAATAAAATCAGTAAGAAGAAAAAGGTTGAACTGAAGCTCTTAAAAGACTTGAGAACTGAACAAGCACTGATTAAAGAAGAGGGTTGAATCAGAGAGATTTTATTAAACCTGCTAGTGAAGATTAAACAAACCTTTAACCCCCCCCCCCCCCCAAAAAAAAAAAAAAAGCAATTTTAAGTTATTTTCAAGAGCACTCTGGAGCAGCCCATGCTTTTCTAGCTGTTTTATGTTGTACTTTTCCAAATAAAGTTTCCTAATACTTTTTTAAAAATTTTATATATATAATATATATTAATATATATTATTATATATATATATATATATATATATATATATATATATATATATATATATATATATATATATATTTATATTTGCTGAAAGAGCCAGCTGCCCAACATTTCGGTATGCTGTACATATCTTTCTCAAGGGAGCTTGTGTTTGAATCAAAACATTGGAGGTATTTATAGGTGTTTGACGGCATGATAACTACTTCTTATTGTTTATATTCAAATCCATGATTTATTCTTACATGATGTAATGGTGTTCTATATGTGACATCACTTTTACTTATATCTTTAAATTTTTATTAATTCTAATTAACATTATTTTATATAAACTTATATTTGTATAATCATGCAATGCTGGCTCTGAGGATCAGCCTTGATACGGTCTCCCCAGTGCATCAGCATGCACAACTTTTGAATTAACTTTGTTTATTTAATTTTATATATAAGAAAACTTTGAAGTTCAGTGATTTATGGAAGTTTGCAGGGCTGGCATTTCAAGGATACTGTGATTTTATCAAGACGTTCACACTTTATTTTAAGGGGAACTGTTTTGTTAATTAACTGTTAACAAATACAGTGATTTAAACAAGATACACTATCAGTACTTTTAAAGGATTATAAAGAGCATTGTGTGACTACCAATTTTCCTAGAAGTATGGTGCCTGTGTTAATATTTTGAAAGCAATCCTGGAATTAGTGATATATTTTCTTTCCATCAAGTAGCAACAACCTGCACAAAACAAATTTACTGGATTCACCTTTTTTTGTTGTTTTTACTCAACAGACTCAACATTCAATTTCCCCAGAGCGAGCTGCACAGGCTGCCAAGTCTGCCTGAAATCATTTGCAGCAGCAAGCAAAACAAACCCCTACATATGTCATGCTGTCTCAGATGTAAACAGCAATAACATTGATGTTTCAATTGCAATAGTGCACACTTATTTGATTAAATACATGTTTTTAATTAGTAGGCTCTAAACATTCAAATTTCCCCTTTCCATCCTACAATTTAGTCCCTGTGTCCTAGGAGGCGCTATAGCTTGGTGTATTCCAGCAGGATGTACCATGAGCAGTAGCAGTTAATTTAATGGATAAAAGATGTGACTCTTCGGGAATGACTAGTTCAGTCATTTTGTGAAACCAGGGGGTAGCGACTGACCAAAAGCAAAGGTTAGCTTTTGGTTACATGGATATTTAGCTTCAGCTGCAGCTGTCTGAGTTTGATGAATCCCTAAGGGAAGTGACTGTAAAACGTAGTGTTGAAAAATGTGCAAAAAGTTTATATATGACTGAAACTGTAGCTTAGCTAGATAGAGGGGTTGGGTTATTTTAATTCTTGTCATAGCATGTACCTGTAATTTCATCTTATGTTACTGAATGTACTGTGTCTAGTTTATTTAATTGCACTTTGTTATCCATGGGGGATTGTTTAATATCTTGTTTCTACTAGTTACTGTACAAGTAATATAAATACATGTTTACCTGTTGTTTTGTGTTTCTCTGCATGCTGTACTGGTATAGTTAATTCCAATATTCATATCTCTAAATAAATTAGAGATTATCTCGAAATGATCATTTGGTTTGCCATATTCCAAAATGTGTGTTGTGGTTTACTGGGTTCCTAGATTATTTGATTGTTGTGATTTGTATTGCTATTCTTAGACGACAGAATGACTGTATTATTGTAGTAACAAACATTATAAAAGGAGAAAGCTATTGAATCTCCTTACAATTCTTGCAGTGCAAAAGAGCGCTGTCTTCTGAAGGTCATTAATTGTACCATCTTGCACATCTTGTACCATCCAGTGTGTTCTTGAGCTGCTTGTTCATGTTCTCTCCTGCTGTTTCCTCTTGATGTTTCTGCCTGTTGAATTGGTAATGTCAATCAACAGAATCTTTTTGTCTTCTTTTCTACATTATATATTATTATTATTATTATT
Organism: Polyodon spathula; assembly: GCF_017654505.1. Taxonomy (NCBI): domain Eukaryota; kingdom Metazoa; phylum Chordata; class Actinopteri; order Acipenseriformes; family Polyodontidae; genus Polyodon; species Polyodon spathula. The sequence goes on along the minus strand of NC_054542.1, from coordinate 45,794,580 downwards.
ATTATATTATTATATTATTATTATTATTATATTATTATTACATATTATTAGTTTTCATAAAAAAGATTTTTTTTTCATTTGTATATTACTATTTTCCCTTCTGTTGTTTTGACAGTTTGCTTTTATAATGTTTGTACCGTAACTATCCAGGACCGTTTTGTACCGTAACTATCCAGGACAGCACACGACTGTACTGGGGAAATGACAGAATTTCTTGAAGCTGCTGCTAATTATTTGTAGTAATTAGTTGCTTAAACAAATAATATCCTTTTTTACAACCTCCATCGCAGCTGCTCCCCTGTCTTCCTCAGTGTCAAACTTCATCCAGACCAACCACATCATCAGCTGGTGCTCAGTTCTCCTGTTTCGAAATTCACAATAAACAGACATGTGCAGTTTATTTTAAATAAGTGAACAACAATGTAATAAATTCAGGACAATATTACGCTGCGGGTGTATACACAATACATTTTCTGGTTTTGTCTTAATTTAAAATGGCTTTAATTATTTTTATTCCTCCAAATGACAGGTAGCCGTGTTATAAGCGGTATAAACCACTTCGGGCCATGCGGTTCCCATTATATATATATATATATATATATATATATATATATATATATATATATATATACACACACACACACACACATACAAGACCCAACACATTTCCGGGTTTTTAACGGGCGCCCGGAAAAGGTGGTGGGGTCAAACCATGGTAATTATATATATATATATATATATATATATATATATATATATATATATATATATATATATATATATATACTGTATATGGTGAGGTCCTAGCCCAAATAGGGACCCTTAGTGTGAATACGGGTAGCAGGAACACTATCAGAGTGGTTTCATGTAAAAAAGGGTGTCAGGCAAGGCTGTGTCATGTCACCATATTTGTTCAGCATTTTAGCTGAAATGGTTATGCGTAAAGCACTTGATGGTTTCGCAGGAGGGATTCAGATTGGGGGCCGTCGAGTCTCAAACCTGCCGATGACATCATTCTACTGGCCAGTTCAGACAAAGCCAGCTCTGAATACAGTCTCATGATAAACATTGAAAAGACCAAAGTAATGAGCCTAAGGGGAACAACATGCAGAATATTGATTCAAGGTTCCAAACTAGAACAGGTGGATACCTTTCCCTATCTTGGGTCACTCATTACAGAGGATGCTGAATGTACGAAAGAAATTTGAGCTAGACTAGCTAAAGGTCAAGGTGTTGAAACAACTTGAAATCAAATATGTAAGAGTCACAACATTTCTCTGGGAACAAAGATCAGACTACTGAAGACTTTAGTATGGCCGGTGGCAACATATGGTTGTGAAAGTTGGACCATCAAGAAGAAAGATGAAAAAAGATTACAGGCTTTCGAAATGAAAGGACTCAGGAAGATTTTAAGAGTCTCTTGGGTTGCCTGAAAAACAAATGAATGGGTTTTGGCCAGAGCGGGCGTACGGAGGGATATACTGGACAACATCAAAAGACGGAAACTGGTCTACTATGGTCACATTACACGGAACGAAGGAGACTGCTTGGAGAAACAGATATTACAAGGTACAAAACCTGGTTCACGAGCACGAGGGAAACCAAGGACAACATGGATGAACAATATTAGAACATGGATGGGCCTTACAACTGAAGAAGTGACGAGGAAAGCTCAAGACAGAGTTCATTGGCGAAGATTTGTACATAATGCGACCAACCCTTGGATCGAGGAAGGTTGAAGACAAGACAAGACAAGTGTGTCACGGAGGCATTAAAAAGGGCTCCACGGAGGGTTGTACCTGCATCAGTGGTTTGTCTGTTTCTTTCAGAAGAAAAATAAATCCAAGTTCAACTACATCGACCGCGGTCATTACTATATATATATATATATATATATATATATATATATATATATATATATAGATAGATAGATAGATAGATATACACGCACACACACAAAAACACGCACAAGCAACAAGCAGTTGTCATCATTTAAAGAAAACCAATCACTAATCAGTTTTTTTGTGAACTTCAATGTTTCAACAAGAGAAATTTAGCATGGAAGTATGATCCATACATAATACAATTCCAGCTTATTTTTTTAAACTCCAGTCTGGCATTAGTGGAGACACAGTCATTCTAGTAAGATGATGGGTAACAAACTCCAAACTGATTAGAGCCAATCACAAGTTTAATCTCTCGTTCGTTGCAGCTGCTGCTGCCTGATTAACTTGCACTTTCAATCCAACTCTTTCCAATCTGTCACATAGGTGCTGCTGTAGAAGCATGCAGTGGAAATTTCATGACTCGCTGCACAGTGACAGGACCATCTGCAGAGACAACATGGCTCAGAAGCACAGAGGAGGAATGCGCACATCCCACCTGGGACCTTCTTGGGATGAACATTTACCAGCAGTTGGGGGGGCAATCATCTTTCACTTATGATTGATCAGAACATTGATCAGAACAAGAAAAAAAAAAATATATATATATATATATATATATATATATATATATATATATATATATATATATATATATATATATATACACAGTGCCTTGCAAAAGTATTCAGACCTCTAACCAATTCTCTCATATTACTGACTTACAAATGCTACACTGAAATTTTGTTCTGTTCGATATTTTATTTTAAAACACAAACTCATAATCAACTATTGTAAGGTGACATTGGTTTTATGTTGGGAAATATTTTTAAGAAAAAGAAAAAAACTGAAATATCTTGCTTGCATAAATATTCAACCCCCACACATTAATATTTGGTAGAGCCACCTTTCACTGCAATAACAGCTTTAAGTCTTTTGGGGTAAGTATGTACCAGCTTTGCACACAGTGTCAGAGTGATTTTGGCCCATTCTTCTTGGCAGATTTGCTCCAGGTTGTTCAGGTTGGTTGGATGACGCTTGTGGACTGCAATTTGCAAATAGTGCCAAAGATTCTCAATGGGATTGAGATCAGAGACTCTGACTGGGCCACTGTAGAACATTCACCTTTTTGTTCTTGAGCCACTCCAATGTTGCTTTGGCCTTTTGCTTGGGAACATTGTCCTGCTGAAAGGGGAATTTCCTCCTAAGCTTCAGTTTTTTAGCGGACTGAAGCAGATTCTCTTGCAGTATGTTCCTGTATTTTGCTCCATCCATTCTTCCTTCAATTGGAACAAGATGCCCAGTCCCTGCTGATGAGAAGCATCCCCACAGCATGATGCTGCCACCACCATGCTTCACTGTAGGGATGGTATGTCTTGAGGCATGGGCAGTGTTAGGTTTGCTCCACACATAGCGCTTTGAGTTTTGGCCAAAAAGCTCTATCTTGGTCTCATCTGACCACAAAACCTTTTCCCACATCTCAACTGGTTCACTCTCATGCTTTCTGGTAAACTCCAGAAGTGCTTTCAGATGGTACTTTTTGAGTAACGGCTTCTTTCTTGCCATCCTCCCATACAGGCCAGTGTTATGCAGAGCTCTTGATATGGTTGACTCGTGCACCATTACTCCACTCCCAGCCACTGAACTCTGTAGCTCCTTCAAAGTGATTGTTGGCCTCTGTGGCTTCTCTCACAAGTCTCCTTCTTGTTTGAGCGCTGAGTTTTGAGGGACGACCTTTTCTTGGCAGTGCCTGGGTGGTGTGTTGCAGCTTCCACTTCCTGATTATTGATCCAACTGTGCTCACTGGGATATCCAAACACTTGGATATTATTTTGTACCCTTTCCCTAATCTACGCATTTGTAATACTTAATCTCTAACTTCTGTAGAATGCTCTTTGGTCTTCATTTTCCTTCATATTCACAGCCTTATATTTATATTTCCCGACATAAAACCAATGTCACCTTACAATAATTGATTCTGAGTTTCATTGTTTAAAAATAAAATATCAAACAGAATGAAATTTCAATGTATCATTTGTAATTCGGTAATATGAGCGAATTGGTCAGGGGTCTGAATACTTTTGCAAGCCACTGTATATATAGTAGCCAGTATTGAGAGGAAGACTTGTTAAAATATATCAGAAGTTTACTCATTTTAAAAGAGGTGATTCTAAAGAAGTTTGTGTTTAAAGACAGGCTTTTACTTGCCTAAAATATGCTGCATATTGTTTTATTCAAATATCCCTGTGGCCTCTCTGTGTATATTAGGAAATTACTTCCCTACCAGTCACTGCACTGAACGCTACAGTTGTTATTAACTATTGCTGTCGTTAGTATTGTATTAAACTCAATGTCAAAGTTTATGCAATGTGTGTGTGTGTGTGTGTGTGTGTGTGTGTGTGTGTGTGTGTGTGTGTGTGTGTGTGTGTGTGTGTGTGTGTGTGTGTGTGTGTGTGTGTGTGTGTGTGTGTGTGTGTGTGTGTGTGTGTGTGTGTGTGTGTGTGTGTGTGTGTGTGTGTGTGTGTGTGTGTGTGTGTGTGTGTGTGTGTGTGTGTGTGTGTGTGTGTGTGTGTGTGTGTGTGTGTGTGTGTGTGTGTGTGTGTGTGTGTGTGTGTGTGTGTGTGTGTGTGTGTGTGTGTGTGTGTGTGTGTGTGTGTGTATGTATGTGTGTAATTAAACTGATTTACTCTGTTCTTCTAAAAAGAAGTGCCCAAAAATGTGGTAACATAGCAATCATGTCATTGTTTGGGGGTATTTCACTGTTTTGGTCCTCACTCAATTTACAAGAACATTGAAATGGGGTTATCTCAATTGGTCCAGTTTAGCACCCCTCGATTGAGTTTATCAGGTGGTCGTTGATTGTGTACATATTAAAGGGTGAACTTTCAACCACACAACAATGTTATTGTCCAGTAGAAGAAAGAGTGTTAGTTATTCATGGCACCGTACCAGAAGTCAAGGGCCAGAATGCAAGTAAGATAAATATAATGTGAATGAGACTTCACCTCTAAAATGTAACTGTTGTATTATGTAAAGGAAATTGCCATATCCAGTGTGTTCTGCTCGCTCATTGATACTGGTCAAATTAAACCAGAGTACATCGTTTCTGTTCTTTTTTTTTCCTTTTTTTTTAACAAATTCCCAATATGTCAGCACAACAGTGCCAGATTGCCCTCGATACTTCAACTTACTTTTAACAGAAACAGAAAGCTGACCTGAATATGCAGTACATACATTCTCCGAAATATAAAGAGGCTCATATACTCTTTATTCATAATAAAAAAATCATTACATATTCTATAGATGATTCTTATTAATTATCAGAAACATACTTTTCTTCCTTTCCGTACATTAATAACATTGTGTTGTTTAAAGATAAATAATGTGCAACACTTGTTTAATTACACTCACTGAGTTATGTAATATTTTCATACACATGTGATGATAGTTAAGCACCTCAGTTACATATAAAAATAAACTTGTAATAGCCTATGTTAACCAGTGGATAAACTTACCATACATATCTATCTATCTATCTATCTATCTATCTATCTATCTATCTATCTATCTATCTATCTATCTATCTATCTATATATCATATTGACAAAAGACAGCTTACCGTCAGTAAGTAAACATCGAACACTTAATCAAAACATTGATGAGTTTGGGAATGTGGCCCCATTCCACCAAAATCTGTGTGCTTTTATTTTCTGTTATTATCTGCTTTGAGCACTGATGGTATCAATGTTTTTTCCAGGTGGCAAACAAATCAAGAGAGAAAATGGGGGACTAGCAGTTTAGCAGGGCTTGGTCTTGTCACCTTTCCTTTTCCCCATGTTTTGCTGCCAACTCTGCAGAATGGTTTGTGCATAACTTCACAGGTGACCTTGGCATTTCCGTTATACCAGCTGTAGTCCTACTTGACTCCTGCCTCTTAATTGTACAGGGTGTCACACCTGCTGTTCCCCTGCTGTACACAAGTGTTCCATGATCCCTGACCACCAAGCATAATGGCAAATAATACATTTTACATTTAATGCAATTATCTCTACAAAACAGTAAGAGGAACAAATTGATTGGCATCAGAAACAATACGGTAATTTTCACACTGCGGTATAACATGCACATTATTGCAAATTTTAGCCTGTATGTCTTAAAGGAATCTTTCACTGGTGGTTTAACTAATTCACAGCAATACACTAAAGCACTTGTTTTAACAGTCAACTGCTGCTGGCTGAAATTAATCCCCACAAGTACATTATATCCAGTTAATAACTGCTATTATGAAGAGAAAAAAGTGTTCTACAATACGTGTAATTCATATATTATAAGGGGGTTTATAAGCATATTATATTTCTACAAGGATAATCACAATTCATACATTGGTTCTAATTATACTGTTTCTTCTAAGTAGTGGTGATTAAGAACAGTTTTGTAGAAATTGATTGGAGCCAAACTGCATTACTCACACCCCATAACTATGGCAATTATATGGAGTTATTGAGCAGTCAATCACAATTTGAAATTCAACAGAGCTTGGTTTTTAATATATGTAATGGCATGTTATAATTTAATTTGACATAATATATTAAGCACATTGTTTGCAATTGATGTCTTAGGGGAAAGTCAATGTTAAATTCAGCCACAGGAAGAGCTTTTAGACATAATCAGGTCATTTTTGGTTAGAATGTAGGACCGTCGGCCTGTAAGGAATAGGATGACAACATTTTAAGTTGACAGGAGAAAAGGCAAAGATGTTACTGTATGGTTTTATAGTAATTATCACTCTGTGATCAAGAGGTTTACTAATTGGCTTTAAGACCCACAATACACTGATTCAAGAGCCACTATACACTGGGAAAGATATCTCTGTGCATGGAACAACACCTTATAGGGACATATTTATCAAGATGTTTAAAGTAATATAATTAGCACCATCGTTATCAAGATGTTTGTAGTAATTTAATTAGCACCATGTTTTGTAAAAGGTAAATAATAATAACAATTAAAAATAAATAAATAAATAAAATTAAAATCACTAACAGTATATGTAGAGGTTCCTTAAATTTAACTTCCAGGTTGTTGATTCCTTTTTTTAACCTTCATCAATTTGCATTTTGTCTATTTCAATGGGTTGTCAAGAAAAGTATTAGGTTGCTAGGGTATTTTATTTATTTATTTTTATTTTTTATTTATTTATTTATGTATTTTACTTTTTTTTTAACATTGTGTTTTTTTTTTTTTTTTTTTAAGAAGTCAAATCATATGGGTATTTCGAGAAATAGCTGCCTCACAATTATGCAGCATCACAAATGAGTTAGAAGCCTAATGCAATGATCTTATACAGTACAGCCTATTACTACCTTTCTCAAATCAAAAGCTTCCACAAACACTGTTATGTACTGTATATGTGTGATATATAACTACTTAAATACATTAACATAAAAAAACAAATATATCTATATTACATCATGCGATGTTTAAAATAATGTATTCTCATTAGACGTGACCATATATTTATAATGAAAATGCATCACAGACAAACTAAGGTAAATCCTTTTTAAATAACATATCACTGAATTCTGCTGGTGATTTCATTGCATGGTTTCACATGAAGACAATCCAATCCAAGGTTTCAATTCCTTAAAGCAGGTAAGTTAAATGTGAAAATTGTCATTTACTGTATGTAAAATGTTTCATATAGTCACAAAAAACATATATGTCATGTTATATATATATATATATATATATATATATATATATATATATATATATATATATATATATATATATATACACACACAAAAAGTTCAAGCTAATTGTATTTAGAAATAGATTATGATGTCATATCAGTATAGTATTAATATGACTTAGTAATCAGGTCGTCACAGGATAATCCTCTGCTAGACGACCTTTGAAAATAATATATATTATATATATTATATATATATATATATATATATATATATATATATATATATATATATATATATATATATATTGGATATGACTTTGGAAGAACTTTATTTCAATATTGTTCCCCAATGCCTGTTTAATCCTCTTTACATTTCTGCTTTGTTATCTGTATGCTTCCTTACATAGTCATATGGTTCTAGATGTATGCATTCAGTTTCCAATCTGTTGAACATTTGGATGCAGTTTCTATTGGCATCATTACTTTCTCTGAGACATTTAACCAGTTTTTTTTTTAAACTACATTGCTTAAACTAGATTCTTATTCAAGTTAATTTAACAGTGAATGAATAAATCTATTCTTTAAGTAATGCTTTGTGCATACGTTTATTTTATGCTTTATATGGGTGTGCAAAAACATGTTGCTTGTACTAGGAATTGTCTTTAAGAAGTATTTAAATCAGCAGGTATTCAATAAATCCATTGATTAACGTGTTGATTTCACAACAAGAAAAGCTGTCCTCCCTCACGTTTACAACTGATTACCAGTCAATGGCAATTTTAAAAGTTTTAGGAAGTTTTAAAAGCCGATTGGATGGATATAATATCAGCTTGGCACGGCAGTACAAATGTCAGCACCCTGGATGAGAGGAAATTGATTTATTGAATACTTGCGATATATACTTCTTAAAGACAACTCTGAGTATGACTAACACATTTTTGCACACCCCTAATGCTTTGTTATATAAATATGTATTTTATGTGTCAATAAAAAGGAGTGTTTCCAGAATATATCAAAATGAGTCATGTAAGAATCATGAGTAAGTTACACGAGTATCAACCTAATATATAAAATACCATTACACATATTTAACAATAACTTGATTCTGTGTGCTTGCCAAAATAGGGAGCAAAAAAAAAAAATAAGAAATACATTACTGAATATATTAAATTATATAAACTTTAAGGACTGTTTTAAGAAAGCAATTTTGCTGGGTTTAAAAGTTCTGTCAATTTAGTCAAAGAACTGTTTGAAGCTCTTTAAAAACAGTCCACACAACAGTTTTGTGAATATAAGTCCTATATTCCTTAACAAAAGGCAATACAATTTCTCTTAAGTATCCCTTTCATGCTAACTGATGCAGATGAGATTTATCTTTAAAATGACATTAAGGTATTAGAAAGCATGTGGCTTCTCTATTTGCAATACCACCCTTTAGGAGTCTGAAATATAGAACATAAAAAAGATATTATTTCGTACAGGTTTATTTCTCTCCCAGATTATAGAGTTCTACATTTAGAGTTCTATTAAGCATTCTATTAAGTATTGCAGGAGAAGGGTTAAGATTCTGTACTTAGACATTGTTCAGTGAACACACCTCTGGTGCAATTTGCAGCTGTCATTGCTGGTGATTTAAAAACACACAGTAATGAATTTTCTAGTTGAATGAAAGCCAGATTAGTTATTTCTAAAATACGACAAAGCACACTGTTTTTCAGAAAGTGTGTCATAATACATATGCATTTTGACCTATTTGCATGTAGCATATCTATGCATTCAGTAGCATTTTGTAACAACGACACTTGGATGGCTATAGAGTTGGCAAATATACAACTTAGTATTGGCATTGCAAACAGGAGATTTTTTTTTTTTTTTTTTAATCAACCATTTGATTTTCATCTTAAACAATTGACACTTTCTTTTTCTAATTAAAGAGTATTTTACATGTTTAATAAGTACATCCATGTCTCTGGTGTTTTACAATGTATGCTGATTAACTTTTTAAATGCTCCAGAGATGTATGAAGTAGCCCAGTTATTATGGAATGCAAAAGTTTTTTTTATGGATTAGCCCAGTTATTATGGATTTTAAAATCAATGTATAGTAAAGATGTACCAGGCTAGTATGGTGCAAGTATACTAGCCTAGCAAGCACTATAGGTGCTGAATTTGCACCAAGCGTGTTTATCAAATTTAGAAATAAACTACTGTTTAACTATGAAATAAACCCATTATTATCCTCAGAGGAAAATACAAAAAAAATTTAAAATGCTTAACGCAAGTCTCCAGAACAGCTAAAAATGGTTTATTCTTGCTTTTATAAATTGTTGGTTTACCGCAAATGATTCACTTTCATCTTTTGCTAAGGATTTTACAGCATTTATAGTGTGTATCACCTGCTGTGTACTGTAATCCTTTTAACTAATAAAAGCACAAAATAATGCAAAGTCAAAGGTTTGTATTTATATTAATCCTGCAAATTATACATCTGGGAAAGCAAGTCAATAAACAAGCCCAGATAAGTAGTCCTGGCAAACAATTTTTGAGTAATCAGTGCAGTCTCCCTATGTAACAGGGGCCAGTGGTACGTGTATGGGTCATCACTGAATAATAATGGAATCACTGCTCCTGCTCTGTCAAGGCAGGATAGCCACAGAGCAGCTGGCTGCCAGGATGCACTGGCAGAACCCGAAGAAGATCAGCAGCCACCGGAAACCTGCTGAAGGAGCAACAGTGGGTGAAAAGCCAGAGGGGGAGGAGCTGGAGCCTTGAAAGCTGGAGGGGGAGGAGTTAACATCCTCAAAATCCAAAGCAGGAGTTTCTACCTTCCCAGCAGCCTGAGGAGGAGCTACTGCCTGACAGCCTGAGGAGGAGGGACTGCCGTCTCCTAAAGCGAAGAATGAGAGAAGCGATGGCTTTCTCAGCTACACCACAACCCGACCACAACCCCTTTACTTTGTGGGTCAGTTCCCTGAGCTCATGCTTCCAGACACCCCACCATCATGTCTGGACCACCCATCACCCACTGACCACCCCCCCGCCCCCCAAACCAGCTGAAGAAAATCGAATATCCCGGTGGTACCATTCTGAGGGGAGGGTATGTGACAGGGAGGACCCTGTCTCTGGTTGTGAAATAGTGAGGTTAGTGAATTAATAAAATATGTTCACACAGTTAAGAATACAACAGAACCTACCATATCCGATCCTGTAAGACAATATCCCCTCTATTAACAGGTGGACCTCTGGCATGTTACCAACTGAACGGTACAGATGGAAACTTGTCAGTGACATTTTATTTAGGCTCTAAACCATAAATTTATCTCTTAGCAGGGCAGAAAACATTAATATAGATATTCAATTTCACTTTTTACATGCTGTCACTTCACATAAAACAAACTGAGCAGTTTAACCATGTTCACTAGTTTCTAATGTAACTGTAATATAGTATAATGACTCCCTCTAGGAATCAATTATATCAGATATGACAGGTTCTATTGCCGGGCAGATTACTGTCTACTGTACTTCTTAACTACTACTTTAAAAAAAAATATATATATATATATAAACCACATAATTGACATTCACACAATCGACATTCAATGGATAATGCACAGGCAGACTTGCACAAATTTGATTCAACATGACAGGTAGAAAAAATGACAGATTTGTTTGTTTGTGTCATCGTCATCTCTCATAAGGCCTACTGTGATGGACATAATTGGTTAAGTGTCACAGTACATCACTTTTCATTTCTGTGTGACATTTCATTAAATTCAATAAAGTAACTTTAATTGATAATTCAGAGTGCACTGCTGGGCATATTTAATTGTAGTTTCTTTTAATCAGATCAGATGATGTATATGTACATATCTATTTTTTATATCTAATTAAATTATATTAATACAACAAACCAAAAATGGTTTATATAGGCCTACTGGTTTTATTTTCACTTTGGAGCGAGGAAGAGACAGCATGGTCATGTAGGCAACACAATGGTAATTGTTGTAGCTTGGCTCTTCCGCTGCTTTAAATAACCTTGTCTTTGTACACACTGGTGCTTATCAGTTTAACAAAAATATTCCATGAATAAACATATGAGAAGTAAAAAAGACAGTACAACCCACAATGTGTCAATCAACACTGACTCATCCAGATATCCCCACAAGCAACCCCTCGTGTCCTGTAAGCACGGTCCACTGTACCATGTCCCTCATAACTCGCCTGGGAACAAAGTCTGGCTAAATGACTGTAGGTTTGTCATATTTCAGTCTTAGAGGTGGACTCAATCTAACTTTTTTGCACCTTAACAGGGAGAAAGATAGTTTGGTAATGCATAAAACAATGTTTTTTTTTTTCACTTTCAATCCCTACTTTCCTACATGAAAATGCCAATTTGGAATACAGAGCCCTACTTTCACAAAGACAATGAATGTCTTTGTTTCGTTTTTTGTGCAGTTAAGTTGGGTTCTCAGGTCATACAATATACTGTACTTGCTTGGTTAACCAATGTTTATATATTACCAATTGATATTCAGGTTACATAATAATATATGTGAATATTGAGGTTGTAAATGTAATAATTAATACATTACTGTACTTAAGCAATGAAACCCAGTGTGACTGGGAGGACCCTATCACTGGTTCAACTGCACTGCTGCTTAGTAAACAGGAAGGCTTGCCCAGAGCTGAGCTGATTGGTTCGAGGGGGGGGGGGGGGGTAGTAGTAGTCTGTAGTAGTCTGCCCGTGTAGCCTACGCCTGTTTAAAAATGCAGCAGCACTAGCATTCGAGGCGATTGCAATGCCATAGCTACATCGGTGGATGCTGAGTGAAAGCTTGCTTGTTGACATTGAGGAGGAGAGCGTTACTCCATGGAGAGAACTACTAAATGAAACCCTTCCACTCCAAGATGGTGCTTGTGAAGGCATTGCCCAGCCGAGGCTGTCTGAAGAGGGTTGCACCTGCTCGTTCTGTGTTGCTTGTCAACACTCACTGCTCTGTGTCTGCCTTATTATTATTCAGTGACGACCCACATAGGTAACATCTACCAGTTAAACCCTGTTTGTTTGTTTGTTTGTTTGTTTTGTAAATCATTTTATTAGTTGCAAATGAATGCAAACATTGTCCTCAATATTCCATGAGTAATGCAGTTTGTTCAGAATTCCAAACATGGTCTGTTAGCTTTCAGGCTTCAATATCCCAGTTAGAATGTATTTAGTTTATTAAGTGTACCAAAATGTCCCATTGAAATGTATGGTAACTAATTAAAATAGTGTGTGCCAATAAGTTTCATGTTGAGTTAAACCTTTTAGGGACCGGCCAATGTTAAATATCCCGCCAGCAACCTGGCCCTTTAAATCTTTTTACTCAGGCACTGTGAGGAACAGCCCAGCTCACCATATTAAGAGAATGCAATTGTTTTGGAATGTTGCTGCTGCTCTGAAGACAGACCTACCTTGGTGTAGTAAACATTTCCACACAAAATCCTTACAAAATAATAGAAGTTGCGAGATCAAAGGCACAAGGACCTATCTATATATATATATATATATATATATATATATATATATATATATATATATATATATATATATATATATATATATATATGTGTATCAAACCACCTAGCTGGTCTCGATAAATCCAATGGTCACAACTGTGGCCAGTGGTGGAAACACCGATCTTGGGTAGAACACGGTGTAGGGTAATCCCATGGAATGCTTATGAAACTATATTATTTGTTTTTTGGTTTGTTTTTGTTTTTTTTATACATTTTCAATTAATCATTTTTTTTTGTTGTTGTTATTGTTGCTTTTGGTCCCTTTTGAAATGATAAATGCCAATGATTAAGGATTTTGAACACACTTTCCCATTACCTTTACAAGCCATTTACACCATTCGACACCCTGATGCTTTTGCAAACAATATAAAATATATGGACTGTATTGTTTCTGCATCCCAAATAAAACACACTAATTTTCATGAGTGCTTTCTCTGCCTGCAGCGTATGCCTCTCTTGGGGGGTGTTTAGAGATGGAAAGAGAATTCTAATGTTTAAATATTTATACAAACTATTCAAATGTAACTGCTTCCTCAGCTTTTCATGACAAATCTGTTGTGTCAGTACTGGACCCCTGTCATCTCCAAAAGCTCTTTTAAAATAAACCGAAGCCAAATGTCAGGATCAATCATTGCATTACTGGATAATCTTCTGGAAAGTATGATAACACATAGATACCTTTTACTGGAATCCATATACTTGGGGGTGTCATTCATAGTGGAAGATGCAGTCATAATGTAACACTATTCAATTATTAATGATTAAATAGCTTGAAATTACATTTATTTATTTTTTTAAACAATGTTTGCAAACATTCTTAGTCCATTATGTATTACAATTACTCAAATGTTTTTTTTTGTTTTTTCTTGTTTTTTTTGCCTGCAATACAATGGGAACATGATTTAAAGTGGTTTAATTAAATGGCCTTTTACATTTACTGGTCTAGGCTGAGACCAAAACAAAACCTTCACAACACGCTAATCACAAAACTGTATTTAATAGCGTTTTCTTTTCTTTTCTTTTTTTTTCGATTAGTGGGTTGTCAAAGTTTTGATTTGCAACTAAATATGGCCAGACATTGCAAAGTAGGTCTGTGTAACTGTCCAGCTGCACTTTCTCGGAGAACGACAACAACGAACCAAACACCCTGTTGCTCGAAATCGCTTGCTGTAGCTCCACCTACTGTTCAGAATGAACATCTAAAAAAATGGCCTGTAAATCTTCAAAGCTGCAATTTCAACGTCACTGTTCAATTTAACATCTATAAATAGTGCTTCTTTCTGAGCATGCTTTTTTCTTTTTTTTAAGTTTTAAGGGACTATTTTTTAGGTTAGATGTGGAAGGATAATTAATAAAAAACATGTTTTTAGGTTGTTTTTCCTTTTTAGTTAGTTGACCCATTTTATAAGCGTAATAAGGCACTTAAGGGTGTGGGATATGCTTTTGCCTTTGCCTCGTGATGTAAATTAGAGTAAATCCCACACCGTTGTGCCTTATTGCTTACATATTATACACACACACACACACACACACACACACACACACACACACACACACACACACACACACACACACACACACAAAGTATTTGGGCAGTTAAAGAAAATTAGAAAAAACACAAAGAAAGTTATTTCTATAATTTCTAATTGTTCTTGAATGATATAAATTAAGTAAAGATTCAGCTTTACAATAAAACAACAAAATATTACATAACATGCATACAATTCAAAATGACATGCAAAAATGAATTTCATACTTTCATAGTATTTGGGCACCCTTACATTAGTATTTTGTGTGCTCATCCTTTGCTTTCTTTACCATTCTTCAACACATACAGCTTTGAGTTCTACAATCAACTGTGGCTTCCTTTTTCGCAACAGCAGCCTTCAAGTCTTTCCACTACAACTCGATAAGATTTAATAATAGGCCACACAATGCTTTTGGTAAATCAAGACTTTCTGCTATTTTTCTTGTAGTTTCTCCTTTTTTGTTAAGTTGTTTCATTGCCATTTGGAGATTTTTCCTTTAGTTTTAACCATTTTATTTCTTTTTCTAATCACAAATTTCCTATTTATTTTTCAGCACTTGATGATTATGTATTGATTTATTCTATAATTATCAGGTGTTGGTTTTCAATTGTAATAATTGTCAATAATTAGCAACAAATGGGTTTCCTATGAAGTAATTAAATCACAAGCTTCCAAGACCTCTTCAGGTGAGAGCAGGAAAGAGAGATTGATGATTACATTTAAATGTGGCATCAGATTAACTACAATTTCAAATTTTGATTCACTACAATTTTAATACTAAAAGCATGGCTGGGGGTTGGGGTTTGGGGATTGCATAATAATAATAATAATAATAATAATAATAATAATAATAATAATAATAATAATAATAATAATAAATGGGTCAGAATTCCTATACGTACATTAATAGATTAAAGATGTAAAGAAAGATTTTTTTTTTTTAATGTAGCCCTGCTGCTGATAATTTAATAAGATTGTTTCTGGCATATTTAGTTGCCAGGTATTATAAGTAAGTACAACACTTTTATATGAGACTAATTTAACATTGCCCACATCGGTTTAAATACATGACTCTCTTTGACAAGGTGAACAGTACCCCTTTTTATATTACAGTGGTTTGCGGTTGCAGTGGTGCAGATTAAATTGAATGCACAGTATGTGGCAAAGCGATGACTTATACACAATTAAACAGCTTAACACAAACTGAAGAGAGGACACACATCTCCTCTGCAAATGTAATATTAAGACACAATAGGGTGTAACTGTAGAAGATTAGGGAGGCTGTTAACAAAGGCTTGTCAGATTGTGTGATGTGCAGATATCACCATTTATTTTTTGAACGTCTGTTAGGTTACTTTAGTTTGCATCTGTGCTCATTAGTTTTGTAACATTCCTACTTGTCTGGTCAAGGCTCAGCTACTCTACCATATCAAAGTTGTCAAAGTTGTCCATGAACACAGAAGTGAAACAGTAAGTGTATATGTTCTCAAATCATTGTGCAAGTTTTAAATAAAAAGACAAAATCAAGTGAACAAACCTTACTGATAACAAACTGTAAACACGCATAATGCAAACTTTAAGATAGGATTTAGAGAAGGGTAACAACTGAATTGTGGCAGCAGCATTCAATGAAATATATCATCAATAAACATAAATACATAAATAAATAAAACATGAAAAGGCATCTCCAAATTGATTGATTTTGATTGGGGAAGATGGATGGCTGTGGAAAACCTTTACGTAGTCTTACACAAACCTTGCCACAAAACATTCCAATCTTCTGTGAGAATAAAATCATACAAAGCAATCTCTTGCACCTTGCATTTTGATTGTCAGATATAACTATGAATTGGATCTTTAAATGATTTAAACCTCCAATCAATAAATTACGTTCACGTTGGTTTTACCTTGGAATGGGTTTGCTTGTCTTTTATATAATAGTAGAAAGAAAAGATTGGAAAACTCTTAGAGCTTTGCTTTATCTTTTTCATCTCAGGAGTAATTTGAGAGCATTGTTTTACAGTAATTAATTAAAAGTCTCCACATAGACTCAATTTAACCCTTTTGCTCCGGCAAACATTCAACCTGTTTGACGTCTGACTGACATAATGCAACTTTCAGCTTATATGTCAGGACAAATATCCACTGAAAGTATACATATTATATCTTTCTAAACAGTTGAGATTCTGAAGATTATCAAGAGGATAACATTTTCACACTTTGATGAAATATGTCCTATGATTACCTAGTTTCAATGCAAAAAATAAGTTTACTTTTTGCTGTCTAAAACTTTTAAATAGAGGCTCAAAAGCTACTGTGTTGATCCTGTGTGTTTTTTTTTTTTTTTTTTTTTTTTTTTATAGATATATTAATCTTGCATATCACACAGAGCTCTTTTTCATTTGCCTTGTTTGAAACTGTAGTACAACTTTTGGTGAGGCGATAAATAAGTGCAAGGTATTTTCGTAATTTCTAGCGAACGCGAACATCTGAATTTTGTATCCAAATACATGTTAAAAAATATCTGTTTGAATATTCGGATATTTGTCCCAGTGCTACAATTTAATGGTTTAAGCTACTGTTGTATCTGATTTTTGGAAAAAAAGGAGGCTAAAGAAAGTTTCTGGTTGGCTATCCCTTTTCAACATTCACACTTCCTTGAAGTGAAGGTGTTAATGCTTATCTTGCTAAGTGTGGTCTTAGTTTGGTTCCGAATGAATTACCTTGATCAAGGAAAACTTTTGTATTTTTGATCTAATCATTTAGATTATTTAGTCTGTATGGATTTAACTCTGGATCATTATCTGGTTTGTCAAACGATCTTCCTTTGAAGCAAAGGTGCCGATGCTTACTGCTTACACCATGCTGCTTAGAGCCTGAATAAATTACCTTGACTAAGGAACCTTGTTGGAAAACTATCCAGAATGTCTGAATTTGCAGTCTTTCACAATTGCTTCTCATACACATTGGGGGTACACACACTTGCTGACACATTTTATTTATTTTAGTTTGAGGTTTTTCTTTTTTCTTTTATGAGTTTAAGATGGTTTTGAATCAGTTCAGAAGTTGTCCCGTTCTAGTCATAGTCATGTATTACATAGGCTATATCCCCAAAGCCTCTTTCTCTTAGTGCCAGTAGCATCTAGTAAACATCAATGACTAAAAGATCATCAAACTAGAACAGCTGTGACAGTCTCTTGATTGGTGACAGAGAATCTAGCATCAAATGCAGGGTCCTCACAAAGTTTACACTGTGTACATGCTTTATGTAGCTTTGGCAGTATCGACTCCTGTGGGACTTGTTCTTTGGTGCTCTACGTGATCTGTCACTACAGACAGGATCTTCTAAACTGCTGTCAAAGCCCTTTCTTTGCAAGCAAGCCACCTCACTTGTTTTACCCCTGAGGAATTAGCCAGTTTCAAATATGTATAAACTGCAAAGCTATAGTAAAAGTTGTAAATCCCCTTGATTGTGTCCCTTAAAGGATTTTAGGTAAGGGACATTATTCACCGGTTCACAAACTGCTAACACGCAGTTATGATAAAATGAACTGAAACTATGGCTTCTCATGTTCAATTATATCATGTGTCAAAATGTATCACGACACGTAAACTAACACATTGTGTCTGATTGTAGCTTGGTTTAGCTTGTAAAATCCTTAATATGAGGAATCTTGGGGTCACTGAAATATCACATAATTTCTATTTCCCAATATTGCTTACTTAAATTTAGATCTTTACTGACGAATACTAGAATTCTGGCAAAAAATATGATTAGTAAATTACAATGAACAAATTAAAGCTATCGCTTAATCTAAACAGAAATCACAGCACACTGTACAAGGGTTTCTATTATTACAAAACAAACAAATTAACATTGTCTTTGTTTATATATGTAAGCTAAATACAACCGAGAGAATGTGTTCTGAAATAAAGATTCGGCAGAACATACAAAACAAGTTTTTAAAAGTTTAGGTTCACTGTATGTATCATGAAGCCATAATGTATAACCCATATACACCATATAACATATATTGGACAGGACCCAGTGCTACACACACAATTAATCTGCAAGTTGACCAATGAAATGCCATTCATGGTAAGTAAATGCTGTTTTTACTCTTTATGGATCTGTGGAATTATTAGACTAGGCAATATCAATGTGATTTTTTGGCCAGGACAATTTGTGGTAAAAGCCTTATTCAGAAGAGAGCAATCTCCAACTCTCTGGATGGGTTGGAAAACAATAGTGAGTACATACTTTTACTAAATAATAATAATGTATTTATTTCCCAAACCACTGGCAAGTTAATTGTGGCAAACAATATGCTTTGTGCTAATAATCACTATGTAACACAATTTTTGTTCCTGGGTAGTAAGTGTTATTTCCTAATTGCTTATGCCTCAAAAGTATAGAAAATGGCTATTATTCCCCACAAACTTTGCTTTTGTGACCAGGACTGTGATATTTCAAAATATCACTATTTCCAATGGGAAAACGGGCAAATGTGTGTCTTTTAGTTCACATAAAGTCAGAAAAAAACAACATATAAATCCAAATTAACATGTATTTATACTAAAGTAATACAACAATGACTACAAAAGATTTAGAAGTGAGTAGTTTTTCGAGATTTACGATTATACTGTATTTACAGTATAATCGTAAATCTCAAAAAACTACTCACTTCTAAATCTTTTGTAGTTTGAATAATAGCCATTTTCTATACTTTTGAGGCATGATCAATTAGGAAATAACACTTACTGCCCAGGAACAAAAAAAAAAAAAAATTGTTGCACGGTGTAATAGATGAACCGGGGAATATATTATTTTTTTAAAAAGAATTCCAGCACATTCCATCAAAGCAAACTGCAGCTGTACTGTTCATAAGATAGATTTCCTGGATGAGTAAGTCTATTTTATTATTTATGGAGGGATATTAGAGCACTAGTTAAGACAAACAAGAGAGCTACAACTTCACATGCTTTCTGTTCTCTGAAGAATATATGAATTATGGTTTTACAGTTATAGGATACTACTGGCATTTTCCAGCCAGTCAGCATTTTAACTGACAATTGTATTGGCAAGCTTCTAATACAATCGAATAGCTTATGACAGAAAATACTGTTGTTGATTTTTTAGTGGTTAAGTATTAAAAAAAGGAAAATGGTTATTGATAATATTCACCTCCAAATAAACCACAGCACTGTGATTGGAGTCAGTTTTGACTCCAGTGGTTATTATAGCTTTTGAAGAATTATATGTTTTGTATTCAGAAATGAATACAGTAATTTATTAGGGTGCGCTTGGAAAGCTCCACTTCTTGAGAGAGCAGGCATTAGGCAACGTATGCTTGGTGACAAGATTATTGATTTGTAGTAAAGACCATGCAGAATAATTACTTACAATTTTAACAGAGGGCCTGTTTCACTATGTGACAAGGTCAAATATGGAATTTATTGTAAAACAGTTTAAAGCACTTTCATGACACAGCTTTGAGTATTTTCTTTCTAGTATCACATTTAAAACAAAAGCAGTGTATTAAAGGAGACTATTAACTGCTAGAGGTAAACCATGCTGGCTAGTAGGGTGATGATTTATAACATGTGTGACGTATACTCAATACACAGCTAACATTATTGATGCAGAAGCAGAGCTTCCAGTTAGTTTAGTGACATCATGCAAATCAGGTTTGCCATTTTGTTAGCTGAAGACTTTAAACGTCATGAAGTGCATTCTCTCTGATTGAATAGCTTAAGGCACGACCATAGATTTAGTAATCTGCAAATAGCCAGCTAGAAGTGGTTCTGGACTTTTCTAATATGTGTGTGTTCTTGCTGTTTTTCTGTGTTGTGCTGGGACTTGACTTCGGTTGCAGACATGATGGGAGGCTGAACGACTTTGCTGGCTGGGCTGTAACATCAGTAACAAAGGGGGTTTAGTCCAGAGGAGTTAAATAGTAGCTCCAATCTTGAGCTCCAATATGTGGTCTGCTCAAGTAATAGTGATCTTGGCTTCAGCTCTGCTGGTTAAACAAAAAAGGAAACACAAAAAAAATAGAAATGTCAAAAATGCATAGTTGAAAGGACTATTTCAGAATAAGCAGGCTTCCATTTAGGTGTACTGTAGTTGGTTTTGTTGGAACAGTACTGTATTTAACAGTAGTATTTTAATTCAGAACGATATGATTCTGAAAACATAATTTGCCAAAAGAGACATTGTATCAAAAAACTGATGACGGAGCCAGAAATCGCGTGTGATGGGTCAGTGTATTAATTTGTTACACATATATAGTGGGAATTGATTTGTTTCATAATACAGGCATGGTAAAACTTGACTGATGTGTATCTGAGTGTTGTATATCCAAGTGCTGACTGTAGTATGTAATTTAATTGGTATTCAAATAATTGTACTAATACAAATTGTATTAGTATTTTAGATTTTATAGTTATTCCCTCCCTGGTGCTTACATGTGACTATATTCATCATAAAGCTGTGGCTTCATATGTACTATTTTCATAATAAAGCTGTGTTCACTTTTTTTTTTTTTTTTAATATATATATTATATATCTATATATATAAATATATATATATATATATATATATATATATATATATATATATATATATATATATATATACCGCTTATAACACGGCAACCTGTCATTTGTGAAAACACATTTAAGTTAAGACAAAACCAGAAACTTTTATTGTGTATACATCATCAGTGTAATATAGTCCCAAATTTAATTGAATTTAATTTAATCTTGAAGTGAGTTTGTGAACTTGTTATATGTGAGGCACACATATTCTAGTATGTTTTCATCGTTTTGGATCACAAAATATGTTTTTGTTAGATGTTGGACACCCTTGCGTCCAAGTCGTGCCAGATTAAGTTGACGATCGAACCAGACTTTACGTACCAATCCGATCATGGTGTCAGGGGACAGTCCCTCAGTTTTCCGCAGACACTTCAAATCCAGGCCGATAATTTTGGGGGGTGGGGGATGGGGGGTGTCTGGCCTTGTCGTTACCTGCTTTTATAAGAGTTTTCCTGACAGACAGAAATATATTATTGCTAGTTTTAAACTCGCTGTCAGCAGAGATGTTAAAACTTCTACTGTTAAAATATGTATTTAGTCCAGCTCAGCATTATAAAACTGGATGCTGAATACTAGTCCTCAGTTGAACTTCTTGCACTGGCATAAAATTCACTTATGTTGTTGAGATTTTTTTGAAATATTTCCGTAAAATGAATGTACATATTTTTTTTTTCTTTAAGTACATTCAACAGCCCATGCTGTAGTTTTTTTCAGGCTTTGTTTTCTTCTATTGTATTTCGTTGTTCCTCATCTACTGTTATGTGTCTACTCTTGCTGGTGCAATTATTTATTTATCTATTTATTTATTTATTTTCAGATGGTCTTCACACAGAAAGCTGGTGTTGTACCAGTTATCTGGAGTTTCATCTCCAAATATAGTAAAGGAAATAGGTCACACGCCATTCATTTTTGGCTGTGGTTTTGCAAGTAATAACAAATAAAATGACAGTTTGTCATGGAATTTAGAATTTAGTGTTATCACCTGTTCATCCTGGATTATTTAGGTGGTTTTTCTATTATATAAGTGTTCTCAAGAACATCATTTAAAATATTATGGTAACTTGCCAGCTTATATTTACCAAGAAAGCACATTTTGCTGGTGTAGAGCAGCAGGATGCATTAATGCAGCCACAGAGCATCAAGTAGTCTACATCAGAGCATATCCATGAACACTCCATAATATGATTTATGTTTTTGTAAAATCACTAAATTGTAGATATCAAATAGCATAAAAGATTTATTATTATTATTATTTTTTTTTTTTTTTTATCGCAACCAAATTTACAGCATTGAAGTTGAGAGAATGATTTAAAAAGGCTAATGAAACAAATGAAGTGCCAAATTGTAGCATATGTTACAGAGTCCTGTTCTTCTCATGTGATGAGTATTTTCAAATCATAAGCTAATATTTAACTTGCCTCATATGAAATATTTGTTTTTAATTATAACAAATACATTTGCATTATTACATGCTTAGCTGTCTATCATGTTTGATGCAAAATATACATCTTGGTTTTTGGAGTGCTTTTGTATACAAAAAGTCAAGATATGAGCTTTTTCAGAGAAAATATAATTTCTACATAAAAAAAAAAGAATCTGAGTAACATTGTCAGTTTTAAAGATGTAAGAATTAAGACTTTATCAACACATAATAAGAATTTATATTCATTACAATTCTATTGACAGTTTACAATAGGAAATCCTCTTTTTTAAACATTACAGCTTAATGACCAATCCACTTTCAACTTTACATCCAGGAACTTGAGAGTGGCCATCAGCGAGCTACCAGTCTTTGGAGGACAAAGGTATACTGTAGCAGGGAGAGATCTGTGCTGACTCCGCTGGCGTGTTCACGGGCCGCAGGAAGAGGGCGGCAGTCGCCCATCAACCACCTGTGAGTCATGGCAGTGACACGGGGAGGTGGGTGTGTGGACTTTCCCCCTTTCTGAATGGCTGAGAGGTGAGTCTTGGGTGATTGTTGGTCCTATAAAATAACGCTCTGCTGTTTCCTCAGGTCTGCCCATATAGACTCCCTGAGAGTGCGGAAACGCTGGTCGCGGACTGAGAACCAGCCGGAAGAGAAAAAGACACGGAAGTGTCACAGTGAGACAGTGAGAGCGGGGAACCCTTGGGCAGACCCCTAAAAATTATAACAGAGCAGGCTAGGTAGCCGGCAGCGTAGGACGGAGATCCGGGTCGCACGGGCAGCGGCGACCGGGATATCGCTGCAGAGTGCAGCACCTTTTATTTGTAGTTTTGATTGTGTTATTTTGTCCCTTGTTATTTTTGCCTTCTGTTTTCGTTGTTATTTCTTTGAGCACCTGCAAGGCATCGGTATTGTGTACCATCGCTTGGTATGCCCGTGGTTCTGTTTACCATCGTTGGTAAATCAGACCACGGACCCACAGCGCCATCTGCGGGATAAACTGAAAAACAGCACCCCGAAAATAAAACTGGGCACCTGTGCGGTGTTGCCAAATCCACCTGTCTGTCTCCTGTGTCAGTGAATTACCCACCACCCTTCCACATATACTCACAGCCAGGTCGCCAAAAGTAGCTTTACAGAATTCAATATTGAAGTGACAGAACCCAGAAACAATTGGATTGCAAACATCATAATATAATAAGGGATTGGGGGAAAAAAGTATATTAAAATGACATTTAATTACTCTTTCAGCAATGAATCCTGACCCAGAGAAAATCACCAAGTATTTAAGTTCATTTGAAAGGTAATTGCTTACCCATGAACTTAATCGTCCTTTTTCAGACCCATATAGCAAACAAATCTGTATTTACTTTCCTGGCGAAAAAATACTTCAACCACCAGTTTGTATTTGGTGTGCACAATTTAATTTACCCAAATACTAAGTTTCATTCATTGTATTAGGGTTTGACTTTTTTTTTACTTTTTTCAATATAAGGCTGCCAAATAAATAAAGTTTAACATAGCAATAGCTTGTGCTTTAAAACATGTTTTGCCTATTTAAGCAAATTAGAAAAACAGTAAGGATAACAAGCTGCATTGTTTTTAAAACCTTTTAATCCATGAACCTGTTCTGCAGTACCTACACCAATGTCAAACACCATTCCATCACTTCACACCAATTTAAATCAATTATTAGTACTGACATTAAGCTTGTAAACACATTTATTATTGTATTTATAATCAAGGGGCACTCAACATATTTCATAAGGTATATTTGCAAAAAATAAATAAAAACTGGCAGGAAGAATGGACGTTAAAATCAACCAAGCATTGTCTCCTCAAATGACATTGAAATGCAACTAAATCCTATATTTTGGACCTTGGTGATACTGCAACAGAACCGTCATAGCCTTGTTTACCTGTGTATCCGAAAACTGTATTTGGTAAGCAAAACCATTCATTTTCATCAGAATATTAAAATAAGTTTTAATATTTAGAGTACAGTAAGCAGGCAACTGCTTTTTCAGAAGTTAAATAAAAAACCCAGCTTTCACTGAAAATTATGGTTTTCACTTTTAAAATGTAAATTACTCTTTGCGTGAAAGATACACAGTTGTCCATTCTAGATTTTTACTAAATATAAATAACCTGACAGCGTTTGAAAGGCAGGATCGCAAAAATAAAATAAAATAAAATAAAAAGTTAAAATCCCCTCTACCTAGAACTGCCAAAGCCGTCACTTTGGCTGCCTTTTACAATACATGTTTTTATTTTGAAATATAACCTACACCATTCTATTTTATTTTCATATAAAAGCTGCTTATCTCTACTGGACATGGCAGCCATCAATTCCTTCCTTTTGTATAAGGAATGCATCAGAGAAACTGTCAGTAGGAGAGATTTCATTTTGAAGCTAGACACAGCATTTCAGCTGAAAAGTTTCAATCAGAAAACTGCAAAGCACAGGGCTGCAGCAGCTCAACTAGGATTCTGTGCTGTACTGACTGACATATGGGGGAAGGGAGGGCTAGGGTGGCCAGGGCGTCCTCAGCTCACCGAACACCAGCAACCCCACCGGTCTGGCTGGGTGCCTGCAGGCTTGCCTATAAGCTGCCCAGGGCTGCGTGCTCCTCCATCGCTGTAGCACTGAGGTGGCTGCAATGTTAGTCTGCAGTGTAAAGAAGTGGTCGGCTGACAGCA
This sequence comes from Polyodon spathula, assembly GCF_017654505.1. NCBI lineage: Eukaryota > Metazoa > Chordata > Actinopteri > Acipenseriformes > Polyodontidae > Polyodon > Polyodon spathula. Next base: position 45,769,188 of record NC_054542.1, on the reverse strand, counting down.
CTCACTTCGGAGGACAGCGTGTGCTCGTCTTCGCCACTTCCATAAGCGGAGGGGTGGTAGTGGTGAGCTGAGCCTAAAATAATTGGACATGACTAAATTGGGGAGAAAATAATAATTGGTAAAGACTAAATTAAAAAAAAAAAAAATGTGTCATAATGACTGCTGGCAGCGTTTTTAAGTATAACCCCAGCAGTTCTAGTGTTAAACTACTAATGTTAATTAATTCACAGAAACATAATGTTAACAGATTTAAGAAATGTATGTAATTCAATTTGAGCTGAAAAAAGTTAATTCAAATGTACAGATTTAATATAAAACATAGTTTCTGCCACCACACTCACATTTTGTTAATTGCATATTTGACAGTTTTGTTAGTTTTGTTTTTTTTTACATCTTAGAAATACTTCAAAATAAGTTTTTTTTTACAGTGATTATCACATTTCCAGGAATTGCAAACCACCATCTAAAGGGTTATTAAATATAAAAGACAATGCTGTTCTTTGTTATTAACAAAAGTTAACTGCAGTTGCTATTTTCATTCATAGTGGCAGAATAATCTCTACTAAGTAAATTTCCTACGGAGGTAAAAATTCGATTGGATTTGGTTTTTTAAGTTATTTTTATTTCAGTGATGGTTTTTCAAGTGTTTGAGAGACTATTAAGCCAATCACATGGAAGAACTCTGAGATGTTATTTCGGTCAGATTGGTTGTTTTATAACTAGGCCATGGAGCTCCTGGACTCCTGGTGAGGACCTCCATCTCCACTCATTTCTCCTGGACTCCTGGTGTGGACTTCCATCCCCACTCATTTCTCCTGGACTCCTGGTGAGGACTTCCATCCCCACTCATTTCTCCTGGACTCCTGGTGAGGACTTCCATCTCCACTCATTTCTCCTGGACTCCTGGTGAGGACTTCCACCCCACTCATTTCTCCTGGACTCCTGGTGAGGACTTCCATATCCACTCATTTCCTATGATTGGGGCTTTTCCGAGTGCTTGTTATGTTAATGCAATAGTACACCAAATGCTACAATTATATGGAATTTTCTACTGACTATACATGTCTGGTTTACGTATTGATGAATTAACAGTCAAATTGAAATATTTTGTATTTCTGTTACTCTGAATGATTATTAACTTCACATGATGTGTTTGTAGCATTAAAAGTTAAAGTAACATACAGAAATGTAGAACTTGGCAGGGCATAAAATTATGGACTTTGTTAGCTTTTAACATGCATTTGTAATAGTTCAACATGATCACATGAGAATTGTGACAGGGGGGCAGCCCTACAGGCTGCCTCACTGCCTAAAGGGCTGGACAGCCATTTGAAAATCCCATGAATGTGGGGTGTAAATAGGCTGCCCAGCCCTTAAAGATGTCTGTTCATTTCAAGCAGAGCTGCTGAACCAGGAGGACGCCGGAGGTGCTGTCCAAAAATAGAGTGTGCGGAAGTGCTGAAACTGCTGTGGAGCTGTCCAGGTGCTGAAAATGGTTGCCAGTTTCCACAGCAAAAGACAACAAAAAGAATCCAGTAAGCTAGAGGGACAAGAAGAAAAGGGAAGAGTCCCTATTACCTGTTGAACTTTATTTGATTTGTTTTATTTTTGTTTGTGGGAATTATAATTGAGCAGCAATCCTGACTTTGTTGGTTTTGAAAAAGAAAAACAAACACTCTCCAGATATTGTTGCATATTCACCTTGGTCGACATGATTACTTCTACAACACACTGTGACAACCATCTTGTAAGAATTGTCTAACTCTATGGCTAGGGGATACTCTCCTCAAAGCACACCTGAGTCAACAGCTTAAAAACAAACTTCTCAGCACCATACTGCAAGTAAGACTTCAGGTCCCTTAGATATTCAGCACTATAAGTACTATCAGGTCCCTTAGGTCCGGCTTTGAGATATTCAGCACTATCATATTATTATAATATATATATATATATATATATATTATATATATATATATATATATATATATATATATATAAATGAAATGAAATTTATGAAATTAAAATGAATCTATTTTCTGGATTTTTAGAAATCTTGTAAAATCTATAGAATTATAGATTTTGATTTAATATCAAATCTCTATTATAAGTAGAGAAACATCTTCTGACAGTTAACTATGTTAAAGTTTGTAATTGAATACCTTCAATTACAACATTTAGTAGTAAATTATATATACGTATATATAGTATATATATATATATATATATATATATATATATATATATATATATATATATATATATATATATATATATATATTAAAAATTAAAAAAAAAAAAAAAAAAAGTTTTCCTCTAGAGGAAAATACATTCAAACTGCACTATAAGAGAAACCAAAATTTATAATAATACTCAGTAGTAATAGAGTTTTCAAGCACATTTCTAGTTTCTCAGGAGTATAGGAACTACTATATTATTGAATATAAGTATATATTCAATAACACTTAATTTGAAGTTTAACATATCATTGTTTTAGTTGTTTTTATAAAATAAACCGAACCATTTTATATTAGCACAAGAACCCACTCCAGGGTGTGCAGTCATTTCTTATAATGCCCCCTGTCATGGGTTATTGCTTACATGAAAAAATATTAGTATTACAAGAAGTCAGGAAATTCATTAAAAAAAAAAAAAAAGAAAACTTGTTAAAAAATAATGGTGGTTTAAGCTTCAAGTAAAACAAAAAGTTAGGTTATTCCTTACAAAAAAAATGACAATTAAATTAACTTCAATGATGTAAATTGAAGGCACAAAAGCACAAAAGTTATTAAAAACCAACCATAACTTAGCTGCATCCAGGTTAATCTTTTAACATAGAAACTGAGAGGTGATGAGCAGGGTAGCATTTAGGCTCTTAAATTACTTAATTTTGAAGTTCATTGGACACTGCCGTTGAATGTAAGTCACTAAAAATAAAGAATTATTGGCATTCTAAAACTAAAAGAGACAGGTAGCATTATTGGGGGAGTGGATTATATATATAAACAAATACAGCCCCCAACCCCACCCCCACCCAAACATACACACAGCAACACTACACTGTATTACTGATTGCTTTTTTTTTCATACTGGGATATTCTAAAATCTCAAGGAAATATTCTTAGGAAATATTCTTAGAATTTGCCATGTGGATAGAATCATACTTTCAACCCACTAACATATGCCCTTGAAGTCATGTAGCAGTAATTTAATTGTCCCGTCCTTAACCTTTTCCACTTCCACTGAAGCTAGTTGTTGTATGGATGTGTAAAGTCCCTCGAATGATCCTGCAAATAGAATTTGAGCAAATCTAGTCACATCTAAGTCGCAACACATAGCACTGTTAATTTAATAAGAGTGTACGTTTTAAGCACAATTAACTGATTAAGTACTGTACAGTATTATGTATAAGCATATGCTGGAGTTCTTTCTGTTGCACCTGTTACAACTCATTCAAAACAATGAACACATATTTATTAGACATCTACACTATAAACTAATCTGGGACCTAATGCAACCATAGGTAAGGCAATGCAAGATCACCCAGGCTGCAGTTTGTAGCACATTTACTACAATGGCTCATTAAGAACACGGGAAAAAATAAGAAAAATTTGTAATGTCAATATCTCAAGATAAATGATCTCAGGATCTTGACATTTCAACCTATTTTGTAGGGATAACATATACAGTATATCCTGGTTTTGACATTTTTAACACAAGAACTGCCGAAGTTTCTGACTACATACAACCGCCACACCAAAAAAATGTGGGTTTCAATTTTATAATGGCTTTGATATGAAAATGAAAAACAAGCAATCGGATACAACTTAATATTTGTTATTTATGAATGTCATACATAACATTTTTAGAGTATAAACACTGTATTTACATTGAAAATTAAACGTTCTTATTTTTTTCAAAAAGCATATATACATAAACATGAAAAACTGTAATAAAATAAACTTCTGTGTAAAAAGGTGAAGAAAACTGTATGCACATATAAAATTATAAAACATAAAGAACTAGTTATAAAAATAGTATAAAACTAAAATATAACATAACTTATGTAATGTGAAACCACTTTGAATGAAACAGAGTTCAAAGGCTCTGTCTGTCTGTTCAGAGTTCTATTAAAAGTTTCTAAGTACGACCTACACAGAAACACACTTTTCAACTGTACCAGTGCATTTGCCACAGACTGCCTTTTCACAACGGGTGCAGACATTAAAAGTTCTGTTTTTATTGCATTTAGCAACCTGGCATTGTCTTTTATTCTGTGTGCTAGTGGATGCAGTGCTGGTTGAAGGTTGAGGAGCATTTGCCAGCCGGCTTTCGTGTCTCATCAAAATGTTTCTGCTGTAGCTCCAGGGCTAGTTGCAAAATGAAGTCCTTCCGAGTGATTGTATTGCCGGTGCACTCCTTGTACAAAACTAAAGCGTTGATGGCTGCCAGGTCCAAAACATTATAAAAAACAGACACAGGCCACCTGCGAGAACCACCTTTGACAGAATACAGCTGTGCCATTTGATCCAGTATATTCACACCGTTTTTTCTTTTGCATTGTAAAATGCAACAGTCTCTGGCTTTCATTTAGCATTAGTCCCGACGGCCACTGTGCAGAGAGCTTAGAATACGCACTTTTTTTTTTTTTTTTTTTTTTGCACCATCACACTCAGTGTGGCAGTCGTTCTGCCTGAGAACTGTAGTGTAAATAATAGTAATATATGATGTGTAGAATGACTTTTGTCAGTATTTCAAGCGTTCAACAGGATTATAATACGTTATTTCACTATGACTTTGATGCTATTAAAAAAGCTCAGAGTAAATTGTCGGCTATATTGTTTAGATTTCAATATGCCGCATAAACTGCGGACCTGGCAGTTGAAGAAGCAAGTGCTTATAACTTATTCATTTTTAAGATTTTGCAGCTGGAACATCGTATGGGTATTTAATTCCTGATTTCCATTACACGAGAGTAGATGTTAAAACTTCATGCTGATTTGAACTCGGCTCTCGCCAAGATAAGCACCAACTAAGACGTAGCTTTACAGTAAACTAATGTGATCCATATGTGTCTCCATCCATTTGCATTTCCTTCCATATAATGATGTAGATATCCTTCTGTCTGGTGTTAATGGCTGAAGTGTAATGCTGGCTCCAGGGATCAGCTTATTTGCCTCCCTGGCACATCAGCACACACAACGGCTGCGATGCTGGTTCCGGGGATCAACCACAGTGCGGCTTCCCTAGCACATCAGCATGACAACCGTCTGGATTGAGCTAAGTATGGTACATCTTTGGGGTCTTCAAGTGGGCACCTTCCATCCTCAGGGTTTCGTCGACTAGCCCACAACACCTCGAGGGCTCGATGGTGATTCTGGAGTCCCAGCATCACCCCACTCCGTCCCCCACTCAGCTCAGCCCAGCTTACTTACCTGTACATCAGCATTGCTTTCTTTCTATAGTGCTTGAGATCCCCATCCAGAATCTTTCCGTCTCAATCATAGCCAGTTGCTGCTCCTCTCTGCTGCTTCAGATAAGTTCTTCACTGTGCGACGCAACTCTTGGCCACTGAATCCGACGTCTCTGAGAAACCGAGTTGTAGAGTGTGCCACAAATCCTCGACAACCCACTTCCACTGGGTAAACCCGGACTCTCCATCCTCGCTGTTCCGCTTCAGTGGATAGTTGAGCATACCGCAATTTCTTCCTCTCTTACGCCTCATCTACAGCATCCTCCCATGGCACTGTTAACTCTACCAGGTGAACAAGGCGTGCTGATCCAGACCACAAGACAATATCTGGTCAAAGGTTAGTGGTGGCAATCTCAGGTGGAAAAATAAGCCGTTGACCAACATCTGCCAGCATTTTCCAGTCTCTAGCAGCTTCCAGTTGTCCTGGGCAAGGACTGGTTTTAATACCTTTTCTTGGTGGTTGCTCTCCTGGGAGGAGGTATGTTGTCTTTTGTGTGTAATGTTTTGATGGAACAGGTGGCAACTTATTGGTCAGGTTACGCTTGTCTTCCATTGCTAAGGCCAAACATCGCAGCACCTAGTAATGGCACCAAGTAAACCGACCTTGGCTAAGAACCACCTTACATCCTGTCAAAATGTGCCTTAATGTTGCAGGTGATGAACACAAAGGACATGAGGGATCCTCTCCTACCCAGAAGTATAGGTTCTGTGGTGATGGGAGAACATCAGATGTTGACCTGATGAAGAAACTGATCCTGCTCTGTTCCATTGACCATAGGTCTTGCCAGCCAATCTTGCACTGTTCCACACTCTCCCATCTTATCCATTCTCCCTTCTTGGCCTGGGAAATGGCCTTTATACACCTCATCCTCTCCTCCTGCTTTTGCACCTCGTTGACTACCAGCTTCCTCCTTTGAGCTGGGGCTGCCTTGTGCCATGTAGGAGGATTTGAACTTAGACCAAGACCCCCTCTTCCAAGCTGAACTTGCCCCATGATATCACCAATTCGAAGGGCAGCCTTTGCATCTTCCACAGCTTTCTTTGCCGTCCACTTTCTTCCAGTTTTCAACACAGCTGCTGCCTCCCTTATGCATTTGTTGTGTGACTCTACTGATGTCATTTCCAGTCTGACCTTGGCGCACTTAAATTCCTCGGTTAGAGCGGAGACTGGTAGCTACAGTATTCCTTTACCATAAAGTCCCACTCTGCTGAGGCCAACCCAGCCATTTCCTGATGTATGAACCGATTAAAGCTTCCAGCTACTCTACGTCAAAGAAACCTTGTACACAGTCAGTGGCCACAGCAACCTCGTCAGTAGACCAAACTGAAAGCACCAGAGTTTTAGTTTGTCTGGTAGAGCGCAACTGTCTATGCTCTTCAACCCTTCCACTGCTTGTTGTCTAACTTCTCCCACACGAACTGTGTCCTTTAGATCCCCGTCGTACCATCTCTCAAGACTCTTCACTGGCTTCTCAGAGGCTGTTGGTATTGCCTCACCATTAATGAAGAATGTTTTATCTACTACTTTGCCTTTAATTATAGAGATGCTCCTTGATTTAGTGGGCTTGAATTGCATTCATGCCCATTCAATGTTATTGGTTAATTTGTCCAATAACCGATTAGTGCAGGCCACTGTTGTAGTCATGGTTGTCATGTCATCCATGTGTGCTCGAATTGGTGGTAGTCGCATTCCAGAAGCCAAGCGCTGTCCTCCCACTACTCATTTTGATGCCCTAATGATTACTTCCATTGCTATGGTAAAAGTCAGTGGAGAAATGGTGCATCCTGCCATTATTCCAACCTCTAGCCATTGCCATGTAGTGTTGAATTCTGAAGTTGAAAAACTAAATTGCAAATCTCCAAAGTAGGCTTTCACTAAATTTGTTATTGTCATTGGTACACTGGAAAAATCAAATGCTGCCCAAAGAAGTTCATATGGCACTGAACCATATGCATTAGCCAAATCCAGGAATGTCACATGGAGCTCCTTCCTCTCCTTTTTAGCTGATTGAATTACATTGATGTGTTCTAAGCATCCTGGGAAACCTGGAATGCCCACTTTTTGTATTGAAGTGTCAATGAAGCAGTTCTTTAATAGGTAAGTTGACAATCTCTGAGCAATAATGCTGAAGAAAATCTTGCCTTCTACGTTTAATAGGGAAATAGGACGAAACTGATTGATGCTTGTAGCATCTTTTTCTTTAGGTATAAAGACTCCACCTGCTCGGTGCCATGCTTTTGGTAAAACCTGTTTTTCCCATGCCACTTTCATCAATTTCCACAGAATTCGTAGAACTCCTGAAGCACTCTTGTACACTCTGTACGGAACTCCATTAGGCCCTGGTGATGACGAAGCCCTTGCTTTTTTCACAGCTTGCTCTACTTCTTTCCACTTAGGTGCACAATCCTCCATTTGGTATTCTGGTGGATTGATTGGTGGGATGTCTGAAGGAATTGACAAAGGCTCCTGCCTTTTTGAATCTGTATGTGTTTCCTCCAAATATCTCTCCAGCTTAACCTTACATGCTTTTAGTGTGCCATTCTTCTCACTGGTGAATAACTTCTTTACAAATTTGGACCTTTAGAAAAGTTAGCTCTCGCACGTTCCTTCTTTTTGTAGCATTTCCGTAGGCACTCAGCTCTGCGCAATGTTGCAAGCTTATCTTTTATGACCTTTTGTAAGAGATTGAGTCCCTCCTTTTGACTTTGTTCTGCTCTTCTCCATTGCTTCCTCAGCTGTCTCCTTTCTCTAACTAAGCGTTCAATCTCCTCCTAGACTTTCCAGGAATAGTTTGTACTTTATCCTTCCTATTTTCAACTCCAAACCTCTCCCTTCCATATGCGTAGATGATGTCCCCAAATTTATCCAGCTTCTTTTCAACTGTTCCACTTATTTAGTTATATTTAGTAACATTTAATTATGGACATGCACGAGATATTCACATACACAGAGATATTTAAAATTGAATAGCAATAGGCATTCAAAAAGTGACTATGGCGGTGCTAGTGTTAAACTGTTATATCGGATTTACAAGATCATTTCTTTTTTTTTTCCCCATACCCTCAATGATCCATATACTTTAAGTATCAATATAGAATACAAAAGTAGTACGGTAATACAGTAACAATAATTGTTTCTCTGCTTCATGTGCTTTGCTTTTCTCCTGCATAATGTGTTCTTCTGTTCTAGTTGACCACATATAAGTATGCTATATGGCCCGACAGGGTGTTCGTATACATCGAATATGCGGACGCCTCTGGGCGTTGTGCGGCATGAGACAAAGTCCTTATTGCATTAATAATCCAGTTTAAAAAAAAAATAAAATCATAAGTTTAGGGCAAAAAACGATTTGTTTATTAAGTATCCTAACACCAATAAAGTAGTCCCATTTATAACTTTGAAATACACACTAAAAGTTAAGCTGAGTAAATTAATTTAATTGATGCATACGTGAGTGCTTTATTTTTTAATATTCTGTACACTGGCATCGAAAAGATACACCAGGGGGTGTTTAGATGGCACTAAGTTCATTTTTTTTCCTCTCAGTGCACATGGTTTGCGCAGAACAGATGGCAGGAATAGAAATAAATTCAACGACATCTTGGATTTCTGTCATTTTTCAAGGTCTGTGTAGGAGATGGGTGGATAATGTGCAGAAGTGTCATTTTGTGTTTTTCTGTAGCATTTACAAACTGCTAAGAAGACATTACTTGAAGTGACAAAGTCAGGTTGAGTATAAAGACAGCAATTTTTTTTTTTGGGGGGGGGGGCAATTTTTTTATTTAGGCATTCGCCTACTTACTACTTTTTTTTTTCTTTTTGCTAGCAATTGGTTACTCAGTATTATAGTTACTATACATCTGTAACTGTAAACAAGATGGCTTCCAGTACTTTAAATTCTGTGAGGCAGTACAGTGTCTGTATCCATCCAATATCAATCAATCTTTATTTTATATAGTGCCTTTCATAGTGGACCACCATTACAAAGCACTTTACAAGATAATAAGGAACAGTGCATAATAGATTAAACACAGTGAAATACAAGGCACAGTACATTAAGTACAAACAATAAAAAATGCAAATACATTAAATATAAGGCTAGGATGTGAATTCTAAACATTGTGGATGCGTGTGTCATACAGAATCACACAAACAAGATGGAGTAAAAAACCTTAAATAGCAAGTTAGCTGGAGGAGGCAGCAAAGAGCCTGTTAAGTATTCAACTCATGGTTTTTACCCTCTTATGAACTCAAGAGTAAGCCAAACTTAAAGTAAACGTAACATTTTGCTTGCGGTAGAATGTAAGAAAAGTATTATTGCTTTCAATTCATGTTTTGAGTTTACCCTCACCGGTCCGTTTATTCAGCGCCTGTCAGGCGCGTCAGGTCCAATTTATTTTCACACTCGCTGTTTATTTTATTTTCTTTCACAGTAAAGCAGGTTTAATAAAAGGCACCGAATCGCAAAAGTACACTAAGTACTGCATCTCCTGCCAATCCCCACCCCTTGTTCACTGTATTATTCACATACCTCTTTATAGACATGCATACTGATAAATCCTCTCCTGATCACTCGTTTTATCACCAAACTCCACAATAATGCGATCCAAGTCATTATTTTATTACTATAACATCTCAAAAAGCTCTGAAAATGTCTGTGATATTCTTTGAGTGCTGGATGCAGAAGCAGCTCTCTCCTTTGTTTATGTCCTTGTTATCTCTGTGGTGCATGGGGCTATCAAATACGACCTTTTTTTCAGCTTCATTCACTCGGCCATTAAAGGGTTTTCTCGGCTTTTTCCAGAGAAAAAATGACTTAGAGACCTGTGCTTTACATCTGGAAAGGGAAAATTGTAATGTCAGACCTGGTCCGACATAGGACTGCCAGGGGTTAATGAGCACTATAGTAATTGTTTGTTGTATGTGATTTATACAAATTGATGTGGGTTTTACAAGGCAATTATCATTCTGCATTAAAAGCTAGAATCTAAATTTAGCTGTCTTGATAATAGATAATTCTTAATAGGTTGTCTGGACGCAAAGAGCGTGGTTATCTCGCAAGAATGAGAATTGCCTTCTGAACCAAAACTATATATATGAGACTGATTTATTGATATACCAGAATTGGGGTGTCGTTGTTTAAATTTTCTGTTTCTGTACTCTTTAGTTTAGTTAATTTTTGCTTTCTGTATTACTTTAGTTTAGTTGTTGCACCTTCAATTTGTCTTTTATTTAGTTTTATTTCTAATGAAACTGTTCATTTGTATTCACTAGAAGCATTGTCCAGTCGGATTATTTCAATAGAGGTGGGTTCTACATGATTTTGAATTCAATTAAGGTATTATATAATTACAACTTAAACTAGTCCAAATACAAACATGTCTTGCACACTACAATTGAATCTTTGGCATTCCTCTCTAATTATTAACCTTCCTTACATTTCTTTTTTCTTTTTTTTTTCTCTTTGGGTGAAACGCTTTGTGGTGGCCCTCGTTAAAGGTGCTATACACAAATAAAGATTGATTGATTGGTTGATTGATATGTCTACATATTCAACTAGAACTGAAGAGAAGCTCCTGAACCAGGTGAAAGCATTTTAACACAGACGTATCAGAAATAGTTGAGCAATTACAATAAGCGCGATTGGAAAAGGAAAACCTAAGAAAATGCAATTTAAATGTACTTACTCTTTAAAGATTCGATGGCTAACGTGTGCCAGAGGGTAAACGACTGCTCTACTCAGATACTCAGAAGCTAATTGGTTGAGGCAATCCCTGAGGTTTAAAGAATTACTTTAAGAATATGTAATTCATTTTATGTTGGGTTTAAAATGGAAAAAGTACAAAAAGTACAATCTCCTGTATTGTGTTACAGCATCAGGTTTTCTTAAATAGGTAACGAATGTAAATAAGCCCCCTTACAAAAAATAAATAAATAAATAAATAAATAAATAAATAAAATAAACAAGAATTCACTATTTAGATAGACTAGTATTAAATGTTTTTCACTGGTTTGCTAAATGTAAGCATTTTTACTAATATATAATCTATTATGTAATTTAAATGTAATTCAAATTTAGTTTTGTGTCTCAAATACCTATGTTTGCTCTCAGGAGCTTTGAAAGGGCAGTGGCCAACTTACAGAGATTCATTTTGGAGGGATTGGAAATTCATCATAGTCTCCAGGTATTTTCATTAAAAAGAAATGGCATCTTTTTCCCAGTAATGCATTTTTAACACACTAAGTAATGATCCAGTCTGCACAGCAACCTGTGTGTGTGAATGAGGGGCCAAAAACACTCAGTTGTTTTTAATGGAAACAGATTATAATTACAATTCTACAGTCCTCTTGGCAAGGAAACATCAGCTCAGAACAAAAAAAAGTCTCCTTGAAAGAAGGGAATTCATTAATTGGATTAGTGGTTCCCAGACTTCAAGCAGTAAATAAAAAGTGTGTTGTCTGTTACATATGCCCTTCAGCACCCTTGTCTATTTGCTATAATGTATCATCATGGTAACAGTCTATTTATATATATATATATATCTATATATATATATATAAGATATATTATATATATATATATATATGGTATATTATTACCAAGTAACATCTAAAAAATGCAGTACTACCATAAATAAGCTGAGAGGCATCATTGTAGATTTTTCCAATTTCGAGTAAATTGAACCTAATGTAAATACACAGATTAAAAAAATGAGTAAATAACTATTTATAAGGAAAGCCTGAGAATAATAATATATTGACCATTTTGAGATCACGGGATGGACTAATGAAACTAAATGGGATAAAAAAAATAAGGCTAAATACCATCATGCATAAGTCATTGAGTAAAATAGAAACAGCTTCAGGAACTTTTAAACTTTCAAAATGTTTTTTTTTTTTTGACTGATGCTTGTTATATACACAAACAAACAAACATTTGGACACTTTAGTAAACTGGCTTCATCTTACATCATTTACTCTTAAGGATTAAGTGTGCACTGTAATGTAATGCTAAGGATCTTAAGTAGGGCTTTTTTTTCAGTTTTTTCAGTATTTTCAGTATTTTTGTAAATCTTTTTTTTTTTTTTTTGGGGTGGAGGGGGTGGGCGGCTTTTGCTTTGTATATACTGTATGAAATTATTGTTTTAGGTTACTTTCCAAAATGCTTGGGCATTTGTTTTTTCTGACACAATAGTAGTAACTTGACAAGACCGTTTTGTTGCACCTTCTTTCCTTTGCTGTCTTCCACAACAAAATCCTTATGGTCACCGGCATATTCTTCTGGGGTTTTTAGGCATTTTTTTACATTGCCACAATTTGCAATTCTGTTTTGAATTCACACTATATATTTAAATCCAGCGAACAAGTCTTCTACTGTAATTGTGATCTCACTTTAAATCTTGTAAGCAGAGTCTCCAATAGAAATGTAGAATTTCCTGTCACTCAGTAGCTGGGGTGGGTTTAAAGTAGTCAGAACAAATCAATGATAGATACAAGTTAGGAAGGAGGGACATTGACCAGCTGCACTGGGAAAGGTGGTTTTGTTTTAGATTTTTTACTGTAGAGGTTTTTTTTTTTTTTTTTTTTTTTTTTAATAATTTATTTATTTTTTAAATGGATAAAGCCAGTGAAGTCCATGTGACTTGATTAACCATTTTCAGTGTTTGTTTTTGTATTGGGTTATTTATCTGTTGAAAACGAAAATCAGAAGCCCAAATTTTAAGGTATGTCAGTATTTTTTGTGAACACACGACCCCCCTTACAATAGCCTTGCAACCCCCTTTTGAGTCAAGACCCCCAGTTTGAGAAATGCTGATCTATGTCATCTATATAAATGTAGCACTTTGCTGGTTTCACATTTTGCAAAAGAAAACAGTTTAACCCAGTTCACTGAATCTATTTATAATAGTCACCATGGCAAATGGTGACTTTGTTTTTTTTATTATATAAATGTACACTTTCATTGATATATGCCACCTACCTGAAGTCATTTAAAGTCAAGAGGTACTTAACTACTGAATATTTAAATAGATGTGCATTGTTCATTTTGACCCAGATCCAGCAGTTAAGGGTTAAACCTCAATAATTTAACTGGCTTTTGCAATCAGTGAAGTTATGCATGTCCATCTAAATCACATACCGGTATGCAAAATCATTCCTGTACACCTTAGCTTGAGTATGGATGCAAACCCCAGCGTAGAACATGACACAATGAGTTTAGCATAACTTCAAACATATCTTTAATAGCAGTCTGTGGGTACAATCTTCATTTTTGTAATTTATAATAAGTTATGTAGAAATCATTTTGCACAGCTGCCAGAACCTACAAGCTGCAAGAGATGACTTCTCTAATTAGACCCTATTGTATTCATTCATGTTAGAATCACACCCAGGTTATCACAGATCCTCTGTTGCTCTTAGTTATTGGAACCATGCTCAGTTTCATTGTGTATTCTACAGCCTTTAAACAAAACTGACTGAATTAATGAATGGGGATTGGTCAGTTTATATCACCTACTTTCTACTAGCTATCTCTCTACTAGCTATCTTCAGAAATATTGACAACATATCCCTGTGGATTGTGTGCTTACAGTTCGCATAAGGTTACCTGTATTTGCACCTTTTAACAATTACAGCAAGATGTAAATAACATTTGTAAACATTAGTTTGACTAAGACTTAATTTCCTCTCCATTTTGATAGTTTTTGGGGTTGTACAGTATGCACACCTATTTTTGGTCTGTTGCTAATGAAGTAAGTACTGTTAATGCTAGTACTTTAGTAGAAACACTAAAGGAAATCTAATACATCCAAAAAAACAAAACAAACAAAAAAATGTTTTAACTCAAAATATGAAATGTAGTCTTTTGAAAACTTGGTGTCTAGACAAAATATAAGGATCATAGCCTTTGTCTTCATTACAGTTGTGTATGGAAACTGAATTTATAAAAAAAAAAATAATAATAATGATGAATCATCACAGTCTTGATTAACATTTGTGAAAGAGGGACACTTTAAAATTCACTGGTAATGGTGTGTTTTTCTTCAAATAGATTCATATTTTGCAGCTGGTGTAAACAGCATTTAATTCACTGGTAATGGTGTGTTTTTCTTCAGATAGATTCATATTTTGCAGCTGGTGTAAACAGCATTTAATGTCTAAGCAGCAACCACTGTGTAGTAAAAAAGGCAACTACTGTAGTAAAAAAAAGAAAAGAAAACAAAAAAAAACATTATATACTCCTTGTCTTCCGTTGCCCTATAGGACAACTAACTATAAATATTTATAAGTTATTCTTTTTCTACATAACGGTAAGAAATGTGTTGATAGAAAGGGGTCTTGAACCCAGACTAAGGCATCAAACTGAATGCATTGGACTTTCAATAATACATTACATTGCATGCTACATGTATTTAATTGGGAGTTTCAGCAAAATTAAACCAAGATTCTTCAACCATAAATTGGCCAAATTATCCTACCTCTATCTGCAGAACTTCCTCAGGTCAGTGTTTTCAAATCATCCCAATTTGATGAGTAACTGTTTTGTTAAATGTAAAAAAAAAAAAGAAAATATCTCAAAACAAATAACTTTTGTTTAATAAGAAATTAAATACCAAACTAAAAGTAATATAATGCAAAACATATAGTGTTAATTATAGGAAAGTCATAATAACTATATATGTAAGTAATAAGTCCAGTCCATTAGAAAAAAAATGAACTCAATTTGAATAAACAAACATACATACTACAGTAAAAACTACAATCACACTGTGCAGTGTGTCTCATAAAAAGGTGACTTTTTAATGGCATACCTAACTGTGCGTTTGTACTACATTTCACTCAAAAGGGATGGGGTGTATATGGAAACCATATTATGGATCTAGTTTAGCCTTAGCTGATGGTAGGAGTGAATGTGGATATAAAATTGAGCAAACTCCACCTCCGCCACCACCACCTCTTCGTCATCATCCTTCGCCTCCTCCTCCACCTCTACCTCCTCCTCCTCCTCCTCCACCTCCTCCTCCTCCTCTGCCTCCTCCACCTCCTCCTTCTCTTCCTCCTCCTCTGCCTCCTCCTCCTCCTCCTCCTCTTCCTTCTCCTCCTCCTCCTCCACCTCTACCTCCTCCTCCTCCTCCTCCACCACCTCCTCCTCCTCCTCCTCCACCTCCTTCTCCTCCTTCTCCTCCTTCTCCACCTCCTCCTCTTCCTTCTTTTCCTCCTCCTCCTCCTCCTCCTCCTCCTCCTCCTCCTCCTCCACCCTCCTCCCCTCCTCCTCCTCCTCCCTCCTCCTCCTCCTCCTCCTCCTCCTCCTCCTCTCCTCCTCCTCCTCTTCCTCCTCCTCCTCCTCCTCCTCCTCCTCCTCCTCCTCCTCCTCCTCCTCCTCTCCTCCTCCTCCTCCTCCTCCTCCTCCTCCTCCTCCTCCTCCTCCTCCTCCTCCTCCTCCTCCTCCTCCTCCTCCTCCTCCTCCTCCTCCTCCTCCTTCTCCTCCTCCTCCTCCTCCTCCTCCTCCTCCTCCTCCTCCTCCTCCTCCTCCTCCTCCTCCTCCTCCTCCTCCTCCTCCTCCTCCTCCTCCTCCTCCTCCTCCTCCTCCTCCTCCTCCTCTTCTCTCCTCCTCCTCCTCCTCCTCCTCCTCCTCCTCCTCCTCCTCCTCCTCCTCCTCCTCCTCCTCCTCCTCCTCCTCCTCCTCCTCCTCCTCCACCTCCACTAGTGCTTTTCTTGCAAGGGGAAGCTCTCAAAAACCTATTTACTTTGATTACAGTGTCCTTGTCTCAAAGGTCTTTTACATTCACTTCCAGACTGGATACTTCCTGAGTAAGTAGGCTGCACATTTACAGATCACACTCTCATTTGTCACATTATCAGCTCTTGTCAAATTTGAAGGAAAGTGTCTGTTTGAAGAATGTGCTACTACAGGAAGGTTGAATTTGCATGATGAACTTTGATGTAT
Source organism: Polyodon spathula (assembly GCF_017654505.1). Lineage (NCBI taxonomy): Eukaryota > Metazoa > Chordata > Actinopteri > Acipenseriformes > Polyodontidae > Polyodon > Polyodon spathula. The sequence goes on along the minus strand of NC_054542.1, from coordinate 45,752,769 downwards.
ATATGTATTTTTTTTTTTCCTGCTGATCTCGTGTGTGGGCTGCTGTATCCAAGCACAGTTAACACAGCTGCTCAATGGAACATCTGTCAACACTGTTGCCTGTCACACATGTAAATACAGTACGCCTAAAGGGAGATTTAGCAGTTTACATATGCTGTATAGAATCTATTTCTAAAGCCTCCACCATTCTCATATTTGGGAATTATAAGTTTAGTGGAGGAATACACTAGTATGGAAATAAGAAAAGGAGGTACTTAAGAATTGTTTTTCCTTGAGCACAGATTAAAAGCAAAAGGTAATTTAGCTTTCTTCTTTGTCATTTTTCCAGAAACAAAAACAGTTGCTTTCAGCTGTTTGTGCTCAGTTTTAGATTGACGTTTACACCATAACCCTGCATACTAACAGAACATTCCCTTGCTTGCATACACAGATTTGTATTCACCATGGTAACAATATTTTTGTTATCGGTCTCTGAGGTAGCCTGTGGATGGCCAGAACTGTGTGTTTCTTCAGAGCTATGGCTGGTTTCAGGACATTTCTTCACAATATATCAAACTGTGGAGAGTATTGATGTACACCTAGGCAATTTCCTTAATAGTATCCTTATTATTGAGGTTTTTGAGGGAATTCACATTTCTTTTTTCTTGTTATGGTGCAACGATCTTGAGTTTGATTTGAGGCTAAATTATTGGCATGCTATCAAAACTGTTTTGGATGAAACCTACCTTGTCTTGTCACTTTGCCCCTGTACACAATGCCTTTAAACCATATTAGTTGCATTTAAACCAAATTATAAGTGCTTAATACAGTTAACATCTACACTACGCAACGTTTAATACAGGACTTGAGAATCAGACTTGAGACCACCTCAGGGGCACAGTATACATTTTCTGAAGCTTGTTGTGAAATAGTGGACGTGATCAGATGCCGAAATATCTGGTGTAATGCAATCAGTCAAGGAGAATTTCAGAGTTCAAAACAAAATGCACACATTATGATAAAATGTACTTTGTGTTTTTAAGAAACAAAGCCATAACGTTCATGCTAAGATACGCTATGTCTTCTGTGGGCAGGCTCCATATTTGCCGGGTTATAAACATAAAATACAGTGCATGGTGGGATGATCTCATATGACGTCTCACAGTCCATTGCACTTCTAGGAACTGTAACTATTTTAATAGTGTTTGCACGCATTAAGCCTGACTAAACATGAAACAGTACTTTAGAGTGGACGCTTTGAGCTGGATTAATTAAAACGTTTTTGAGTCGGTTCTCGAGAACAGTTACGTAGTGTGGACAGCGCTTACGTGTAGATCCCAGCTGTCGCGAATATACATTACGGGTGACACTGTATATATATATATATATATATATATGAATATATATATATATATATATATATATATATATATATATATATATATAGTGCCTTGCAAAAGTATTTAGACCCCTCACCAATTCTCTCATATTACCAAATTACAAATGGTACATTGAAATTTTGTTCTGTTTGATATTTTATTTTTAAACACTGAAACTCAGAATCAATCATTGTAAGGTGACATTGGTTTTATGTTGGGAAATATTTTTAAGAAAAATAAAAAACTGAAATATCTTGCTTGCATAAGTATTCAACCCCTGTGCTTTGGAAGCTCCCAGTTTGCACCGATGAAAGAAATTGCCCTAACGAGGACACAATTACCTTACCATTGGCCTCCACCTGTGAACCATTAAAGTTGCTGTCACATTTTCTGTAAAAAAAAAAACCACTGTTGAAGGATCATTGGTAAGGCTGTAAATCTGAAGGAAAATGAAGACCAAAGAGCATTCTACAGAAGTTAGAGATAAAGTATTACAAATGCATAGATTAGGGAAAGGGTACAAAATAATATCCAAGTGTTTGGATATCCCAGTGAGCACAGTTGGATCAATAATCAGGAAGTGGAAGCTGCATCACACCACCCAGGCACTGCCAAGAAAAGGCCGTCCCTCAAAACTCAGCACTCAAACAAGAAGGAGACTTGTGAGAGAAGCCACAGAGAGGCAAACAATCACTTTAAAGGAGCTACAGAGTTCAGTGGCTGGGAGTGGAGTAATGGTGCACGAGTCAACCATATCAAGAGCTCTGCATAGCACTGGCCTGTATGGGAGGGTGGCAAGAAAGCAGCAGTTACTCAAAAAGTACCATCTGAAAGTACATCTGGAGTTTACCAGAAAGCATCAGAGTGACCCAGCTGAGATGTGGGAAAAGGTTTTGTGGTTAGATGAGACCAAGATAGAGCTTTTTGGCCAGAACTCAAAGCGTTATGTGTGGCTCAAACTTCACACTGCCCATGCCTCAAGACACACCATCGCTACAGTGAAGTATGGTGGTGGCAGCATCATGCTGCTCTGCTTCTCATCAGCAGAGACTGGGCATCTTGTTACAATTGAAGGAAGAATGGATGGAGCAAAATACAGGAAAATACTGCAAGAGAATCTGCTTTAGTCCACAAAAAAACTGAAGCTTAGGAGGAAATTCACCTTTCAGCAGGACAATGATCCCAAACACAAGGCCAAAGCAACATTGGAGTGGCTCAAGAACAAAAAGGTGAATGTCCTACAGTGGCCTAGTCAAAGTCCTGATCTCAATCCCATTGAGAATCTGGCACTATTTGAAAATTGCGGTCCACAAGTGTCGTCCAACTAATCTGAACAACCTGGACCCAGAATGGGCCAAAATCACTCTGACACTGTGTGCAAAACTGGTACATACTTACCCCAAAAGACTTAAAGCTGTTATTGCAGCAAAAGATGGCTCTACCAAATATTAACGTGTTGGGGTTGAATACTTATGCAAGCAAGATATTTCAGTTTTTTCTTTTTCTTAAAAATATTTCCCAACATAAAACAAATGTCACCGTACAATAATTGATTTTGAGTTTAAGTGTTTTAAAATAAAATATCGAACAGAACGAAATTTCAATGTACCATTTGTAATTCAGTAATATGAGAGAATTGGTCAGGGGTCTGAATACTTTTGCAAGCCACTGTGTGTGTGTGTGTGTGTGTGTCTATATATATATATATATATATATATATATATATATATATATATATATATATATATATATATATATAATATATTGTATCAATAACACATTTTTACCAAAATGTTCAACACTTGTGAAACTGATTACTGTCTACTTGTAAAATGTATAGCAAAAGAAGGGTGACCAATCAGTGTGATAGACTTCAGTACAGATGTAAGAGTCATGCAGTTGCAGTTTGCAACCCTGATGGTGATGTACACAGAGATGGTTGAGAAAGAAACTAAAATTATAAAAGTGACATCAAGTAGAATACACAAAGGTGTGTTCCCAATGACCAACAAGAATCCAATGGGAATGCCCTCCCCTTAGATGAAGCCAAAAAACAGGTGGAAGCTTGTGAGGAGGCGAACTCTGACACACAACAGGGACTAATAGATTGAGGTAAGATATACATCACTTTCTAGTTTATCATTGGATGTGTTATTTGTCGAATGACAAATGAGATACTAGCCATCTGACTGACGAATGTCTGATAATGGAGTTGCCAAGTTTGAAAGTGAGTTCCCTGCTGAATTTCTGTAAATATTCTGATTAACTCCACAAGGAACACTAAACAGCACAACAAGATCCATGCAATACAGTTTGATTGAATCTCTCTGCTGTGGCAATGCTGAAAGTTTATATTGGACAGCAACTGATCACCCATTCTGAATTGTGATAGTCAAACTTATTGTAATTCAATATATATAAGTAACTACCTTGTGTCTTCCCAAAGATAATTCAATTGGCATTTATGGCCCACAAGAACCTGCTTTAACTAGATATATTTAACATACTTTATTTTTCTATTTTCCCTTCGTCCATGGAACTCCCTATTTATTTTGAGTTACTGATTATTTACGTTACTGCCTTTAAGTCCTACCTGAAGGCAAATCTCTTTGATAATACTTTTTAAGTCTCTAAACCAGAGGTAATGTTTACAAAACCACCTTCACAAAACTTTTCTTAAAACAGTCATTAATGTTTTTTTCTTAATTTCAGGCGCTGGTGTTGTGTCATTTAATTGCCAATTACAAACTTTTTAGTCTGTTGTTAGAGATCAGCAACAGCTTGGAACAGGCACACTGTGCATTAATGTCTCTTGTTCTTATGACTCCCCTTTTAATCTCATCTTCCATTGCTGGACTGGACATGGACAAATTCCATCTGTTGACTTGCTACATAATGTTTTTTTGAATAACTTATTTACTTGATATAACACCTTGTATGTGTCTCTTAATTTGATTGAACAATGTTATAGAAGAAAAATAATAAACTGTATTCTTTGGTTATATCAACCCCTTTGTAAGAAAACAATAAACCGGTCGCTTTTTTTTAAAAAATAGGAACTGTACTCAAAATAACAAGGCTCTCTGAATGGTCTGTATACATAACAAATGAATCTTGCTATGCATACTTTGTTAAAAAGTCCAGCGTTTGGACAGTATTTCATTATTTTTTTTTGTTAGCTTTCTGGCTCATCTGGAAATGCAGGCCGCCACCATATTGGATCCTTTCTGGCACCGCTGTTACGTCATGTCATTGACAGCCACCCACACCAGTGAACGCCGGCAGGGTGAATTATGTTGGAATGCAAAGCTTTAACTGGGTGCAAAAATAACAAAAGGAAAAACAGTAACAAAAAGTATTTTTCTGTGCCTAAGCCTTTAAACCAACAAAAGGCGGCCATAACAAAACAATGGCTACATAATATAGAAATGGGAAATATGCTCAGTAAAATACTGTGACTATAGAGCGAGTCAACGACAGGACGCCACACAAAGCGTGATGGAAGAGAGCTCCAGTACATTCAATGTTAATGTGTTTTAATAGTTTTTATATACTGATCAAGGAGAGGCTGTGCATTTTAGTTAACTGTTGAAATGGTTATATATTCATTTGCATTACAGTTCTCCTTTAACATAACTCTAACATCCTTTTAGGACCTGGCAGCTAGTGCAAGGAAGCCAAAGTGATGCGTTCATTTTGCACAGCTAATTTAAGACATATAAAAAAAAACTGTCTAGGAAGCCCTTCAAAAAGGACATTGCAGAAATCAATTGCTGATTAGATTAAGAACAGACTCTGCATTAGACAATGTAAGACAATGCATCATTTTGGCAGTGTTTCTGAGTTAAAAATAACATGTTTGCAATATGGGTTTCAAAAGTCAAATCAGAGTCCCAAACATTATACTCCAATAATACAAAACTTTGACTGCATTACATAGAAAATAGATTTCTTATTTCCATGATCTCTGAGATGATTATATTATTAAAACAGCCAACCTTTACAAACATACAAAGGGGTAGATTTACTAAAGTGTTGCATCTGTCGCAAACAGCTTGCGTGAAGTGTCGCGTGAAATGTACTAAAGAAACGAAACTCTGTTAGCATCATTTTAACGAATGCTTTGCAGCTGCAGTTCTTATTTGCACTTTAGCCTTAAATGAATATGTAATTCTGGGCGTTCCTGCGAAAATTTGCAAAAACAGGGTGGAGATATTGCAATGAGATGTACTAAAGCTGTGGGCAATTGCGACACTTACAATTGCATAAATGTGTTAAGAACTTTTGAAAGCATGTTTTAAACAGTCACAACTGGTACTGGCATTTCCCATTCTGCTTTTTTTCATGTATTGGCAGTTATGCTCATATTTTTACATAATTTAATGTGTAGCCTAACCAAAACACATTAGTGTTATTTCAGCACAATGATTTATATTTAAATACATCGAAAACTGTAAATGTACTGTATGTATATGCGATTTTATTGTATTGTTTTTAAACTTGACACCTCCTTGTGTCAGATCGGACAAACGTGTCCAGTTTAGCGAGGGACTACTGTATGATTATGAAAAGCTTTTTGGGGGTGAAGGTCAGGGCCCACGTATAGAATCTGATGGGATTAAACTGCCTTTCATTTTTTATATATATATATATATATATATATATATATATATATATATATATATATATATATATATATCAAATGAAGATGGAACAGATGACAGATGATCGTACCAATGACGTTTACATTTAACAAAAATAATGTTATTTTGATTCTTACATTTTCGTGGATATATTTTAATCAATGTATAAAAGTATAAAATCCCAAATGATTGTGTTACTGAATTACATAACTTGTTGAAACTTAAGATATTCTTTTAAGATCTTGGAGAACTAAGGTCAGCCAGGGTGTCCTCGGCTCACCGCACACCAGCGACCCCTGTAGTCTGGCCGGGCGCCTGTGGGCTTGTCTGTAAGCTGCCCAGAGCTGTAAGTTGCCCTGGATAAGGGCGTCTGCTAAGAAGTAATTAAATAAATAAATAAATAAAAACATTTATAATAATAATAAATAATAATAATAATAATAATAATAATAATAATAATAATAATAATAATAATAAAATAATAACCAGGAATACATTGTAATATGATTGGTTGACTGACAAACAATTAATAAATAACACAACATCATATGACATTCACAGGGACTGACTGGTGATAACAACAATGCTATGACGTCAAGTGCCGCTATAGAGCTGAATGAGTTAAACCACTGGCCACATCCATGATGCACAAATTCAACGTACATTCATTTTACTGCATACTTACAAACAGCTCCACCACAGATGAAATTATGACCATTTGTGAACAATGTATTTAAAATCTGCAGAATGGTTTAGACCTTACCTACAAAGCTATACATTTTTATGGCTGTCTATTGTCTGAATGAATGTTTGAAAATGATGTACCTACAGTTGTTGTTTTGCCAAGGTGCCAATACAGAACAGGTTTAAATAAGATTTATAAGCTTGTTCTTGTGGATAGATCATAGATACCCATATCATGTGAGAATGAGTAAGTACCTACACTGATAATTTAGCACTTTTACAATACTGCATCGAGCTGGAATATCATTTTATTTTTTAACAGCTGAAGGTCTACAACCCCAGTACATCATCAGTTCCACTCAGATTTTATTACAAGTACAAGCACTTTTTCAGATTTGGTTATGACTTTACAATGTCTTTATATGTATAGTCTTACCCTGTAAGAAAATGCCAGCTTCTTTGAGCAATGAACTCTATCAACACAATGAGAAATCTTAAATATTCTTAAAATGCATTCTCTTTGTCCTGTTATATAAGCTTCATAGGTTTGAACTAACTCTGTTCTTCAATGAATCTAAAAAGTCTTAGAGATCATAATGAATGTATAATTATTGTGTATGTACGTGTGCGTGAACACTATAACAGATACATTCAAATAGAGTGCATTTAATAATTATGGAGTTTTTTTTTTTTTTTTGGGGGGGGGGGAGTTCTATTACATTCTTACTGTAACATTTCTTTTGATGAAACACTTTATCAACATAAAACTCCAACTTTTAAATTGAGGATGTCAAATACTGTAGGAGTTTTAATGACTTATACATTTACAAAGAACTGGGATTAAAAAGTACAGGGTTTTTTGTCTCTAATTACCAGATTACTGCCACTTCATTGATGTAAGGTATACCATTTCCACATGGTAGCCACATTTAATGAATCTCCTGTTCACCACTCTTATTTGTAATTGTGCATTCAATATTAGGGGCTAAGGTAAAGTACAGTGTAAGAGTGCCATCTGTGGAATTAATGTTGCATTTTCAACATGGGTATTGTTAAAGATTTAAATGTACAGTATTTTCTCTTACTGCTTATTCTGCTTGTCGTAAAGATTACACTTTAACACATATTCTGTTTGATATATTTAAACTACAAGATCAAATTTCAAAAAATATCATGCTGTTAGGTTCCAGGTATTTTATATCACTGGGCCACATAACTAAAGGTTCAGACCCCACATGAGCCAGTCTATAGCATGTGTACTGGCATCATGCTGCTGCAAAGAGAGCTTTATCTAAGATGTGTTTTTATCCCTGCGTTGCTAGAATACATGTGAGACAGCAGGGAGTATCAGCACTCCCTGCTCTTTTAAAACCAGTACAGTGCCTGTGTGAGGTTGCAGGTAGGGGGAAGGGTGAGGAGGTGAGGGGTGATGGGTGAGGGGTGAGGGGTGAGGGGTGAGGGTGAGGAGTTGGGGTGAGTGTGAGGGTGAGTGGTAGGGGTGAGGGTGTGGGCGAGGGATGATGGGTGAGGGGTGAGGGTGGGGGGTAGGGGTGAGGGTGAGGGTTAGGGGTGAGTGTCAGGGTGAGGTGGGCGAGGAGGTTGCATTATGGTTAAGATACTTGTTTGCAGTGCGCTGGGTTTCCATTTCACGCCCAGCCTCCACCCTGTTGGAATACCTAAAAATCCCCCAATAAAACTGAAATAATAAATAGCATGCCTTGCAGCTTTGTGTCTTCTCTGATTGATCTCATCATACTTTACTATGCATTGTACACAAGCCCCAACACAATCACAATAATCCCCAAAATAACTTGTAAATATATTATACTAAATAAATACATCTTGCAGATTCACAATCTGGTCAGAGTGGCCTCCACTTCAAACGTGTACTTTAATCAGCACCCCATCCCAGACATCCCATATCATTTGATTATAACTACGAAACAATTAAACCCTTTCTTGAATAAACAATACACCACTTTCTGGATGAAAATAATATCTGAAGATGCCTTTCAACAGCACTTCCAGTTCCAGCCCCATCCACTTCTGATGGTGTCAGCAGCGTAAATCCAAGTAAGAGTATTCTTATTTTTTTGTTTTCCCAGTAGGAGTACGATTTACTGAAGTATGTCAGTTTTAGATAGCTGGGCTGTGGCTGACTGGGCAATACATTGGGTTTTAATAGGATAAGTAAAACATTTTCTTTCAAAGTTATTTTAACATACAGTCATTGGTGGATTTGTGGGGCTGTAAATTTTAAAAATAAATAAAATATAAGCTTACTCCAACGTACAGCAGACCTAATGTATAATGGACAAAAATGTGTCTCTCCCATGACAGCTTGTGTCTTGTCAGCATGATAAAGTTAATTTTGAACATAACCATTTCAAACTTGCCACATGGAACAAAAAGATTGCGTTTGAACCACAAGAGCAAATGAGATTTTGGGATGTGTACATATTTAGGAAGCTAAAAACTGCTTCAGATTGAATTGCAATTTGATCACATTAATACATATTATATTATATAAAGATCAGACGTGATCATTCATCATGTGTTCAGTTGCTGTTTTTTTTAGAACAATTGCCAGCATTATGATATATGGGCATTATCTAAACAATATAGTTAACATTTAATCAAAATGCTTTATCTTGTTAACAATAATAACAATACATTACAATTACAGGGAGTATTCATTTAAGTGGAATTACATAATAATAATAATAATAATAATAATAATAATAATAATAATAATAATAATAATAATAATAATAATACTGTGATGGTTAATGTTCCAATGGTTATTAAAGTTACCTTACCAAGTTTCATTTTTGGACGGGATGTTTTTTTTTTTTTCTTCATGAAAGCTGTTAGGTATGCAGGAATTAATCACTTTTCGTTCATCATGCATGGGGTTTCCATGCAGGTCAATTTACACATGAAATAATGGTGCATGTGCACGTTTGGGAGACTTACTCATGTAAATCAGGTTTGTGGCTGAAAAAAACGGCTAAAGAGAGGGATAGGGTAAATATCATTTACTCGTGTAAATGATGAAACACACAGGAAAATCCATGCCCAGTTTCACATGGAAACCCGCATTTCACATGTAAATGTTACTGAGCTTGTTTATCCTTAAGTGACATCTCTATAAATATCGTAAGGGAGCAGGTCAGTTGTTATTGTGGATTCCAAGTAAGTGGCTGATGGGCAGTTTTATGGTTAGCAGTGGTGTAGGTCACCTTAATGGTAATGCAGGCAGCTTTTTGTATTATTGTTTTTTGCTGTGTCTGGCCTGTCATGCTGTATATCTCTTGTGGGTTTACAGTTCTGTATAAAACCACTTACCATGAACTGTGGTGTACACTTGTTATAGCAGTTGTCTGAGAATACCCTTGCTGTAAGAACTACACTAAAATTAAACACAAAGAGCAAGTGAGCTGCTTGCTAAATGTCTGTAACTGAATTCCCTTGCTTTTGAGCCCAGCTAAGTCCAAATACAACACAAGTCTGCCCTCCACTCAAAATCGCTGGAGCGAGGAGGAAACCTGGGTATTAATAATTATAGTTAGTGACTTGCGTGTGTTGAGGCATTTCGACCGCCCGGAACAGCATAACAAGCATGTGTACCAACAAGTGGTTCATGCCCTCTCAGATAGAGGAATAGAGGGCAAATAAAATAAAAAAATTCAGGAATGAGAAGGAGGTGCTCTTTGGGTGGAGGACAGTCCTGCAGAGCAATACTTGCTTCAGTTACATCTGGCATAGCTATATAGATGTTGCAGTGCTTCTGAACATGGGAGTTGACAAACTTGTAAATACAGCGATGAACTGTAGTTTTATGCACCCCGAACACATTGTGAGCTACCACTATAATGCTGAACGTTGCCCTGGTGATGCGATCTGCAGATCTGTGAAAGAGTGATGCAGCACAACCGCATTCAATGCTAGTGACATGCCACCCTGTCAATGACATTTAAAAAACAATGTGGTCAAGAGCAGTAAAACACATTATTAACCAACCAGGCACAAGGTATTTTGTTTTATTACAGCAGCTTAGATTCACTCCTGTACCAGTTCTGTGCGCATGGAAACCACATTTTCACAAAATTTCAATAGTAACCTTCAAAAACAGCACAAGTACTTTACGCATTACATACCAACCCCCACCTTTCCCATTCATTTGCATGACGTCGGGTGAAAAGCCTGGTTTACTCGAGTAAAATAATGGAAACCCAAAAAAGCATTTTATATGAGACATTTTTCTTGAGCAAATGTCTCGAGCTAAAAAAAAAACACGCATGGAAACTCCACCATAGTGAGGCTGCTAAAGTCAGTCTAAATGACAATAAATTAAATGTCCGTATTGGACAGGTTTTGAACCATTTTTGATAAAGCCATTGTGATCTATGTTAGTGTTTTTTAAGTAAATATTTTATTAATTGTTTATATCCATGTGACTCAATGAACACATTTAATATTGTGGCTATGCAAGCATGTTTCTCTGAGCATTAAAGCTATGACAGAAACATGTTTGTAAACGTTCCCTATTGTGTTGCTTTCCCTTGCAAATTCTTAAAAGTTGCTGAACAGAAGTTGGAGGGTGATTAATGTAAGGGGCTACGATTTAAACACACCTTGCATATGGGGATATCCATACATTGTATAAGTAGTCTCTATATCCACTACATATCCACAATATTCCATCCACACAGCTTTGGAATTACCTAGAAATTAATTACAGGTGCCTGTTATTTAGAGATCAAGATTACAGTTTTATGAAAAGATACATTAAGGCAGTCTTGTGTTTTTGCTCCTTCTTAAATGTAAAAAACAGAAGTATCTGACACAGCAAATGGGTACTACAAGACCGCAAAGTAATCTTTGCTTGCTCTGCCTAGTTCGTCAAGGAAAAGTCTATACATTATGTATTTGAATTCTGATTTAGTTAAAAAAAAACATGGGTAGTTAGAAAGCTTTTTAACTTGGGACCCTACCTATCTGCTCTGTAAATGTTGCATTTCACTTCATCTTCCTCAACATGGTCAGCATATAAATGAAATGCTTCAACAATTCCTTTCATTTTTTTTTTTTTTTAATTGCTGTATGTGCAATTATGACAGCCCCACAATAATAGGGCAGTATATATATATATATATATATATATATATATATATATATATATATATATATATATATATATATATATATATATATATTTTTATAGAGGGCATGGGCAGTATTTACTATAAATAGGCAGATAATTACAAGGTGACTGTATGTTACCATTACTGCTGCTAATGAGAAATTATGTTAACTAAATTATTTTTTCTGTGTGAGATCTATTTATGTCAAAATGCTATTAAAAAAAAAGCAGATTATGTTTAATAAAAAAATTGTATGTAGTTATTGATATACATATATTGGAGTTGTTTTATTAGTGTGTAAAATAAAAATAAAAATAAACTGTAATAAAACCAAATTTATGAATAATAAACCGAAAAACTGTAAAAACTAAAAATAATTTCACTGGACTCTATGAATGAGTGATCTATTGTCAATGCTTTTTTTCGCCTAGGAGGCGTGTTGATTAGTTTTCCACAATGTAGCAAAACTAGTGTAAATGAGCAGCATGACCCTTAAAGTTTTTTTTTTTTTTTTTTTTTATATATGTTTTTTCATTCCTCTCTGTGTTTTATAATGCTTACCTATACTTTTTTTTTTTTTTTTTTTTTTTTTTTTTTTGAGATTTTTAGGCTACAATCTCTATATTTATTTTAAACACACAAAGCCATAATTTCAGCTGGAAGAAAATATTGTCAGATTGTGATTATGTTGCTTTGCCACAGGAATAGAAATAGTGATGGTTACAAACCATTGATTTCAGATGGCAATGGGATGGATTAGGTCCAACATACAAGGTAGACCATCATTGACTGGTATGGTATGACTCCCGTCGCAATCACTAGCCAAGAGAGCAGCCATTACCCTATCTTATTTTAACAGTATAAAATGCACAAAAAAGAAATAACTATATATATATATATATATATAGCTATATATATACATATATATATATATATATTTCATATTTATATAGACTCATTTTTGAAAATGGGCGAGTAATTACATTCCGCGTAAATCAACAGCCATTTCACGATTTACGGTAGACTCATTCTTGAAAATGGGCGAGTAATTCAAAAACGCGTAAATCAAACTTAATTTCCCCATAAGAAAGGGGTTAGGGGAAACTTTGCTTCAAAACACATTCATAAGTCTATTTCCTTCACTGTGTTTTATTTTAAACTGTGCTTATTTATTACTGACAGTAATAAAGACATTAAAAAGCCTACTAAAATAAAAAAACAATTTTTTTAATGAAATGTTTTGCTACTGTACTTATGTTGAATGCTGGGTGGGTTGGCTTGCTGGTGCTGGCGGTGGTGGTATTGGAGAGGTAGGTGTTACTGGGGTACATACTGCGTGGCATTCAAATCGTACAATTCCAAACAAACGTCCGATTGTATTAAAAAATTGTATAAATACGACGTCTGTGTTATTCCAAAAACGAGTAAATAAAATGCGCGTAAATTGTGATGTGGCTGTATATCTATCTATCTATCTATCTATCTATCTATATATATATATATATATATATATATATATATATATATATATATATATATATATATATATATATATATTATAAATATATATAATTTATATACTGAAATACATGAATTATATGGTATATTGTACTAGTTAAAAACATGACAATTTAAGAATTTAACAAGCAATAGATTTACATAGAGCCATTATTAATCCTATTAGTATTTTCCTAGAGGGTTGCACTTAGCACTGAATTCAATAACAAAATAAAATAAAAAAACATTGTGGTTATAGTTCCTAAAATCGTTTAATGTATATGTAACAGGGCAAGACCTGTGCTGGATATTTGACGTATGCATGATCCTGTGGGGGAGGGGTCGGGATATATATAGGCTTGCCTCTTCGATTTTAATCGGGAAACCTTGCTAAACGTCAAATTCCCCAAAAATATGAGTTTGACTGAAAAACATTTATATAGGATAAACTTCGGTTAAACCACTCGTCATTTTTATTATATATTTTTTTTTACCAAAAATAATATTATAGAAACCATCTCCATTCATGTAGTTTTTATACCTGCTGCCTGTCCCGTCTCTGACGGTATGGCATACCGGCAAAAGAAAACAAAATCTAGGTGAAAAAAATATATTTAACTTTAGTGTCTCTACATAGTGCAAGTATGTTTCACCTCAGGTCATGCCCTTATCTCCAGAAGCACTTCCCTTGTAGGGTACTGTACCTGTGAATTTTATGTGTGCTGGAAATCGTACCAGTCAAATCCTACTAATACATTTTGTGTTGAGTTTCGACTGTTTTATTTTTGTGCAATAGCTTTATGATGTCAAAATGAAAAGAGCAATCTAGGCCACCCAAAGTAATATAAGACTGATTCCGACAGCTTGGACAATATAAAAACATCAGACCTACAAAAAAAAAAAGTAGGCACCGAGCCCAAGCTAAATTAGCAGAATATCTGGACAAGAGCAAAGAAAACCAAATATTCCTTCTGTTGATTACCCTGATTGTTGGAGTAAACAACAATATTTGGAATACAAAGAGAAACATAAATAGCTGTTTTTTTTATTATTATTTTATTTTAAAGGTTCTGTCAGGATGCAAATGCTGTCTATTCAAGGTGTTACATGAGCCCCCAGTGGTTAGCATGTAGTATAATCCCATTTGGAAACACACCAAAACTGCAAAAGCAGTCACTATCAGAAAAAGATTTTAAATATTTAATTTATATAGACCTTTTATAATAATCGAAGAACAATTGACAGTAAAACATTGTATAACATAAAAACACTAGCAAATCGACCCCGTCCTGCCCCCTCCGCCCCTCCATCCCTACTTTTTTTTGTGCATATCGGCACCTTTTTCAAGATGGCTCAAGCTTGCATAACACAGTTAATGACTCAGGAAAATAAATGGATTTGAGAACGAATACTACTTTACAACAGACAACTCAGTTGTGCAGCTCAAGATCTGCAGTGAAAGCTCTGGCACAAGATATGGCACCAGGTGTATACTTGTGGCTGGACTGAGGTGAGAACTGTCAGGGTCTGAAGGATGAAACAGATGCTTGAGGGAGAAGGGTCAGGGACTTTGCATTGATCAGTATTTACTAAGCCGGTCAACTCAGACAAGTGATATCCAGCAACAGGATGCACACCACAGTTTGCAGAATGTCATTATCCCTGTATAATAGACAAGAGTAGTTCCAATACAGTTAGTGATGAAACCAGTTAAAGTTTATCCAGTAGAGATGGGTGTCAGAGATTCGTTGCACACTCCATGATACGGTTTCTCAGAGATATTGGATTCAGTTGACAGGAATGGTGAAGGCTCTATCCAAGGAGGCAGAGAGAGGACATCAACATCAATGTCAAGCCTTCCCGAGGTGTGGGCTAGTCGACGAAAAAACCCTGCGAAGTGCCCCACCCAGCCCTTTCCAGATGGTTGCCATGCTTTGGAGCTAGGAAGGCTGCACTTTGTCTGATCTCTGGAGCCAGCATTGCACTTCAGCCATAAACACCAGGTTAATAGGAAATTCATGTTACCTGGAGGAGGAAAAGCACTGAATGCTCCTATATTATAGTGAAGCTACATCTTGGTTGGTCCCCACCACTACAATCTCATTTTATCAGTCCAATATTAGCATGAAGTAAATAACAGTTACTCTCATGTAATAAAAATCAACAAATACTTTGGCATATATTTCTGTTTATTTTTAATTAAAGCAGATTGATAATGTTTATTTAAAACAGACAAATTAGTTTTTTTGTTTATACTAGAAGGAGTTCAATGATAGATAATGACCTGAAATGCTGCAACTTTATTGGTTGAGGCACTGTCTAATATTCTGTTTATAATTAATATCATAATTGGAACAAAACATAATGTTCTCAACCATACATTAATGAAGATGTTAGGGTTAATTAATGAGCATCTGTGACATCAAAAATCTGTTAGAGAATTGGGGTTGCCATTAACTGAAGAAATTTAGCCCCCCTCTATGTATGTTTGGAAGACATAAAATAGAGGTCCTATTGTAAGTGATGCATAGTTCACTTTTAACTGTTTTTGAGCATTGTTGACCGTATTGCCCCATTGGGCCAAAAATTACACCTCAGAGACAGTAAGCATTCCTTGACAAAGATAATTAATTAATTGTTGTATTTCCTTGTAATGCATGTATTGCCCCTGTTGCTGTTGTTGAACACACTGAGCTATATCCTTGAATTATATGAATTATTCCTTGCTTCTGGTCCTCCTTGTTTCTGGTTCTTTTCCAACCACAATTATGTTCAGTGAGAGTAGAAAGGATCTCAAGGATTTACTGTAGAAATATTGCCCACTGCATCCACTCAATAGCCTGCTTTGCTGCCTTGGTTTGTTAACCAATTCAATTCCAGATTTAAAAATGAATGTGCATGTCTAGTACCAGATCTTTCAAATACTTTGAATTGTTATTTTTAGTGCTAAAATTGCTATAAAATAATATTAGATAGAAAATAAAACAAATCAATTCAAATCAAATCAAATCAATATATATAATGTGTAAATAGCAACACATGCAATAAACACTAAAATAAACATGTTGATACTTCACATTGTGTCTCTAATCCCTGTGTATTTACATAGTAGTTATATAATTCCTGTGTTATGCATAGTTACAATGAACTTAAATGTGTCAATTTGTTTTGCACAACATATGTAAGTACACAATTGTATCAGAGTTCAGGTTTTGTGCACAGCTTTTTTTTTGTTTGCTTGTGAAGTACTTGCTTGTTTGTTGTTGATGTGAGTTCACAGGAATGTGAATGCCTTTCAGGTAAAAAAAAAAAAAAAGTTCTTGTTTTCAAAATCCCACAATCACGCATCAAACTTTTCTTTACTTTCAGTGTCTGAATCAATCTTGAATGCCAACACATTTTGTTGGCAATAACATTAGGCAAGTAATATCAATTTGAAATATAGTTAAACAAGTACGACTGCAAATAAAATGAAAGTGCAAGTCTGTGTACACACATGTGGATCACCAGTGGTTTGCATCACCATGGTAATGCAGGTACTTTTATTTTGAGATCCCTGGGCTGAGAAGTGATTAAGAATTGTAGTACATGTTTTAACCTTCTTATATATATCTTTTAACATGTTTTCAAATTCTCAGCAGTAACCTACTGTAGCTTTTACGTTTGTTTTATAATATAAAACAGTATAGCAGAGGTCAAGCTACACTTAACACTATTAAAGCAGACTTAGGGATTGAGAGAACATGGAAAACCAAATGTTCAGTTGGTGACTAGAAGAGAACTTGGCTCCTTACATATATCTGCCCAGTTGTTAACCCCTCTATAAAAGTCAGGCTTGGTTGTACATATAGTTATATCACACATATCACAAACAGAACCCATGACATACATTGGGTGTAGTCAATACATCTTTAATTAGTATGCAATATTCATGTAGCTAGCCAGTATCCACAAGTAACATCATTGAGATTTTATTTTTCATGTAATATTATCTTTGGGGACTCTTTGGTGTATGCTATTGTGAACTTTGCAAAGAAGGTTCTTCAAGTACAGACCCATCAAGGATCACTAAATAAAATCTGTGATAGTTTTAAAACAATGTTTTGTGATAACAGCTGCTAAACATGTATATAAAGTCAAAAATCCAGGACTTTTAAAGAATGTTGATGATACCAGTATCTTTAAAGATTCCTTGAAATAGAAATATGCAAACTAGTTTTTAACTAGAAAATGTAAGCATCAGCTATTTTGAAAATTACAATTGGCAAAAAGACAAATATGCAGTCACCATAGTAAGACTAATTAGCATTCTTAGTCTTGGTGTTGATGATTTATCCCTGGATGTATTGTCTACTTCACATGCAATGAGTGCACTAATTGAGGTGATTATATGAAATTAGACAGTTTCTGAGCATGCTTGTTATCACTAGGCTACATAATCCTGTAAAACAAACAAAAAAAAAAAAAAAAAAAGCACTAGCAACATCTTAGTTCTCTACTAATTTAGCACGAATACTTTCAAAAACAGTTCTGTTTACTGCCTTCATTAACAGAGCACACCATTAAACAAAATTGGGGAAAAAAATCACAGGTCATAATTTATCAGTTTTTATCCAAGTGTTGCAGTTATTGTTAATAGTTATTGTTATAGCTGATAACATTTCAATAGATTTCAAGGTTAAGAATTTGAATGTGTAGTGCAATGTAGTACACATCCTATTTACCTCAACATGTCTCAAGAAATATTTAAACTAAATAAAAACTGCATGGCTACAATAAACTAGTATTATACAGTCGTTACTAATACTACCTCAGTTAGTAAAACAACATTTACAAATGCGTTGACACCATAAGATTGAAGTACAATAAAATTCATTCTGACCACTTATAAAACATAATAGTAGGACTCATATGTGGCAGGGCAGATGCCCCCCGGAGATTTGTTGTGCTCCACGATACATCAACAGCCACTTGCACAGATAGCATTCAACTTTGTTTCGGTCATCTGGGCATTTAACAAAAACATCCCAAACAGCAAAGGGGTTTTGAGACATGTATTTCAATATAGCTTATGCCATGCAACACTTTTCTGTCGAGATGGCGAATTAAGAAATTAAAGGTTTACCTGTTGGTAAAACAAGCTGGGGGGAGGGGCGAACGGTGCTCAGTTTCCAAAATTAAAATTAGTGTTTGCGCACATTTTGTATGTTTCAAACATTCTACCATAGCACTACTCTTACACTGTCTTGTAAACTAGGTATTCAGTACATATTGTACTGAAGCTCTACCCCCCCCCCCCCCCCCCCCACTCCCTTTTTTTAAATGAGCTCATTAGGTATTTCATTCATGCAATTATTTTCTATGTCTAAAGTAGCTGTCCATTACATGTAGATGCTCAGTTTTTACAGGGTAAGAGCACCCTCTAATGGGACTGTAATTGTCCTTTCACTGAGGACCATTTCACTCTAATATACCTTATCATGCGAATTATATAAGTACCCTGGTTTCAAGTTCACTATTCAAGGATTACTAGACTTATATTATTGTTAAAAATATAACAGTTGAAATATAAACCACTTATCTTCCTCCAGATTGAACATCTTAAATCAATGTATACCTTGTCAGATAAGCCTCAGAATAATAAAAAAAAGCTGTGCATCGCAGACAAAACACTTACCAATAATACAATTATGTTTATCTGTAATGCCTCTTTTGGCAGATGTCCCTTTCTCAAAAAATAAAATATTGCTCATGCAATTTAATTACAAAATTTAAAAATAAATTACAAATAAAATGGACAGAGACAACATTATCATCTTGAAATATCATTTTTATAAATATCGTCTTCTACTGTTTGTCCTCTGGATTACTGATTAATTATGTTTTGTTTGCTGTACCTTAGTAAACTGGGATATAAATGTCGTATAGCGTTGTGCTGTACACACAGAAAAGCTTGTTGCCAATTACTATTTGATGTTTAATGTTAGGCTTGTGGCATGCCAAAGTTATTAATAGAAGAAAAATACTGTTATATAGCTCACAAATTGTACATTTTATGATTCATTATTATTATTATAGTCTGTGGTTAAAAATAATAATTAAGTATAATACAATAGACTACCCTAATCACCCACATTTCCCACTTCATAATAATAATAATAATCATAATTAACTGAATCCAAATTCTGCAGGGAGGGTGCAAGGTTCTCGCCAGTAGATTGTTGTTGTTGTTGATGATCTACTATACAGGTAGTCCCTTCCCACAAAATTGTGGAATTGACAGTTTTGCTTCTTCATATTTTCGCTCTTCTAAAACAAATCTTGCTCAATGAATTATGCTTAAGAGATTATACTTCAACTCTATAGGTGATCATTCAATCCCAGTGCTGTTGGTAAACCGCAGCGATAATACAGGCACAAATACTGCCGTTGGTAAACCGTAGAATTATACAGGCACAAATTCCCAGCTATGTTAATTGAATACATTTTGGTGTACAAACATGACTTTTTTTGTCCTTGTTTGGTACCAATGAAAGATGCTGAGTACGGCTAGTGTATAAAGATAATGTATTGCTAAGGAACAGAACAGTCTAGCCTCAAAGCAATCAGCCATCAGATGACCAAACACGAAGATAACAAAAGCGTAAAGGATGACAAATATATATTTTTGTGCTTTGCAAAGGGCTTCGTTATTTATTTATTGCAAAGGGATGCATTTTTTAAATTTGTAGTAGTGTCAGTATTTTTTTTGTAAAGAGAAACAAACAACTGAAAAAACTAAACCATAAATCATTATCATTTCATGTCATAATTAGAAATGTTAAATAAATCGTTTCGCTTAATAAAAATACTAAATGAAGAGATCTCTTACCCCCTCTTTCTATATGCTTTTTTTCCCTATTTGGTCAAATAATCTTGCAGGGCTACTTCCAGCAGATCTCAGTTGTTAATAAAGAAATGCTTAGTACAGCCTTTAGTTATAATAGGAAGTTGTGTGAAGTTACGTCTTCACTGCTGAAGTCCTGTGAACATAAGGTATGACTTTCAGACATGTTTCCATGGCCAATTTGCACAGTTTTGTAGCATGAGCTGGATGTACACACACTTCTAAATCATACCATGTTTTGGTCGCACACTTCCTATAGCATGAGGAACGTACGTGATTTGTAGGTACTAGGTCACATTCTTACCAAAATGCGCTGTGGCTCA
This sequence comes from Polyodon spathula, assembly GCF_017654505.1. Taxonomy (NCBI): domain Eukaryota; kingdom Metazoa; phylum Chordata; class Actinopteri; order Acipenseriformes; family Polyodontidae; genus Polyodon; species Polyodon spathula. The sequence continues at coordinate 45,732,231 of NC_054542.1, read as the reverse complement.
CTTCAAGATGAAATCCCTCCTACTGATTTTTTTCCCTGGTGCATTCTTTGTACAAAACAAAATAATTGGTGGCTGCCAGGTCCAGTACAGATAACAACAGGCTTGTATATTTAGAACAAAAAAATAGAATATTTTAGGTTATATTCAAAGTAAAGACATGTATTGTAAAAAGCAGTCAAGATGACTGCACTAGGTAAAGGGGATTATAACTTCTGTGATCCTGCCTTTCAAATGCCATCAGGTTATTTAATACGTGTATTTAGAAAAAGTCAAGAATGGACAACCGCTTATCTTTCATACATGGAGAGTAATTTTAATTTTAAAAGTGAAAAACGTCAAACTGACTGCCATCAAGGTTCTAGTGCTAAGGTAGAATGAATAGGGTATTCGATGTCAGGATTTTAGGGTCTATAGCAGCATACAAGTTACAGAGAAAGAGAGGCAGTAATCTCTAGTGTTGTAAACCAAAAAAAATAAAATGGTAAGTACAAACAGACTTTGATGTATATTAAAGCTATGCAAATCTGTAATGTATGTATATTTAGTAGCTGTACCTTATTTTTCTAAGTACTAATAGCTAAACCGAGTCTATCTTTGAAGAATTAAAAACAGGTTTAGAAAATGCAGCTGTGCTCATTGGAAAGCATTTACTGTACTAATGTGATACAAAAGCAGGTTCTCAATGTTAGACTACATGCAAGTACATCAGCAAATAAGTACAATGATACTGTCTTCTTATTAGCTTTAGAATCATATAAGTGTTGAATAAGCTTCAATCAATTTAATCAAAAGATGAGGATACACACTTTAATCTGAAATGTATTGATTGATATACCAACCCAGTGGCCTCCATTTCCTTTAACAGCTGTGCTCTCCAATAAACTGAGCTGTCAGTGAGTGTCATGTGTATGAAGAGCATTATACAATGCTCTGAATAAACAGCACAGTGTAACATTTTAATTACTACAGTGCCATCTACTGGAACATTGTTACATTATATTTTAAGATTTTATTAACAAAATGTGGATTTAATACTGATCTCTGACACTTCACCCAGTTCTGAGATTTATTTTTGGTCATTTTGGATATAGTGTTACAGAGTAAATTAAAAAAAATAAATAAATAACTTTCCTTTCCTTTATAACTGTTGATTGAGTATTTCTGGATTTATCAGGGAATATACTGGTTTGGCACTTTCAGCCGAGCCATTGGTCTTAACTGTTGATGTATGCTGGACTCGGTGATGTACATGAAGTGATGTCAAAAACATAAGATTGTATTCTAGAGAAGCTGATGAAGATCGAGTAGAGAGGTTTCCCTTGACAGCTGCCAAGTTAAAGCAATGGATGGTCTGCTAATTAAAACATGCTTACTTCAGTATATTTATAGACATAACATTACAAAGTAAGAGACAGAAATCAGATCCATGTTTTTCAACAATTTATCACAAAAAAAATGAATTTCAGCTGTAAAGTATGTCAGCTCGTTATACTATGTACTATATTTATATAATGTTTACTGTCCGAATAATTTAGGTTGAAAACAAGTTAATTGCATAAATGAATTGGTTGAGGAATGCCTTTGGTTTTAACTTCTACAAAAATATTCTCACAGTTCATTATTGTGACAGTGTATTTGCAATACAGATTTAAAACAAAGCTTTTCTTCCGATGTACTAAGAAATATTTACTCAGAGCCCTGGCTTTTGCCAAGGAACGTAAGTTGAGTTTTGTTTATAGGTGACCATTTTCACCACAAAACTAAGGGAAAAAAGAAAGCAGCTGACAACACTTTGAAAAGGTGCCAACCATCTGGACTTTCTGTTTGTAACGTGCTTCTGGGATTTGAAGGATATTTTTGGCTCACAGTACGTTCTGTAATGGTTACTCTGTCGCTGTGTGCAATTGAGCATTGCATTAATTGGGGAGGATATAAAAGGGCAGGTAATTAGTCAGTTGTCCATGCAGAAAACAGACTAGTAGCCTGTAGCCCTGGACTGTTGAATGCACAGATGCACAGTAAAGTTTTTTTCTCTGTGTGCTATTGTGATAATCAGTGACAGGTAATAGCAAAGTGTATTGCAGGCCAAATTGTCAGCCATATGGTAGAAGCTAAACAAATCTGATAACCATTAGGGAGGTTCACTACTGGGGATGTGTGGCCCAAATCATGCCAAGTCAGCAAAAAAGAGGTCATGAAGGGAGAACACCAGCTGAGTAAATAATACAGTTTTTGGAACGTCCTGGTTTAGCTCAGAGTCAGTAGTTGATGAATATGTTGCTCTCTGAATTACTGTTTTGTAATTTAAAGTATATATATATATATATATATATATATATATATATATATATATATATATATATATATATATATATATCGTATTACTTCAATTTGGTGCCGCCCTCATATTAAAGAAGCCCTCGTAAGCCCACTTATAATATATAATACAAAGTGAACATCTTACCTAAAACACAAGGAATAGAATGGGGTAGGATATCCCTTTTTAACCAGCAAACCATGAGTCTCAACATTACACTCATGGTCCCAGGAAGGAGATATGGTTTCCTGCTGCTATCTGTTTACTGAGAGCCCCCTCGTCCCATCCTATTTTATTATAGGTGCCCTGCTGGCTGGGACATGCTAATAAACTAAAGGTAAATTCCAAGTAACAGACAAAACAGCTTAATAGTACAGGTAAACTTATTTACAGAATAATGATGAACAATTTAAATGCTACTCAATTCTAAAATACTGAAATTGTGATTTACTAATACAAGAGGTCTTTGATGAAATAAGGTACAAAGCCTTGTACTTCTATAATAAAATAAATTGCTCAAGAGTGAATATGTAGCAATATTTTTTTTTGGTTTTTGATGTTCTTTGCCTGATGATGAGATGAAATCACTTTATCATTTCAGATAAATCACTTGTTCATCTTCTACAGATTTTATTTACCAGGATGTTTCAGTGAGATTAAATCTCTTTTACAAGAGAAGACTTAAAATAGCAGAAATGGATGTTTTTATGCTGTTACTTGCACAGTTTGCACACATAGATTGTAGTAGGTCATCGGCTGGGTTTTTCTTTTTAATTCATATAATTGAATCCTTGGTATACAATGATGGTTGGGGTTAAAGTTAGTGTTAGTGTTAGGGTTGGGTCAGCATTGGATTTGCTGTAAAAAGACCCTTTAACATTGTTATTAAACCTTTCAAGGCCAAGCTCGGGCCCTGGAACATTTACCTCAGGGATAAGCCTGAATATTTTGGGCCCTGCCGTTTCACAGGGCTGCCTGTATTGTTTTCTAATTGCATCATTTAAAATGAAGAAATGTGATCAGTGTGTACTGATAGGCTTAAAAGAGTCACATGGACTGAATGGAAGTCTCGATTAACGTTGAACCAAGATGAGATTGTAGTTAGGCGTGAAAACAGAGAGCATTCATTTTATCTAATGGAATTTGACGAGTGATCTCACAAGGTAGTTGCACAGGCTGCAGTGCAGTTAGTTTTGGAGAATGGGAGCAACTGTGATTACTCCAGTGGGGTCCAGGATCCTGATTTAGAGTATGAAGAGCTTTTGGATTTTATTTTCGCTGTAGACATGGAAGGTAAAATGATTAATTATTTTATTTTTTATCTGTTCTTTTGTTTAAGTCTTGCTCACATAAGCTGTACTAATATGCCACGACATATTACATTAGTAATATATTTAGGACGTGTTATCGTGTTTGCCAGTTGGTTTATTTACTGATTTTATATATAAATCACCTGTGAGCTTGATTGCTTATCGATAGTTATTTAGGTAGATGATTTACTTTATACAATTTTACTTTATAAAGAGACGTTCTAAGTCTTTTTTTGTCAGCCATTTTATGTCTGCACGGGTTTGTACTTTTATTTGTAATTTACCCTCTGAACGGTACATTTTTTAACCTGGTTTTTAGTAGTGACCTTGTATAACAGACATCTTAGGTACAAGGTTGCTGTTTATATTCGAGCTATAATGTTTGAGCAATGTGTGTGTATATATATATATATATATATATATATATATATAGATATATAGATATATATATATATATATATATATATAGATAGATAGATAGATAGATAGATAGATCTATATTGCAGCTTATTTGTAGTATGTTGTTGTTTTCTTTTACTAAGAAGCAAATAACTCTACCCTTATAAAGTTGATCAGAAAGTTGATATAGTTGCACTGTAATTTTGTATTTATATATTTATTCATTTACTGTTGTATTTATTTATTTTGTTATTTACTTATTTGACCTCAAGAGGTCAAATCTCATTCCATTTATGGTCTTATTATTAGAAAACTTTATTTCTCCTCAGATTTTATCTTTTACATTAACACCACCCTTTGGTGTCATTACATTTTGGTCAATAGTAACTTAAAGTCATAGACGCTTCATGGTGAAGTGAATGCATAAATAGTTATTGAAAAATGTTTGTAATTTTACTTTGTCATTTCTTTGTCATTTCTGTGCCATTTTATATTCCAGCATGTTCTGAATTATTTAACCCTTAGTGGTCCATTTATTCAGCTCTTGTCAGGCGCGTCAGGTCCAATTTATTTTCACACGCGCTGTTTATTTTACACTCACTTTTTTTTCAGAGTAAAACAGGTTTAAAAGGCCCTGCATAGCAAAAGGACATCAGGACTGCATCTCCAGCCAAGCCCCCCCCCCCCCCCTTTGTTCTATGTATTTTTCACGTACCTCTTTATAATGATTTAGATTTTGGTATAGTAAGCAAACTTGTTAAATTCACAGGTGACACAAAAATAGGAGGAGTGGCAAACACTGTTGCAGCAGTAAAGGTCATTAAAAAAAATCTAGTCAAGATTCAGAACTGGGCAGACACATGGCAAATGACATTTAATAGAGAAAAGTGTAAGGTACAGTACGCAGGAAATAAAAATGTGCATTATAAATATCATATGGGAGATACTGAAATTGAAGAAGGAATCTATGAAAAAGACCTAGGAGTTTTTGTTGACTCAGAAATGTCTTCATCTAGACAATGTGGGGAAGAAAAAAGGCCAACAAGATGCTCGGATACATTGTGAAAAGTGTTGAATTTAAATCAAGGGAAGTAATGTTAAAACTGTACAATGCATTAGTAAAACCTTATCTTGAATATTGTGTTCAGTTCTGGTCACCTCGCTATAAAAAAGATATTGCTGCTCTAGAAAGAGTGCAAAGAAGAGCGACCAGAATTATTCCAGGTTTAAAAGGCATGCCATATACAGACAGGCTAAAAGAATTGAATCTGTTCAGTCTTGAACAAAGAAGACTACGCGGCGACCTAACTCAAACATTCAAAATTCTAAAAGGTATTGACAATGTCGACCCAAGGGACTTTTTCGACCTGAAAAAAGAAACAAGTACCAGGGGTCACAAACGGAGATTAGACAAAGGGGCATTCAGAACAGAAAATAGGAGGCACTTTTTTACACAGAGAATCGTGAGGGTCTGGAATCAACTCCCCAGTAATGTTGTTGAAGCTGACACCCTGGGATCCCTCAGGAAGCTTGTGGCAGAGCAAAGCTCTGCCCTTTAAATTGGCAGGGATGGGGTTAATTTCCCCTGCCTGCCTGGGTTTATTATGTTCAGGTGGCTGGGGTTGATTAGTTGATTAGGTTGATTAACGATCAATCAGCACCCAGCCACCTGATATAAAAGGAGGCCTCTGCTTCTCATTTGGGGAGAGGGAGCTGAGGAAGCAGGTTGGTGTTTGTTTTGTGGTTTTTGAATTTTCTAAATCCAGTGAAGGCATTGCCCAGCCTGGAAACTTTATTTTTGTGAGTTTTGTTTTTGCTTTATTTATGTTTGAGTATCCGTTATTTTGCCCTTGTGCACTTTATTTTTGTTTATTTATAATAAAATTGTTATTTTTTTGAACTGCAGACTGTCTCTGGGCCTCTATCCACTCGCCAGCCTGCCACATTTGGTGTCAGAAGTGGGATAGCGCCACCTAGAGGCTCAGAGCAGTATTTTTGGTTTTGTGGAATTTTTGGGATTTTATTTATTTATTTTTTTTTTGAAAAAAAAAAAAAATGAAGAAGCAGAGGCCTCCTTTTATATCAGGTGGCTGGGTGCTGATTGATCGTTAATCAACCTAATCAACTAATCAACCCCAGCCACCTGAACATAATAAACCCAGGCAGGCAGGGGAAATTAACCCCATCCCTGCCAATTTAAAGGGCAGAGCTTTGCTCTGCCACAAAGCTGCTTGATGAGATTCTGGGATCAATAAGCTACTAATAACCAAATGAGCAAGATGGGCCGAATGGCCTCCTCTTGTTTGTAAACTTCCTTATGTACTCATGTCGTTGTAATCATGCATACTGATAAATCCTCTCCTGTTCACTTGTTTTATCACCAAACTCCTCAATAAAGATATTCTGGAAAGGGAAAATTGTAATGTTGGACCTGGTCCGACAGGGTTTATCACCAAAACTCCTCAAATAAAGATCTTAGGAACGAAAAAGGAAAGAAAATTGTAATGTTGGACCTGGACCACAAAGGGTTAAATAGTTACTGGAAAAAAAGAGTCTTCATATGGAGACAAATTACTCCTGTATCTCCTGTGTGAACATTCCTTTATCTGCAGCGCCATCATTTGGGACCTGAACCACTGAAATAAGATAGTAGGAAGATAAATTGTTATGAGGAACCTTTTTTTAAAGAAACTTTTAAAACTTTTTTTTCTGACTATTTTGTACCTTTTTTTATTTTACCATGTTATGGATTCTGTAAACAGTTTGAAAATAATATTATTCAAGTTCTAAGCTTTTAAATAGTATATGGTTTTATGGTGATTAGATAAAATTTGAATGACTTTGACAAAAAAATACTCCCCCAAAAAAACCCTGGCTCAGAATTCCAGCATAGTGTTCTAAACATGTCTAAAACCTTTGAAAGGGTTAACTAGTTTTCTGCCTGTACACTGCTAGTTGTGCTATACAATGTGGTCATTTTAGAATGTATGCATGTCTTTTAACATCCAAGTAAGAGAGATTAAACCACAGGTTGTGCTCTATCAGTCCCACATCTCTTTCAGATACACATACATAAGAGCATGAAATGGAAATATAGTGGCTTTCATAAATGCAACAAGCAGCCACTGGGTGTCACTGATATCACCAAACCCAAAATGTCTTCCTGGGGAAGAGAAAACTGGATAATTCTTACAGGGACAAGGTCTATGTTGCATAATGTATTGATTTTAAACACTTTGATTACTTGGTAATCAAAGTTTTTTATTACTTGGTGCTTAGTGATTTGTGCTTCAAGGCAGTATAGGAAATAAAGCACAAACTTGATCTGCAGCTGTTTTTGAAACATAACAGCTAAAACAAAACAAAAAAAAAAAAAAAAAAACAGACAGCACATAGAGAATAGCCTTCCTTAGACTGATATGAGTGTGTGCTCAATACAGAGAACACAGGAAGACTAATACCATTCAAAACCATATTCACCCTAAGACATCCATTCAGTCTCAAGTCAGCTGACCTGCAACACCGCTAGTTAGGAATTACACACCTGAGTGCCAGCATGAGCATTGAGCACTCTTAGAAGAATATTGCTTTCCACACATTGGGCCATTACCACAGTGCTTTTCTAGTTAATTAACATACCAGAATCACAGTGCTAACACATCACTACAATAACATTGTTAAATACTGTGATGGCCATGAATTATTATCACCTTGTCATTTCTGTTATTAAGAATAAATAAATAATAATAATTATTAAAAGTTATTTACTAAAGAAAAGTATTGAAACTTTATAACAAAATGATTAGAAATAATAAGAACAAACACAACATTTTTATTTATTTATTTATTTATTTATTTATTTATTTATTTATTTATTTATGTTGGTGCATGTGCAACATAAGATACAAAAAGTCCCTACTGTTTAGTTTCAGGTTAAAACATTTTTTTATAAATTAAAAACAATAACTTACACATTCCTACAATTAAATCAATTAGACTATTATTAGCATGACTTGCAGTATAATCCCACCTGTACAACAAGGTCACCAGTATAGTACCACATATATGCTGTAGTGTGGTCTTAGTGTAATTTATATGTTAATACTCAAGCTGTTGGAAGCACATGAACATACGTCCAGCAGGTGGAGCCAAACCATGAGTAATAACTACAATTGCATCTCCCTTTCTGGAATGGGACAAAGGCACTCTACTGTATCAACTTAAATAGACGCCTTCTATGCATTAGAATATTTATTGTGCATTTTTAAGATAAATAAAGTATGAAGTCCTGTTTCTGTGACCTATCTAACTTCAGGTACTCTGGTTTAACCTTAAATTATAAAGTTAATATTTATATGACGTTGTTTAACTTGTAATGATGAAGCAAGGGGGTAGAATGTCCGAACCTTCCGCTAAGTGTGAGGGTTAGTCTGCCCTGTTGCAGGGACTTTGAGAAACAAAAGTTAGTGCTTCTCAAGGTAATTTAGGTACCTCAGAGGTTGCCTCTGTCTTTGGAGTTTCTATATCAGGGGTTTCCAACCCTGGTCTTAGAGAGCTACTGTGGCTGCTAGTTTTCGTTTCAATCATTCTCTCAGTTACTTAATTGAACCAATTATTGGCTTAATTAGTTAAGATTAACAAGTGTTCCAGATCTTTAGCCACTGCTGTTGTAAAGACACCTATAAAACCTGTTGGACAGGGGCTCTCCAGGTCCAGGGTTGGCTCATTTTCTATGTGTCCTCTGGAATCTTGACCTCTGAATAATCCTCCAAAGGTATTGTGGACCAGTTGGACTATGGACCAAATGAAGGTTAGGACAGCCTAAACCATCTTGTGTTTTAATGAAATAAAACAAGGATTATCTGCTGGTTCTGTCACTAATTCCATACACAACACTTGCAAAATATTTAAAATCTAGAAATGCTGAGTGCATTGCAGTCATCAGCTGCATAGATTAACCGTTCAGCAGACTGAGGCAACAAACATAGGTGGCTGTAAGAAAAGGGCTTGTAACCAGGAAGTCCCCAGTTTAAATCCCGGCTCACTCACTTAACCTCCTTGTGATCCATCTTTCAGGTAAGACGTTGTTGTAAGTGACTGTGCAGCTGATTTTGCATGGTTCACACACCCTGGTATCTGTAAGTTGCCTTGGATAAAGCCATCTGCTAAATAAACAAGGGAGTGCAAACATTAGATTCTGTTTCATATTCACTTTTGTGTCTTAGCAAAATGTTGCATTCTATGTCAAGTTGTATTTTATATTCTCCTTCCAGCTTTCCTAGACCCTGGAATAACTTTGGATTTTTTTTTTTCTTTATTGCCGACTCATTAGGCACACTGGCTCTATTCTCACAACCAGTCCGAGATCTTGAATAGCTCTAGTGGTGCTTTCTGTAGTTCTGTATAACATACAGTTCCTGTTCAGTTATATCTCTGCCATTGGATAAGGTACATTGTATAACACTATGTAACACAATTTTTTTTCCTGGGTAGTAAGTATTATTTCCTAATTGCTTATGCCTCAAAAGTATAGAAAATGGCTTAGAAGTGAGTAGTTTTTCAAGATTTACGATTATACTGTATTTACAGTATAATCATAAATCTCGAAAAACTACTCACTTCTAAATCTTTTGTAGTCATTTTTGTATTACTTTAGTATAAATACATGTTAATTTGGATTCATATGTTGTTTTTTTCTGACTTATGTGAACGAAAAGACACACATTTGCCTGTTTTCCCATTGGAAATAGTGATATTTTGAAATATCACTGTCCTGGTCACAAAAGCAAAGTTTGTGGGGAATAATAGACATTTTCTATACTTTTGAGGCATAAGCAATTAGGAAATAACACTTACTACCCAGGAACGAAAAAAAAGAAAAAATTTGTTACATGGTGTAATCTTTAACTGAGACTTTGCAGAATCTTATATGATTTCTTTAGGGCATCCAAGTTAGCTCCTTTATACAGATTTTCAGGAATAACTGTTACATCAGCTCCTGTGTGTATATTGAAATAAATGTTAGTCTTTCCCAGATAAATCTTTCCTAACCATGTCTATTCATCTTTTAATGGCTATCTGAAGTTCCTTTCTACAGACTGTTGCATAAGGGCCCTTCTTTGATCATGTATTGCAAATTGCATCTTTAACAGGACATTGTTTTCTGCTATAGGATGGACTTCTTCCACATCTTGTGCAGTTCGTCTGTTTATTAAACCTAAATTGTTTCCATGCTGTTTTAGTTTAGTACTGTATGGTTTCTTTTCAGTACTCACTGAAAACTATTTCTCATCATAGCCTGTTGTTTTATTACTGATGCACTTGAGCGAGCAAGGTAATACTGCTTTATTCAATGTGGATCAGGGTCTGATAGGAGCCTTTCTGATTGCTTTGTATCCCACAACGATTCTATCACGTGTCATTTTGCTGTATAATGCTCCATAGCTGCAATGTTTCTAGAAACAATGCAGTGTTGTAATAAAGCCATTTACAAAATCACCTGCTTCTTGCTGTAGCTCCTACATATAGTGAAATGTGCTTCCAGTTCTTTCTTAACTCTGTCATATGCAGGCATCTATTGAACTGTAAGGCATAAAGAGCACAGTACATCATTTGTATTTACTTGGGTTTCCTTTGGTTGTTGATCAAGGCCGGAGGCTAATCTAAATCTTCTAATAAAAATGACCCATAATGGGGTATTTGGAACAGAGATGAGTCCATTATACAAAAAATGATTAATTAATTACATTTCACCATCCTCAGAGATATAAAACATGACAAGCGAAGAATGCTCAATTTACATCTGCTGTACATGCCCAAGACTAAGTAAATTAAATTGGAATGTTTCTGTAATATCATTCTAAAATCTTACAAAGTTGTTGTAAACACCCTTTATAATGTAATTCACAACTATATAATGTCATGGTTCACTTGATGCTTGACATCCAAAATATTAGCATAGTCCCTCCTTAATTACCATAATATGACACCCACTAAGAAGTTTGTTGTAAAACCATGCCAAATAATAAAAAGTACAGGGTCAAGTGGGTTTTTGTTCAGGAATAATAGCTTCACTATCATAGCGTGCTACCTATATTTTTGTTTAAAAATGAAATTTCATTATCTATACCTGTTTATCATTTATTGTCATCTAGTGTTCCCTCCTGTTTAAGTTAATATGCCTTTTAATGATGACTTTAATACAAACTGTTTTTAACTTCAGATGCTTAGATGGTAGCCAGACAATGACAGTCTGAAGTCCAGTGCAACTGAAGTGATGTAATTCATCACCAGGAGCTATTCTTTTTAGGGGTTTGCGAACCTCAAAAAGTTCTACTTTGTGGACTTAGGACCAGGAAAAGTTTGCCTATATTTTCATAAATGCAAACCAGTTCCACCCTACTATTATTGCTTCAACATAATGTTTTGTAGAGTAAATAGTTCAGAAACCCTGCATTTGCTATACTAAATTTAAAAAGATAGATTAAACATATAGGAAACAGACTTTACATTGAGAGATAACATTCAGAGGTAGTGCACTAGAACAGAGATTTTCATCAAGCATAAAAGGCATCAACAAATAAATGTTTAAATTGAATACAAACATGTAATAGGGAACAGGGTAGACTTTTAAAAAGACATTACCATGAAAGAACACAAAGTATTCTTAGAGGATCCATTTTATTTCTTCAAATAAATATGTTAAATAGTTTGCAATAATATGTTTTTAACAATTAAGAGCTAATGCCTGTAAGAATTGACAGATTTCCATGTTAGTTTCACTCTCTGTATCTGGCCTGAAATCAACAAGGAGTGGCGCAGCTTGCACAGAATCATCTTCACCTCCACTGATGTTTGATCATTTGCTAGCATCTCTCTCTAAAACTCTGCTTCACAACCTAACATAAATACAAGTCGCTTACAGCATTAAAGAGTGGACAATAGGATTAACAATTGTTGCTTCATAAAGTCAAATGAAACCAGCTGAATAATGTTAAGTTAAAATATTGAACATACCGCTTTGCAGTTTTCCATATATTTGATGTATAAATGTGACATTTTGAATTCTATCATGAAGTACTTTTCTACTATTACAGATGTCATTTTGTAGTTCCTTTGATTGATGTTAAATAAAGCATCTAAATGATGTCTCAATCCTAAAATTCTCGGTGATGCAAAACTTTTTGCCATAGCTGTACAGTACTGCTTTATAACAGCACCGCTAAAAAAAAAAAAAAGAATAATAAATAATGATAAATGTAAACCCAAAGTCTGAGCACAAGGGTCAAAATTTGAAAAAGGCAATGACATGAATACAAAGGTATTCGCTTACATTACACTGTGTAACAATTTTTTTTTTTTTTTTGTTCCTGGGTAGTAAGTGTTATTTCCTAATTGCTTATGCCTCAAAAGTATAGAAAATGGCTATTATTCCCCACAGACTTTGCTTTTGTGACCAGAACAGTGATATTTCAAAATATCACTATTTCCAATGGGAAAACGGGCAAATGTGTGTCTTTTCGTTCACATAAAGTCAGAAAAAAACAACATATGAATCCAAATTAACATGTATTTATACTAAAGTAATACAAAAATGACTACAAAAGATTTAGAAGTGAGTAGTTTTTCGAGATTTACGATTATACTGTATTTAAAATTTAAGATGAAAACCTCTAAAACTTCTTTGTAGAGGTCTCTTTTACTAAATTAATAAAGGCTTTACGTAAAAGCCCAGAGCTTGTGAGTGTGCTCCTTAATGTATGCACCCCTAGGCGACGCAGGGATTTCTTGCCATTTAAGTAATTTAATTATGCTACTGATCTCCAAGCTCCTTCTCATCCAAAGAGAGGGTTCTCATGTCATGAAGGTTCATTACCATCCTGTGATTATATTCTGGAAAAAAATCCTATTAGTCAGCATTAGTAATATAAAAATGTATGTAAGAAGAGCCTTTTATCTCAGCAGAAGTAAAAGTTGTCCTTTTTCTTTAAGCAACAAACAACATTTGTAAGGCATGACATTCCCTTGTTCTGTTGTCTCCATTAAAATACTCAAATGTGATTCTTGTTGTTACTAGAAAAAAATCAAGTTTAAAATGTTGCTTCATTGAGTAGTGTGTAATCAAATGCATTTATTTGTATGTATTTGCTAAGATGAAGTATTAACAGTAAGAAATCATGATGTAATATACAACTTGTGTTTTACATTCACCTCTGTACTGCATGCAGGTACTGTTGGAGTGTAGAATAGGAATAAGCAGCAATTGGTATTTAATAAGCTTATTTTATCTTGCAATGGATTGTGATTGATTCTTGTGACAAATTCAGAATTCTCTCTAAATATGGAAGTAATAGGAAGAGCTCACATAAATTTCATAAAAATTATATAGAAAGATATACTATTGTTAATTGTTCTGGATTGCATGTGGCTATTCAGTGTCCATATTAAATTACATTGTGGAAGGGGAAACACAAGACTAGATTCAGAACGCTTCACTGCGGTCCTGGTATTGATAACGTTAATTCTGCTATACCACTGACTGAAATATTTGATAATAAAACTGGCATGTCTGTACTAGAAATATCACAAGCCCATAAAATTTTGTTTTATTTGTACATTTGCTAATTCCTTGTGGTTGTAAAATAGGAACAAGAGAGAAAACCCAAAGAATCAGTAAGTTACTGTGAGTGTTTGTAACTACACGGTACAATCACACAGTAATGATGTCTTGTTGTGTGGGTATAATGCACTACATGTCTAATGAAAAATGTTACCGTGGTTGTGCATTTACAATATAATTACCATATAGCCACAGGTAATGCAATTACATTGTAATTACAGTATACTGTACTGTAGTTAGAGACACCTCATTTAACGTGCTACAGAAGAACGACATTAGTAGGGAGAGATAATAAGATTGTTCTCCTACCACAATTTAATAGCATGGATTGACAGTGTTTTTTTTTTCAACAAATAAGAATACAATAACAAACAAAAAAAGAAAAACTGGCAAATAACCAGTATCATATCATCCGGTAGGAATCCGAATTAGGATTAAGAAAGTCCAACTGTCAGTCATAGCATGTGTAATGTGAAGAGGAGAGAACAGACATTTATAAACTGGGTGTCACTTTTTTGGACGAAATCCAAGCTTTTCTTTTTTTTATATAACTCTGATGATCTTGCTTTTTTAGACACATCCACTTTGACTTGCAATGCAAGATTATAGCAATTATTCAACAGAAATACATTCTGAATGATCTCAGAAAACCTAAAAGTAGTTGACAAAGTTAAACCTAGTCAATAATTCAACTGCAGAGTAGAGACCCGGATCAGAGCACACAGCTGAGAAGAAACATACTTAGGACAGAGGGAAGGAGGCACTTTTTTAGACAGAGTGATGAGTGTTACCAAGCCACATTGACTTGGTTTATATGCAAAATTAAAAATAAATCTCACCTTTTGGTCATGTTATTTTAGTAGTAGCTTTTGGGCAAATTGTGTTTTCATTTAGGGAGAGAAGTTCTTCATTAAAATTCATATTAACCAACAATAGTAAAATAAGAGAGGGTATATTTCAATATTTCTGTCAGTGTTCCAGTTTGGGACAGTGCAAAGCTATGGCCAGTAGAATGTTGTTATAATATTTTGTGTTATTGAGGATTCAGTATACCAATAGTCCATACGAGTTCAGCAAATTCCTCAATAGATGTTAATCCACCTGGGCATTTTTGTAACTTGCTGCAAACTGCATATTAGTCTTTTTTAACAAAGTTGTGGAACCAACAGTTTATTTTTTTTTTCTTTTTCCTGTTTTAGTTCTTGCCCCATAATTAGGTTTAAGAATTTTTACTGCAATAGCAAGCATTGTTGCTCAAGCCTGGTGCTGAGGTGGGTAGCCCGGAGCAATACTATAGGAGACCATTGGCATGAATTCCCAGCTATGCTAATTTAATTCACTTTAGGCTACAAACATGACTTTTTTGTTCTTGGTAGGTACCCATGAAAGATGCTACTTAAGGCTAGTAAGTAAGTACATATATTTATTGATATAGTGCCTTTCATACAACAATATCTCAAAGTGTTTTACAAGTCAATAAAAACAACAATTACAATAACATTAATTAAAACATTGCTTAAGGCTCATGTAACATGAACCTTACTGCTAAGGGATGGAAAAGGCTAAGCTTAAAGCAATCAGCTATCTGATTATCAAACACGAAAAAAAGTAGAAAGAAATATCTTTCTGTACATTATGTATTTATTCATGAATTGATTTTTGTTTTAGCTTGGGTATTATTTTTTTTCTTACAAAACATCTAAACTTTAAAGGACTCTCGTTTTAGGAGTCATCTGTAAAAAACAATAATTTGAAATGTTAAATAAATAGTGTTGTCTAAAGAAAGATGTTTTTCTATTTGGTCAAAGAAGCCTTTTTAAATATATTTTTTATACCTTTACAAGTAAATGTATAACATGTCTGTGAACACAATATAGCTAGGTCTTCTGTTTTTTGGTTTTAATTCATTTCATTTTTAGGTTATTATTTTGAATTATTTCGAGTTTTATGTAAATAATTTTTTTGGGGGGGGGCTGTCGCTTTTTATACTGTTGAAATTTTTGTTTTCAGTTACTTTCCAGAATTCTTGGGCGTTTTTTTTTTTTTTTTTTTTTGTGTCACAGTGTGTATAGTAACTTGACAGTTCCACAGCTAACTCCTTATGATCATGGGCATATTCTGTTGTGTGTGTGTGTGTGTGTGTGTGTGTGTGTGTGTGTGTGTGTGTGTGTGTGTGTGTGTTAAGGCAATTGCTTACATTTTGCAACAATTTGCAGTTCTGTTTCAAATTCCACGAGCATGTAAATCAACCTTAAAACTGTAATATATCTTTCAGTCTTGAAAGAATGAACAATGCTCCTTATTAAATTGCAATCTCATTTTAAATCTTGCAAGCGTGTACAATCATCCAATAGAAATTTAGGAATTTCCTGCCACTCAGTAGTTGGTGTGGGTTTAAAGTATTCAGAACGAATCAATGAGAGATACAAGTCAGGAAGGAGGGATATTTCCCAACTAAACTGGCTAAGTATTCTTTTTTTTGTAGGTTATTTTTTATTTATTTTTCAAGGGGAAAGGGTTAAAGTAAAGATGACTTGAATAACCATTTTCCAGTGTTTAAAGGATATACACCAATTACATTGTTTTTGCATCAGATTTATCAGGTTTTATCAGTTAAAACCGAAAATCAGAAGCCCTAATTATAACCTCACAAAATATAAACAATAACACTTTAAATCACAAGGGCATAAACAAAGTCAACAGGCTAGTTTATTTTTTCAACACATTTTGAAACATGCTATAATTTACATCATGGCATTCCACTGAGTCATGGATAGTAGGAGTTTTGAGGTGAAATATATACATACTTGAGTAAATAAATGAGTGATTCTGAACCGAGAGCCCTATGTTGCAATGTGCGTATTTCTGGAGAAAATACAAGCAAACCATTTGAGGCTTTCATTTTGGTTTCAAATATGAACTGTGGATAATACATACTATGTATTTTAGATATTTCTATAAAAATGTCCTATTGCATTAACATAGGACCTTTTAAATAAATAAATACACAAAAAATAAATACATCGATAAATAAATATTACCGAACAACAGTGGTCTACATTCATGATAGTACATTCAAGTTGTTTCTGTTCAGGTTCAATATACCATTTTAACATTATACATTTTGAAATGCTATTTAACTATTAAATCCACATTTCCCTTATAAAGTTTCATTTTAAAGATGGGGGCTTCCAACTGAATTAAAGCCAAGGTGATACTTAAAGATGCATATATTGTGCTGAGCAGAGCTAATGCATTAAAATTATTTAATACACCAGAACTGTTATTATATATACTAAAAACAGCTTAAATGTTACTATTACTTTTAAGGTCTCGTTGTACAGTACATAATTTTATCAATATTCTTTATTATTCTTTACTGCAAATAGGATACCAATTAAAAAAAAAAAAAAAAAAGCATACCGCATATTTTTTGGACACTTTTCCTGCTTTTGCAATCAATACACATTTTTTAACAAGCACACCAACTTAAAGATGACAATTTTAGCACAATTAAAGCCTAGGCTGAGATTCGGGGGAGGGATTATGAGTACTTGTCCCTCCTTTGATCAGTCCCCCTGATGTTCAGTTTTAACAATTGTTAGTTTATTCCATATTTCTAAGACAGAAAACTGTATCTAAGACATCATCTTGTGTATTTGGTAAATGTACTTAAATTATGATTTGGAAAGGCATGAAATAATAATAATGATATTTTGAAGTTCTGTTAAAAACTCTTGATACTGTATACATGTGCATTGGCATGGGGTCAAGAAGCCATTCTTTACACACAGAACAATATAACTAATAGTAAGAGAAGAAGTTTCACAAAATGAAATTATACTCATAGTCTTGTACATGATGCACCATGTTACATCTGTTCTCAAAATGTTGGTCTAAAACATGCCTTACAGTGTTGATTCAGTTAGAGTTTATATACAAAGGTAAGGTGCTGAACAATAATTCTTGGTACACAATGAAGATTCAGTGAAAAACATTTTTATACCACATTTGGTATTGGTTCATTGCATATGGGGCAGATAAACACAGTGCTTCCATTCTCTTATCAATGGATTGATGTGCACTGCATGATAGAGTGCTCTCAACAAAGGAGGGTCAAGTGAGTAATACAATAAAAATCTGAAAGGTGGACAGTGGAGAGGAACATAGGTTAGGGAACGGATGATTCTTAAGGCCTTGGTGCACAAGCAAATTTTGTTGGCAAGCATCAGCCATGATCCATTGACACTGAAAACAGTTTGTGTACTGTGATTGGGCAAAATGAATGTGACATATGCAGAGTAACATTCTTGTTTTTGTTTAGATTATTATTATAATTCATTCAATTATAAGTGGAAATGGAGGCTTTTTTTTCTTTCCCCCACAAGTGAAAAACATACAGTGGCATCCTGTAGACGAGCACTCACTCCCTGGCATCTGGAACTAGTAAGATGGGAAGCTGGCAAGAATAACATAACATAGGAAAACGTTTTGTAAATAAAAGTATGCTATACATCTTAGACATTTCATAGATGATGGCCTTATATCTAAAAACATGTGTACACCTTTATAAATACAGTGAAAACCGCTTTATCACTGGTTAATTGAATTAACTAAAAAGAAGGTTCCATCTGGGTCCGTTATTTCTGCTGTAAACATACCCATTGATAGGAACTGAAAGAAAGAGAGGCTAACACTGTCTTTATTTAAGCCATTTTAGGATGCATATACTTTGTGAACTGGTAGATCAATCCCCTGTGGGTTAGAGAAGGAGAAGTACCAAAGACATAAGGAGAAGGCTCTGATGTTTACAGAATTGAAAAGCATGATGCTTATATTATAAAGTACATACAAATTACCACAAAATAAATCCAGTTTAAATGAACAGTATACAACCAAGATAACCACTCATTTTCTGCAGGTTTTAAACCCAGTCCCTGCACTCTGAGGTAGGTCATCATCCCCCCTCAACCCCCCTACTCCTGGCTGAGTATTCTGGGTAATTCACATTGTATATTCTGTATAGCCATCTGATAATGAGACTGTTAAGGCTGCTTGATAACAATGACACATGCGCCAGCTCTTCCAATGTTCAGTGATGACATCTGTGTAAAAGAGAATGACAGATTGTAAAACAATACACACAAAGAAAAGGATTACAGCATGTTCACATTATGAAGAGGATTATTGCCATTTGTCAGGTATCTAAACTACAATTGTAATACTAACTGAAAGAATAATGAACATCTACAAGCAATAAACTTGTCTGCAAATAACATGTTGATTACATATGTAATAACACAATTAACATCATTCTGGTTTGCTGTTGATACCCTTCTCTTGTAATTATGGAATGATTTCTACATTGACAACTTGCCTGGATTTGGCGGAGTGATATAGAGTAAAGGTACTTTTGTAGTTACCTTTGTCCATTCATTTGTCTCAGGATCATATGATTCCACTGTGTCCAAATATGTTTGTCCATCATATCCACCAACTGCATATAACTTATCTCCAAGAAGGCATACTCCGACGGCATCTCGAGGCAAGTTTAGTGGTGCAACAACTGTCCATGTGTCTGTTTTTGGGTCATATCTAAAAAAATAAATAAAAACATTATATATATATATATATATATATTATATATATATATATATATATATATATATATATATATATAATCTATATATATATATTATATATATTTATATATATATATATATATATATATATATATATATATATATATATATATATATATATATATATACAATCTTAAAATATATCAATCATTTAACAACATGAACTTGTAAAAAGTTTCAATGAAGAATATTGTACATTATTATGTTTTTTGGGGCATAGCAGGAGCACCAAGAAAAGATTCAATAACTCATGAGTTAAAATAGTTGTGAATATGATTTACTAAAATGTGAATAAATACAGATTAATAACAGCAATGTAAATGTGCTATTATATAACTGTGTGCTGCACATAATTTGTTGTCCCACACTCACAAATGAATTGACTTTATATTGAAGTACCTCTCCACGCAGTCTGAAAGCCGTGAGCAATGATTGGAAGCTGGAGCATCATGCCCCCCGACCACATATAGAAAACCATCACATGCTGCGACTCCTACACCTCCTCTTCTCTTGGACATCGGTGAACACATACTCCATTTATTAGTGTGAGGGTCATAGCACTCCATTGAACTGAGGCAGGAACTTCCATCACGGCCACCAACCACACACAGCCTGTTAAAATGATATCAGTATAATGTCGTTTTCATTTATTACAAAAAAAAAGTTATGAATTAATTACATATGCAATACATTTGAAAAGATATGTTCTCTTGCAACCATGAGCAGCTCATTTCAAGTGTAGGAGAAGGTGTGCACAAGATCCCATGGTCATGAATAGGACAGAGCATTAAAGTCAAGCCATCACTATCTACAGTGCAATACAGGTACATCTAGGTAATCCCTCCCTAGAAGATGTAAGAAAGAAGCTCTGTTTTCATGTAAGAGTGATTGGTATCCCCAGCTTCATAAGATAACGTCCTAATTCATTTATCATATACATATGCACAGGCAGCAAACATTAGTAACATAGCTGTGCCTTGGGTTTTAAGGAATCTACCTACTTTCCATTTAAAGCTGCCACTCCAGCCGTGCTCCTGGCAGTAGACATACTTGCAACAAATGTCCACTGCTGACTTTGTGGATCCCATCTCTCCACTGTGTTCAGGTAACTCCAGCCATCATGGCCTCCAACAGCATAAATAGGACCTTCTAACAGTGTTACTCCTTGAAACAGAACAGAAATGGTGCAACAGAAACATTAGGCATACATTTTGCCCTTGAAGACATGCCCTCCCCTATGCACTTTTACAGTATATTGTCCAACCCTTTTATTAGTTACAGTATATTTTTCATTACTCCCAATTTAATTGCAACCCTTTTTAATGCATTGCCATCCCTGTAAAGGTATGAAATTATAAGCCCCTTCTCCATGTCTTTCTAAATAACTAATGACTGAAGTATTATCCAGAAAATGAAATGCTTGATCCAATAAAGTTTTCATCAACTTTAGATCTACACTGAATCATTGAAACCAATGTATAGTTACATCTGATATGGAGTACTTTTAAATACAGAACAATACAGGTAATTTCCACTTGCAAATAAAAGAAAATGCTAAAATCAAGGTTCCTATGGAGTCCAAAATTATTCAAACAACCTGCATAAGCATACACTGAGACTGAGCATGTTTGGATTTTGGAAATTTGAAGAAACATTGCCGTGAAAATGAACTGTTATCTACCGACACAGAAAAACAGATTGAATGGCACACCACAGATCGGTATCACACACATATTCTGTAACGGCATAATAATCAAATTGACTCCTGGAAAGTAGGTACAGGTACAAGAGAAAATATGCAGCGAATGCTTACATTTAATTCTAAAAATGATATCACCTTTCCATCTCTGTCCCCAATTTAAATGTCTCCATGCCTGACAGCCACTCACAAAGACATTTACAGCTAAAAAGGCTGTCGTGATGATTTGTCAAGACAAGATAAAAATGTACCTTCCAGCTCACCGCTGCCTGGTTTGACTGACCTTCTAAAGAAAGAGTAATCTGTGAACACCACATTGTACTCATACTAATTGTTAAACACAGATTAAGGATAAAATGGTTTATGAATAATTATTTCATAAACCAATGAAAATAACCCCAAATGGTAAGACATCAAAATCCCGGAAGTATTGATAGAAATACTGATTACCACATTTTTCTATTCACTTCTACACTTTGTATTACTATTCAACACAGACACAGACATACTGTGCTGACAGCTATGAGCTCTAGATCTTAACCTTGCCATGGCAACACTTATCCCTTCAAAGCAAGCAATTGCAATTGCTCATTTTGAAATTTACGTTGGGAAAAATAAATAAACAAAGTGGGCTAATTTAATAAAGAAAGTGTAAAGGACTGCTGACCTTTAAGTTTGAATTAATTCTCTTCTCCAAGTATAGGTGCCTTTTTTCACTTGAAGAAAACTGTTGCAAACTCAATGTTATTAAGGACTAAAATACTGTATCTACTTCTAACTGGGGTTCTGAAGACTGCTGGAGCGCATGTTCGATTCTGAACAGATCACATTTCTTGTGTCCAATCCATTCTCTCGATTGCTTTCTGTTCAAGATAAAGAGGTGATAATCCTTGCTTGATGTGGGCAAGCAGTGTCATGAAATGGCATTTGATATGAAATGACTGCACCAGCATACTCACCACTGGATAGAAAATCTAACTTCGGCACTGAAGAGCAGTGAGGGATCCATTCCGGAAGATGTGGGTGTCTGACATTACCACACCATTACAGATCCTACTTTATATCTATTTTGTTCTGCAACATTGGCACGGCAAGAAACGTTCACCAGGCAGTATAATTAAGACAACATGTGGATTTATCACTGAAGAGAACTGTTATTCAATCATTCATTTTGACACTATCCCTAGCCCATTTTGAAATCTTCCTGGATGTATCAGAGGTATGGAGATTAATGGACCTCATACCAGGCTCTGTATAGAAACTGCAAGCCCTGTTACATTTTAAAGCTTATTTCTTAATTGGGTAGTGTTTGAGGGTAATCAAAGTCTGTGGTTGACTTTGACTTTTCATAAAACTTTGTTTAGAGGGTGTGGAACCTTTACTGTCAGCCTAATTAATGACTTTATTAACATTCTTTTTATTTTGCATCATTATCCATCCATTAACACAGTCAGTCATTCAGTAAATGTCACAGTATGAAACTCCCACAGGTATTTGTTGAAATTGGAACTAATATATAACACCCACACAAACACACACCCACACCCACACACCACACACACACACACTGTACATAGAGCATTGAGTCATTAAATAGTAATAAGACTCAAAGTTTGTGATTTATTGTCAGGATTTTTAGTTAATTACCGGAAGACCCAATGCATACATTGTATACATGTATATATGTAATTAACAATACTTCTCCATGGTAGGCATATGTGTTCTGTTCGGGCTTTCTCAATTCTATTTAATATCTATATTATTTGCTATTAGCTGCTGCTTGCTATTTCAAGTATTATGTTAGATCGTTTCAAATTGTCACATATAGGAATAGTAATATATATATATATATATATATATATATATATATATATATATATATATATATATATATATATATATATACACACACACACACACACACACACACACACACACTGTACATAGACAATTCATCCAGTTTATTATAGTAATAAGACTCAAAGTTTGTGATTTATTGTCAGGATTTTTAGTTAATTACCGGAAGACCCAATGCATACATTGTATACATGTATATATGTAATTAACAATACTTCTCCATGGTAGGCATATGTGTTCTGTTCGGGCTTTCTCAATTCTATTTAATATCTATATTATTTGCTATTAGCTGCTGCTACTATTTCATATATTATGCTACAATCATGTATTATACATTTCTCTGTATTTAAACTATTATGGATTTGCTTGTTGTTAACCCTACATCTTGTAAAGCACGTGTGATGGTGGTCTACTATGAAAGGCACTATATAAAATATAGCTTGATTGATTGATATTGGCTGAAAGTAATTTATCACAATAATCCAACTTGGCTACACTATACGTAATGCATCAGTATAAAGTGGAATCTAAAGTAATAATTTCATATATTTTTTAAAAAGTACAACTTCAATATTAAACTTTTTTTTTTCTTTAAATGTTTATGAATATTGCTAAATCTTAAACAGCACATTAAAGGTAAAGCAATGCCTAAGGAAACATCCAAAATGTTTTTTTTTTTTGTTTTTTTGTTTTGTTTTGTTTTTTTTTTTCAACTAGATTTAAACTACAACTTCTCTTTAAAGCAATTTCTTTCTAATTCACAGCATGGATAATGAAAGGAAGTATTTCTAGCTCATTTCTCACAAAAAAGAAACAATAATTATTTTAACATTCAATTAGTTAGCTTTAAGTACTTTTCCAAAAACCTAAATCATTATTTTGCTGTGTAGTTTGCCTAATACAATGACTCTTTTGAAGGCTTAAGGGTAACGAATGTAAAACTAAAGGTAAAACTTACTTAACAGCCAGTAATTTCAGTAACAGAAGGGAAACATGGCAAAATTAAGTTTCCCAGGGAACTGAAATATTAATCATTTATAACAACATATGTACAATCTATAAGTCACGACAAGATTACAGAAAAAAAAAAAAAAAAAAAAAAAAAAAAAAAAAAAAAAAAAAAAAAAAATTCTCCTTACTATATATAAGTCCCTTTGTGGTTTAGGGCCTTCATATTTGCAGGAACTGTTAGTACTGTATGCCCCTAGTCATAGATCAGCAAATGCTGGCCTTCTGGTTGCACCAATAAGTTGGCTTAAATCAGGAGGGACCAAGGGTCTTTAAAAGTTATGCTCCATGCCTTTGAAACTATATTCCAAATTATATCAGGAAAGCTGGCACAGTTGACATTTTAAAATCATTTTCAAAAATATTTGTTTGAGTTAGCTTATTTTTGAGCTGGATTGCTAGGCCGCTGGCTTCCCTTTTATTGTATTGTTTTCATTGTAAAACACCCTGGGATATGCTTGCATGAAGAGAGCTATATAAAAGTAAGTTATATTGTAATGTAACCAGACTGGACACGTCCCACCTTCCCACTGAGGTGTAAGGACACCATAAACTTAGAAACCTGTATATTCAGGGCATCTTGAGAATTGTACACAATATTGGTTGATACTTATTTACTAGAATGGGGGTGTAAGGTTTTAAGGGGCCCAATTCAAAAGGCAGGGTTGATACAATCATAAGGGCACACAAGACTTTCCTTTAGGTATGCCATTTCAAGTATGGAAGCAGGACTTGAAACAAGCCTTTCCCATTACCTTTTGGAGAGTAGTATTTTCCATAGAAGACACATCCTGGGTCTACCGTTTATAAAATGTAATTTGTGTTAAATCCTTGAGGGTGCCTTCACTTAAGAGAACATTAGACATGAGTTACTCCCTTTACTGTGGCATGACCCATCCCACACAATGAAGAGTTCTTGTGATGAAGTGTACTTTCTATATTTAATAAGAGTACTTGAAAACAATCCTCCCATATCCAACTTTGGGTTTCAGTCCCAGCCCTACAAATATGACAAATTATTCAATTTTCAAAATAAAGCCCTAGGAGGAAACACTGTCCCTGCTAAGGTCATCTTTGCTTTCACTTTAATTACAAGTCTTGCCTTCAGGGAGCCGTTAGTACAAAGTGAAAAGGAAAATTCTATTACATTTAATTGGTTTTTGAGGGCTCTGGTTGTTGAATTATTTATATGATGATATTGGAATAAGATGCTTTTTCTTCATGCTACAGCTGATGTCAGTGAATTCAAGGGATCTATTATGCTCATTTTTTACACATCCCTGATAGCCATATTACTGTCAATTTGAGCTCAAAGCAGTACTGCTGTGTGCACCAAAAAGTGATGACAGAAATGGAAACTTATTTTGTTAGTTTCCCTTTCCAAATGTACATTATACAGAGAACCCTACAAATACCACTACATTACATCTCCTCTAAACCTTAGATAAATCCAAAGGAAGTGATACCAAGACAGGATTTTAGTACAATTTTCTTGAGTGAAGGTATAAGAAAGGTTGTGTTAAAGGCGCTAAAGAAGAAGCTCTGGATGTATGGGTGTCTACGGTATCCCTTGCTACAATATCAGGAAGTATTTGGAGTATCTTGCTTTGGGGAGCATCTTTGAACCTTGAATGTATTTTTAATGAAATCTAAAGCTGCAGGAACACAAAGTCACTTTTTCGGAAACAATGGCTTGAAACCTAGTTCCAGGAGTCTGGGAGACCTATTTTGAGGCAACTTTGCTGTATTTAACCCTAAGTCTTCCCTGGTGTGCCATGCAGTGGCCTGATACCAAGTCTACTGAAACCAAGTTCCAAGCCACTAAGTTGCTTTGTGTTCCTTTAGCTTTATACAGAATGTACAGTACATGTTCACCTTGCCAGAGGAAAATATATGATATAAGTCAATACAATTTATGAAACATGGTAATTGTTTTTTTGACAAACACTGCAAAAATACTAGTCAGTGTTTATATGTCTCTGTAATAACATGTCAGGAAGCTTGGACTCAATTGCTTACTGAAGGTCAGTTTAATAACATCATGATGAAATTTATTTTTTAGTGGCTACTTCACGAAGAATTTCAAAGAAAGCAATAAAGCATGCAGCTGGAGCAAATATTCGAGTTCTACAATAGATCACATTGTTCTGGTGTTCCCTCTTTGCCCCTAAGAAAAGGATTATGATTTGCACAATTTATACACATCTTTTTTATGTTCAATGGAGATAAAGCCCCCACATGTTTAGATCCTAATTATTTCAGCTAATGGATAATCTGTCTCACAACTAAAAACCTAAACACAGCCCGTCCTTGCGTGTATACACAATTGTGCTAATCTGCCTGTTCCAGGCTCAGAGAGATTCAGTGATGGGACTTGAGTTAATATGCTTGTGGTGTACTAATGCATTAGAACCTCATTACAGTGATGTAGCTTTTTGTATAAGTAGAGATCTTTCCCATGAGTTAATGCAAGTTTAAAGAGTGGTGGTATTTAAATCTTCCTCCGAGTATAACTTTAATAATATGCAATTTGTGTTATAAACAATAAAAAGTAACACACATCAAAACAGCTCCACACCACCTATATGTGTGTGTGTGTGTGTGTGTGTGTGGTGTATATATATATATATATATATATATATATATATATATATATATATATATATATATATATGATATATAGTATATATATAAAAATGAGGGTGCATTTCACATATATTGTACTTACCAAGTCCATGTCTCTGAGTTGACATGGGGGATACAATGGTCCAATTCTTTGATTTCAGATTGTAACATTCAACAGTGTTTAAAGTCTTCAAGCCATCTCTCCCTCCAATAACATACAGATTTTCCTCAATGACAGCTACTCCAAACTGCAGCCTCCTGCCATTCATCATCCCAGCCTGTGTCCAAGAATTTGTTCTCAGATCATATTTTTCGATGGTTGATGCACCTGGAAATACAGTCATCAAAGCAAGTCATTTAGGGTGTGACAAAACAACTGACTTTTTGTACATATACATAAAAGTAGAACTTCTAAGAGAGCTATGTGACCTTATCTTTCTGTTTCTACAAAATGCTCTTTGTCAAATTTAATGTATATCTGAGGAGGTGATATTTTTATTCTTGTATGCAACAGTCAGTTCTACGTCATATTTAAGAGCAAAACAAAGTCAACTTTTTCAACAGGTTAAAAAATATGGGGGCTGGAAATCTTTACATTTGATCTTAGCACATTTATAAATTTTCATAACCTAATTAAACTAATTAAATAATGTGTTACAACTGTGAAGTGGTCTGGCTATCATATATTTCAGTAGACCATTTATTACCTATACAGAAAAAAACTATTTTTTTACATTTTTTACTCGTCACTATTAGGAAGCTCTAGAGCTATCAATGTTGCTAATTGTATAGTTTTTTTTTTTTTAAAAGCACATGTTGCAACTGTAGCTGTATACTTGGGGGTAGATTAAATATAGACCAAAGGTGTCATGTGCATTATGAGAAGCTCTGATAACTGCATGGCTTTCCAGTTTTTGCTGCATCAAATCTAGCAGTAAAATGTAGGTCTCTGCAAAATATAAAGAGGCACCTATGTTTTTTTGTATTCATTTTGTTATTTTATCATACCGTATGTCCCAAATGTAACAGATTATGCCAAGTCAATACCCTGGTTTGAATGATCGTCCCCCATTAGTTTCCATTTTTTGAATAACCATCACAAATAATGCCTAAGGGGAAATATCACGGTTCTTGTGAATAGAAAAAAAACTGCCAAGAAGTAGTTGCTCTGTGCATTAATTATTCAGGCAATTACTTTCATCATCAATGATGAAGGTTCAGATGATGAAGACATGGACTTCGGTGGTTTCAGGTCAGATGATACAGACTCCGCAGTCTGATTGATTATGCTTTTAATGCTATAGTGCTACTTTGGATTCTACGTTTATCTTTTATTATGTGTTGCGTTTTCACACTGGCCACTGATTTCTTACTTACAGAGATAATATAAAGCCATTCATTTTAGTGGACTGAAAATGTATTTCACCAGTCAATACATATGTTAACTGGACTTCTTGATTATTTAGCGTGAATGTGTGCTGTGTTCTGCCTTTGAATTTTAAGCATGCCTAACTGTAAACATAATCTATGTACCTAATCTTAATAATGCCCCCCCCCCCCCCCACTCCCGCACCAACTACAGTTGAACACTTACATGATTAATGTCTACGTTGAAAAAACATCTTTATATAAGCAATGCATGGTTTATAGCTGTGTGAACAAGACCCACCAGCATTTAACACAAAAGGAACATGGTACTTGTGTTTAACTCAGCAGTTCACTAAAACTCTAATTAAAACATAACAGTAGAAAGCAAACAAATTAAATTACTGTGACAGAACTATATTGCTTTTATTATCATCCAATTACCAGAAATAGCAAATTACATCAAGTAGTTCCAACAACAGCTTTGTGGGAATATGCTAAATCCCTTGCCAATGTTATTCTAAAGAAAAAGTTATTTATTTCAATTAAAGTTCAATTTCTTTTTCAATGAATGTAGATTGTAAATTAGTCTACACAATAATATGTCATGTGTATTGCAGCACTGATAATCAGTTTTACTTTATTTTGTTATTAGAAGCACTATGGAAATAAACTTATATTTACCTTTATAAATGCATAGTCATTTAGCAACAACCAAACCAAATTTTTTTTTTTTTTTTTTTAAATTGTTGCAATACTGTGCCATTGGAAAGTTCAAGTTAAGCATATGTAGAAATAGTTTGTTACTGTATGTTTTTATGGAAATTCACATTTTACAAAAACTGCTTAGCAGCTGAGTAAAACTTCCCCTTGCATTATAACCAGTCCTTTCTATATTGCTACAGTAATCCACTGTGTTGGATCAGTTGTTGTTATCTGGGATATCATTCTGTTCTCATTAATATATTTTCCTGGAATATGTAATATAGCAGGCATGGGCATGTTTGTTGCAATATCTGCTTTGAGGCCATTTGAAAAAATCAAGCCAGTATTACCAAGGTCTTGGGTGTATCTGCTTATGAGTCAGTTATTTGCTCCTTACACTCAGCCTGTGATTCATCCATCAGTGAAGATCATAGCAGTTTCTAATACAATATTGGCTGATTTCAGGGAACCTGCTGAGCTAACCCAGCTGCAGAGATACAGCTGATTATTTCATGAAGATTCACCTTTTCTGTCATTTAGGCACTAGATCTGGTCATATTGTATGTAAGTCTGTGACTGACTGAACTGAATGCAGCAAACTGGTCAAATGCGTCATTTTTCATAATCTATCCCCAGGTGTTATTTTCTTGCTGTATAATTATCTGAATCTGTTAAAAATGTCACACACGTCACATCTTTTTTGTCTTGGAAGTTAGCCTCTGTTGAGTGAGTCTAGAGTTTACAGTCAAACCCAGGTGAGCACCAGTTCTAAATAACAAGCAATTGTAGTATCTGTCAGCTATGCCACATCTCATGAAAACTGTAGAATATAGTACCACACAGTTTAAACTCTGGAGGGAAATCAGGCGAATGAAATATAATATAAAACACAGACATATACTGTACAGGCAGTGAATTGAAATAAAATACAACAAATAATTAAAATTGATATACAGCAACACTGACATTTAATTAAGTAACTGGCTGTTAATTGCATTTTCTGCCTGACTATTTTAGTACTGTTGACAGTTTACAGATCTCTAATCTGGTATATTAATGTACCCTGCAAAGGCAGTTAAATGATCCATGCACATCACAGAAATCTGACAAAATGCTTAACAATAATGCATACTAACATTCCCTGAATGGTAGCAGAGCAGTAATTTCTAAGAATGAATGAAGTCATTAGTCATTAGAAAATGTATGCCATTTCACTCTGTCTAAGTAATTAACCAGACTCATCTCTACTGTAGTGTTACATCATTAAAGTGTTAATCATATAAAGACATTGTATGGCTAGTTTTTTTTTTTTTTTGTAAGAGGTCTGACAGAATGATTTGCAATGGCATTGTTCTGTAAATTGGCACAGTAACAATGCTGCTGGCTTGTAATTGATGTTGAGATTACAGAGCCCACATTTTCCAAATAGGCATTACTAAAAATCAGTTGAAGAATTTAAGAAAAGGGTCTGAGCAAGACACAAAAAGAGACAGAGAAACAGTGTCATTGGGTAGCATGCACTTCTGGTATGACAATGGAAATGCATGACAACATTTGGGTATATTAAGAAAGCCATATTTCACAAGTAATAAGAAAACATGAGGAAAACGTTCTATCTGCATGGAAACACAACATTTTGCAGCGTTCCAAATGTGAATTGTGCCCATTGAGAAAAGTTGAATGAACGTAAAATTCAGGCCAGTTTAAATTATGTTCACAACTACCAGAGCATATGTCAAAAAATCAAATTATCAAAACAAGATAAAGCTAATGATTGGAACTATTTCTGACACATGACACTTGTAAAGTACTACGTACCTATCACATGTTCTAAAGAATATCATTTGAGCCACTTTCTCATGCAAATGCTGGTTCTCAGCCATCTCAGAAACACCTTAAAAAGACCCATTCACGCAGCACAAATTGCACCATCTATGCCAGTACAATACCATCATAACCCTTTCACACAACCAAAGGGATCAGAGAGTCAAACTTTCAAACATGTAAGTCAACAGATCATTCTAATAGCAACAGAAACCACTTTAACAAAATCACAAAAAAATGATGCTGTCTTTGGCCGAAGAAGTGGATTTGGCTGCTTTTTGTTTGCTTTTAATTTTCAGTTATATTATACAATATAACAACATGTTAAATGTCAAATTGCAGGAGCTCCAGGCACACAATTCACTCAGATTGCTAGGTTCAGCACTCAAAAGCCTGGGCTGAGTAGAAATGCCTAAACATTTTCACTTGCATGTGATTATAGACACATGCATGTATTTAATGCCACTGTAACCACTGGAAAGAAGGATCGTGTAGACACTAACGCCACATTAACCTTGACAAAAGGAAAAACTTGTCAAAGCCGAGACCAGAATGCAGGTTCTAGTCAAAGAACATATGGCTAACTACATTATTCCAGTAAATCTTCACTAATATGTACAGCCAGGGTGGGGAACCTTTTTCCTATCATGGGCCATTGGCACATAATAAAATCAATCATGGGCCACACAAGTAAAAAACAACTTAATTTATTTAAAAGCAGCACAGAAATAGAGAATATGTTTTACAAAAATAACTAACTCACCCGCTTTTTGAGCTATGTTAGTGTGATGACTGAGTTTGCTTTTCCTTGGCGAGCATTGTGATATCAGCTGGCACTGAAGATGTTGCAACACGCAACTGGTTTTGCAAATTGTCTGTTAATCTGGCGAGCAAGTGATTCTTTGTAAGCTTGGAAAAAAAAACTGTTCACAACAGTTTGTGGTACCAAAGAGAAGCAATTTTCAGTGCATGTCTCCTCGAGTTTGGAAATTCATTGGCACCCACATAGAGTTTATAAAATTTTAGCAGAGGCAGATTGTTGTGTTTAGCTTGAAGTTCACTGTTGCTTTGCAGTTCTATGACTTCAGTTGAAAGTTCTCAGGTACATCGACCGCCTCAACATTGAAAGGAGTTGCAAAAATGGTTAATTCAAGTTCTTTCGATTTTAGGTCTAAATTTCTCGAGAACATTTGAGTACTCCTTGGCTACACCACTATTGATGTTGGTTTGTGTCCCTCAAGTGTTGGAAAATGCGTTGTGTTGCCTTTTTTCAGTTGGGTTTACCACAGCTTTAATTTAGATTCAAATTAATTTATGTTTGAAAGCAGGGAAGGAAGAAGGCAATTAAGGCCGTGTAATTTTAAATTGAGCTCTGAAAGGTATTGAGTTATGTCGACCATGAAGACCAGGTCACATAGCCACTAGGTGTCACTCATCTCGACCACGGGTTTACCCTTCATCTCCATGAAAAGCTTCACTTCTTCCCTCCGTTCATAAAACCGCTTCAGCACACTCCCTCTGCTCAGCCATCGCACTTCACAATAATAAACTAAATCACAGCACTCTGATTCAAGGTCTTTCAATAGCTTTTTAAATTGCTGGCTATTTAATCCACTACTTCTAATAAAGTTAGTGCTTAATACTACTACAGTCATTGTGTTATTCAGTTGTATGGACTGTGTGCACAGATTCTCCTGGTGAATGATGCAGTGACACATTATCAACTTACTTGAATCAAGACTGAGATGGTTCATTTCTTTCTTGATTAACAAATCCATTTTGTGATCCAACCATAGCTGGGGCACCATAATTATCAAGACCACTGAATTTTTCAAATGATAATTGAAGCCCATGCACTGCGTACTTACCCTTTACAAAACAAAAAAAA
The DNA here is from genome assembly GCF_017654505.1 of Polyodon spathula. Taxonomy (NCBI): domain Eukaryota; kingdom Metazoa; phylum Chordata; class Actinopteri; order Acipenseriformes; family Polyodontidae; genus Polyodon; species Polyodon spathula. The sequence goes on along the minus strand of NC_054542.1, from coordinate 45,699,973 downwards.
AAATCTCCTTTGATGGTGCAATGCATTGCTATTAAAATAAATCCTCTCACATCTCGAAATCTGGTGTGATTCCACGCAGACAAATGGCCAGCTGGGCTTTATTTGTTATGTCTGTGGTCTCTTCAATAGCCAGAGAGAGGAACTCAAAATCTGCCTTGAAATCTTAGAGACATTTCAATACTTCCTACAGGATAAGCTCACACTCTCAAATAATTTAATTTTCTCTGGAGCCAATAAGGCAGAGGTCGCAACTATGCACTTCTTTACAAACTTTCCTTTGACTTCACTCACAGCGTAGCTTGCTTGTACAAAGCTGTGCAGCTCTTTTCTTGGTTTTGTAAAAATGACTTGCTGTGCATTCAAATTTTATCTGCGTGCAGTTGTCCCAAAAATCTTTTATACACAGAGCACAGAATTTTTTTTACAGCACTTGAAGCTACCCAGGATACAAGATTTTTTTTTTTTTTTTTTTTGAATCGGCAATTGTATTTTATGCCATTTTCTCCCCAATTTGAAATGCCCAATTTGTAAGCCTGGCTCACCGCTGACCTTGTAGGAAAATAATTATGTTTCTTTCCTCTGTAACTCCACTCTGCTCCTTAGCAAGCACATATGCAATTGATGAATACCTCACTGAAGGTAATTTAGTCTTTGCCATAATCAAACAATGCATTATTGTCTGCTTGATACTATGCAAATCAACTGAAACATGTCGAGGACTTTTTTTTTTTTTTTTTTTTTACTGTCTAATGTGGCATTTCAGTGGATTAAAAATGCAAAAAAACAAAAACAAACAAACAACAAAAGTATATTGCAATTGCATGTGTAGAGTCAAATATTGAAATTAAAATTCCAAAAATTCTGTTTTCAGAATGTAATGAATTGGCATCTGGCAAACAGCAAACTAAACGGTTCAAAGACAAACATCTTACCATTCAACTAAAGAGCAAGCACTGTAATTGAGAGATAAGTATGTGTCTTATGCTGATGTCAGTAGTATACAACTCATCCGCAGCTAGGAGGAGATCCATTACAAGTTTGTATTCACCTTTGTTGTTGTCCATCCCTCCTACTGCATACAGTGCTCCAACTGTAGACTTCCTTGGTTTGGTCCGTGGACTTTGCATTAGAAGTCTTCTTTCAGGCAGGAGATGATATTTCATTGCTTCCAAGATAAGCTTTTGACATTCCAGGTCATCTTTGAAGAGAATATTATTCTCCAGATCTGCCAGAAGCTGCAATGAACATATATATTGTAGGCATTATACACTGTTTAGTAAAAGATTACTGCATTTCAAACAATGTCTCCTATCTTGTAAAGCGCTTTGTGATGGTGGTCCACTATGAAAGGTGCAATATAAAAATAAAAAAATACGTTTTAATCCTTTAATGACGGCCAAATAACTCATTTATGTTTTTTGTGCAAATGAACGTTTTTTTTTTAATTTTTTTTATTATTATTATTTTTTTTTTTAATTATTATTATTACAACAGTTTACCATGAAGGGTTTATTAATGATTTGTTAAATGTATTAATTCATACCCAAATGAGGTATAAGAGTCCAAATGATGTATGCATTGTATACATTTAAAATATTCAAATTGTACTATTTAAAATTTAGTTTTATTTCTGTTGATATTTTGAGTCTTATCCAGTCTGAACAGGTTTAGCACCTAATGTTGCTTTTACACTACACTTTCTCGATGTCCTCAAATTGCACTAGTATCATTTTAAATACTTGAGAGAGTACATATTTTACATTCAGTAATGGTAACACAAGTGCATGCTAAGTAAGATTATTGTTATGAATGAGTAAAATGATAATAATAAAAAAAAAAAAAATTCCAAGTGATTTACCAGTAGCAAAACACACACAGGTCAAAAGCATTCCAATCCTGCAACTGTAACTAAACACCGGGATCGTATTACTGATTATGATAAGGCATGTGCTGCAGACAGGTTGCATATGCCACATCTGAACACATAACTACATCATAACATCTATTCTTGACCTTTTTATTACTTTTTATCTTTTGAAAATAATTTCATCAAACTTTATTGTCTTATAATGAACCCAGTCTACAATTTATAAAATATGAATCTTGCCAAAGGTGTTGAGAGGGGAACATGCTATATGCTTTATTATCTAATTATGTTTATCTCCAACCATAATTCTTTATACTGGCAGATCAGAGAAAGCAATTACAGTGAAGTTCAAAGATCAGCATTTTGTTCCAATAGAGAACTCAAACAATTGTCTTTACCAAATGATACATGCATCGATTAGAATGTCTGTATTATGTGTTTCTAAGTATTGCTTTTTCAGCATAATGATTCTTGAATACAAAAGCTAAACATACATTCAGATGCAAAATAATTCCTACCCAAAGATCAAGTACATAAATAGACCTGAATCAATCAGAAAGAGTCAAGCAGGCTCCCAATATTTACAGCATTATTTACATTTGTTAGAAAAACTACCAGTTAAAATAAGGTTCACGGGGCGGGAATGGGGGCTACGAGATGAAGGGAGTTTTTTTTGTAACTTTGGATTGGAGGCTCGGCCTCTAGACAAGGGAGAGAGAAAAGGACGGGCCGGACTCCAACCGAGGGAGCCTTCCCTATGGAGTCAAGACTAGCCCTAATGGTCTCAGGGCCCCTGAATAGACTGAGTTATAGGCTCGGCCTTGCGACTGGGTTCGACCCTCAGAGGATGGAACGGCTCATACGAAGCCTTGACGTAAGGAAGAAAAGAAAATCTGAAAGAACACAAATAATTGTTAGTTTTGGGACTTGAGCACCAAGAGTAAGAGGGCCACGTCCAAGGAGGGTAAAGGAGGAAGGAAGACAGAGTCTTCGTTCTTGAGGCAAGATATATCACACGAGCCAAGAAAGAACATTGTGGCCGGTGGAAGTGTACAGGATAGGAAAGTCAAATAAAATAGCAATGTGAAGCCTGTTTCCAAAAATGAAACTTGACAGAAACAACAATTCGGCCATTTCTTAGTACTTGCAAGCAGTCTAAGTCAGAATTATACTTGAAAATGTTCCCTTTTAGAAAAATAAAATGAGCTTGGTATTGATTTCTGACTACAGTCTCTTGCTGTGGAACACTGAGGACGGTTGATGTCAGGTTGTACGTAGGAATGTCAGCTGTAGGGACAGGAAGTGCTGAACCTGAAGATAGCACCCATGATTGAAGTGGTGAATAATAGGCTTGAAGTAATGGAGATTGCTGCAGTGTTGGAAGCAACCCGTTTGTCCATATCATTGAGACATGTATTAATCAATACAATTGAGAAAATGAGGGGGTGAATGAGGGACTTCACTTCATGTCCTTGAAAATGTTATTATAAAGCTGAAGGATGGGATCTGTTTGGCTGCGCTGCGCTGGAGAGGAGGGGATGACCATGACTAGAGAGGACAAACTCTGGCGAGCGAGCTTGTGGAAGCAACGTGGGTGTAGCAGATATAAAGGTACAATTATAATTGAACAACGCCATACACTCACTTCTAGCCTCGATGTTGATATTGTGGTTGTGCAGGGTTTAAGAGTTTGGCGAGTGGTCAATCCTTATAAAATAGCTGCTCTGGAGGCTAAGCCTGCTGGCAGGGCGTTTTTATATCCATAGTGCCGGGGCAGCAGGTCTGGTTGCTGAGTAGAGGTCTGCATTAGAAGTAGACGGTACTGAGCTTCCATTGGAGAAATGATGAGATAGAGAAATGACTACGATATTTTGAGGAGATCTGGCAGGGAGGGAGAATGGGTCACAGCATATGCAAAAAACAAAAACAAGAGAAAGAGCTGAGCTGTGACTGGGCTGAAAAAGGGAGTCGATGATAGACAGGTGAAATTAGTCAAAAGTGATAGGTAGGTGAAATTGGGAAAGGGCGAAGCCCTGGCTCACGCACCCTGAACTCCACTAAAGTTAACATTAATCATTTAAAGTAAACAAATGATTAGAAGTGCTGGGTATTAGTACATTTACATATGTGGTCTACATGCTGATCTAAATGCTAAGGTTACAGACTATTCCTACAGTTTTTCGTCTTTCTACTCCACTAAGACTGCATTCTTACTAAATATCTTGGTTAAATGAACAGGCTAAATGTTTTAATAACCAAGAAATCCAGGTAACACTTTACATTAAGTAGGCAATTGTGAGTGTAAGTACTGAGTAATTACTTATGTTGTGTTGTGTAATTATACACGAAGATGTGTAATAATTTAATGACATAAGTAGTTACACATTACCTACATTGTAATTGTGTAACTACACTGTAAATACACTGTAAGTATATAAGTAATTACTCAGTACTTACTCTCAAAATTGCCTACTTAATGTAAAGTGTTACCGAAGACCCAAACATGCTGTGATACCCAAATAGTATTTATTTAGAACCAATGCAGAATCCCTGGGCGGGATATTTGTTCTTCTTGTGTGACCCCAGAATGGGTTTCTGCAATGGTGACGACTAAGGCTGACACCGCATTAAATGTAATACCATTTTTATTGGTTGGCAAAAATATAATATCCCACCGCTTGTTCTGCATTTGGCAGTAAATGTATAACACATGGATGGGGAAGTTGTGTACTTGTGGAATTCTTAACAAGAGGTCTGTTTGTATTTTAATGTTTTTTTTTTTTTTTTTTTTTGGTGGCACAGTGTATATGATAATGAACAGTATGTCAAAGAAACCAAGCCAAGCAACCCTTAGGGTTGTAAAAACTTTGGTTTTTCTCACGTTTTGTATAACAGGGTAATATTGTGCACACTACACACCATAACCCTACAGATGAGAATGCATGAATAAAGTTACTAAAATGTGCATCCATTCTTTCTTGTTATAACTCAGGGTCCCTTTAATTCTGCAGACAGGTTATTTTTCATACAGTATGTGACAGATGCTTGTTGCCAAGTACCTCATTGATTTCATTATTCATCATATTGTCAATTTTATTTCCTACTCCTAAATGCATTTTATTCTCATCCAGTCTGAATTTGGATTCTCATATGTAGCTACATTTTATCCTCAGATATTACATTTGCTTGGATTTGCCATGTACTGCGTATTTAATTATTAAATGGGTAGAAACCATTGGCGAAGATATTAGATTCTGATTGGCTGAGAGCTTCTCCCTAGCCATTAGATAGCTGGTGATAACACAACAGTGTGTTACTTCTTTATCCGAAGCGGCCTCATCCCAGTAAACAAAATCAATACACCAAATGTAAAAGTTTGCCTGGGTAAACAAAACCATTCCAGTCAGTCAGGATGACCACAATCCCAGAGATTAACTATAAAAGTTCAGCAGCTGAAAACACTGAAAAAGAAAATGTCTCTCCATACGGAGGTAAATGAAGCAGATTTAGACAACCTAGAAATGAATACAAAAGAGGAAAACACCAAGCGCCAGAAAAATGGGCTATGAGAGTTTTCTGTGACTGGCTAACTGAAAAGAACATTGACATTGATTTAAAAACAAAATGTCACAATAGCAGCAGCACCTCTCCAGACATACATGTTGAAACAATGAATGGCAACACCCAGTTCAATATCTACAGCTTAAACAAGAAACTATTATTGAAGACCCAAAAAAGAAAATATTATACACAACTGTTTAAAATCAAATGTTTTACTGTTAAACTAACAATGCTTGTTAATGTGGAACCACTACTTCTCTCAGTGGAAGGTTACACAAATAAAAAATAATATAAAAAAAAAAAAAAGTTTTAAAGTCTTCTTTATTTACCAACAACACACTCACAGACCCATTTAATAACAGCACTAATACACTCCAAAGTTTGTGTGTTATCATGCAATATCTGCACTTCCTGGGTGGCTGAAGGTGTGGTGCAGTTGTGTATTATTGCTTAAATAATACCGTGATGAATTTGACACAGACTTCATGACTAACAAGCTAAACTTCTCTTTAAAATGTGCTGAGTGATCCACATAGAACGTAAGGTCAAGTAAACGTAAAGCTCTGCAGCATGCACCCAGGACTGGTGACCCTGTTTGTATATTGTGTGTGTAACTGTACTGTGTTTCTTATCTGGAACTGCAAACCCTTTATTTTGAACAGTGCAATATATTTTGTTGTGTATTGCCTAGGATTATTGTTTGAGGTCACCAGACCTGGATTACATTATTAAAAGCCTTTCTAATTGGATTATCAGTGTCTTGTCTCCTGATTAAGCACTGCATCACTTTTGCACGTGTACACTGTTAACCACTTTGCCACATGTCTCCATAGCATGAGAAGTTCATAGTACTTTTAAAATGCTTCTGAATTCACATCTAACTTTGTTCTGTTAAGTAATTACGGTTTTGTATCCCTCTAAAAACAAATGGGCAACATTGCAAGTATCACAATTCAAAGCATTATTGAGAGCACAAAGCAAATAAATTGACTTCCTGACCAAATTGTCTGCAAACAGCAAGCAAGGCATAGGAAATAAGCATTAAGAGCCTATTCCTTATTATCATTTGTATTTGTATTTAATATATTAATCCCCATGTTTTATATACATCCAGAAATGAAGTATCAAATAATCAGCTAGTTAGTGACTGAGGAAAATGTATAGTGTTCTGTCTACAACTGACATGCTTTTCTGAAAATATATTGACATGCCTTTACCTAGAAAAAACAACTTGTGTATGTGAAATGCATTATTCATACAGAAATGGTCTCTTTAAAAGAAGCACTTCACCAGAGTTGATTGATGTTTCTAATGTATTTTTTTTTTTACGAGTCATGCCCTGCACACTTTGTGAGTCACTGTGGACATACTTATTATGGTAATGAAAGAATCGAAACATAAAATAAAACCTAATAACTTGAACAAAAGAAACAGCATATTAAAAGTGACAATTTGATCGACACAGATTTTCATTTTTGTTATTGCAATATATTACAGTTAATCAACCTGTCTCCATGAAATCCAAAACTGCCAACATGCACATAAACATTTTAACATTGCCCTTCAAACCAACAGATAAGTGTCTTATGACAAGATTGCTGTTGAGTGTTCAGAGTTTGAGATGGTGCAGCACATCTGAGACTGATCCTAGAATAAACATTTTTCAAAAGGTCACCAGGGTAAGACAGCAGCAAGATTTTAAGGATGTTTAAATATGATAAACACTTTAAACTCTAGAGACTCTAAGTTTGACATTTCAGGTTTTATCAAACTGACATGACAGATAAGACTTGGCAAAACACAAGTTTGCTCTTATATGCACTTGCTTATTTTTCCTGACACGAATGTGCCTCTTCTTTCTTAGCAACATCTACACAATCTGGCATTGTCTCACTACTTATCCCACTAAACTCACGGTCCAAGCTCTTGTAAGCTAAAGATTGGACTACTGTAACAACCTCCTAGCAGGTCTCTCTGGTTCGCTATCCATCCTCATCAGCTCATTCGAAATTTTGCTGCTCGTCTTGTATTCTCCCGACCTTGCTATTCTCATGCAACCTGTCTGCATTGCACTCTCCACTGACTACCTCTCTGCTTGCATTCAATTGTATTTCATTGCATTCCAAACCCTTGTCGTGCTTACCTCTCTCTTCACCACACTGCCCCCTCTTACCTCCAATCCCTCGGGTCTCCCTACACCCCCTCTCGCCATCTCCAATCCTCCTCTACTGGCCATGCTTTTCCTTTGCTCTCCTTCTTCCTGTGCCTGCTCCTTTTCTTCTCTAGCTCACCTGTGGTGGAACCAGCTATTGGAGAACTTCAGGACTGTTCCATCTCTAACTGTCCTACACTGCCTCCTCAAGACTCATCTGTTTAGACTACACTTGTAGATCTCTCGATCTACTCATCCTACTAAATACTGTACTCGCCTGACCTATGCCAATATTAGTGGATTCTCAGTTGAAGCACTATCCTTGCACAATTGCACTACTTTTGTGCCATTATATACAGTCTAACTTCTTTATAACGAACCCTCCTTGGACCTGGAGAAATGTTTATTTTATCAGGTTCTTCACTATAACAGGGTTTGGCAATTTGCTGTATCAAAATAATGAAGAAATTCTCAAATTGAATTGAACATCTTTATACAATACACAGTAGCTTTTTCAAGACAACTTCACATTGATCAACAATTAAACTGTATATTTAAAAGAAAACAGTAAAGAAATTAATAAAATGCTGAATACAGTAATTACGTGCCCATTCTCTTGAAAAACAGATCCAGTGTAGACTGCTTCATATTTTCGTGCTTTTCTCAATGCACGGTGTTTCAATCTTGTTACCTCCTCATTCCTGTTGCCATGGTTGCAGTTTGTGTGAAGATGGTAATGGTTGAATACGTCACACGATTCATACTACAACAGGTTATCTGTGAATCAGCCTTATCTTTGAATTAGCTTTATCTTTGAATTAGCCTGCCATGTGTTTTGTTTTCACTGAGAGAATAACACTTTCTCACTGGAGAAAGTTCAATCAGTCACTACTGAGATTATTTTATCCGGGTAGATTTTGTAAAAGTGATCGTTCTAATAGGGGTAATTTCCATTGAAAAAAAAAAACGGTTCTTGCTGCTTGGATCGTTAAAAAAAGGGGGTTCATTATAAGAAGGGTTCGTTATAGAGAAGTTAGGCTATATATCAATTGTTTTAATACTAACTTGTTGCATCTTCTTTTACACTGTATTTTAGTAGTATAATTAGAATTTACTGTAAACTATACTATATTTAAATATTATTTTGCATTGTAACATTTTGTTTCCCTGTAACACTTGTAAGTCGCCTTAGATAAAGGTTTCTGCCAAACATTAACAGTTTTTACTGTTAATATAACATATAAAATGCTATAAACATGTTACACATAGGGGGTGCAGAGGGCTGTCTTCGGATCTGCAGCCAGCTGACCCTTGGCCTCTCACCTCTCACAGTCCGCTGGCACTTGCTTGCTTGCTAGCCCACTGAACAGCTGACAATGTTGTTCTCATCTGGCTTTCTCCCTGTCTCTCAGTCACAAGTTTTTAAATGCCTTTCCTATCCCAGTGGCATTTGCCATTTAATTTGTAATCAGTTTGTTTTCCATTATTTGCGAGTTGAAAAACATAAAAAAGAAATTTGCTTTTCATTATTAAAAAAATGAACAACGAACAACGAACAGTGAACTTGGATCTAATTTTAGCCTCCCATTTTATACATAGGGTCTGCATAATGCACAGGAAAAGCAACAGAAGTTAAAGTACATTTGGAGACATGACTGGTCAATTTATGTTTTAAACCTACATTTGTTTGAAATGATGTTCTGGTTAGTCATTGTACTGCTGGTATGCAAGCCTTTGTATGCTTACAGAAACTCAATTAGTGCTACAGTAAAATATAAGCATTCAAGCCTTTACAGCAATTAAGATGGAAAGCTGTTTTCTGAATCTAAATGCATTAGTTATCAACTGAATACATTAAAATGTTGCAGTTTTGAAATGAAAGAATGCTGCACTGAAGTGCCTAACAGACGACATATAGAATAACTATTGTTTGATAATGTACTGTAATTTGCCTTTGTGAACAGTTCAATTGACGTTTGAACCACCCTGGCCTGTATTTGTTGCCTTTGTGTGTACAATCGTTGATTTCGTATGTGACAGTATGCTGTTTGACAGTTTGTGGATTTGCATTGCATTGATTAGGAGACAAGTGGCGTGCATGTTTTAGAAAAAGATTCTAGCAGCATAAGTAACTAAGGAAGGATTACATTGATTAAACATGATGCGCACAAGTCTGCTTCAAGAAGCTATTAAGCAGATACATGTTAAGCATAAATTACCTGAGCCGGAAGAAGTGGCAGCCTGATGTAGGCAAGCAGCATGCTAAGGTCTTTACACCTTTGCACATCATGTTCCACCCACATCAGAAGGGCATGGAATATTGACTCCTCATCAGGAACATTGACATCATCGCAGGAAAGAAGTTTAAGAATTTCATCTGCAGAAAGCAGTAGGAATTCCTGGTTTCTTATAACCTCCATGATGTTTTCCTGCAGAGAACAAAGCATGGTAAATGTTTCCCTGAAATGAAGTAACATTGATGATTTCTGTGTAAACATTATTACTATTTGTAATATATTATTACATTGAACCTGTATTTTGTTACATTTTCACCTTAATCATCAAGTTGAATAAAGTTTAAGTCACTGTGTATTTTATTACCCTACTGTATATCACAGGAATTATGGTGTTGTCTTTAAAGATAGACATACAATACCTATCCACAAAATAATTAATTGAGCTGAAAACAAAGATAATGTTACGCCCTCCAGCCACTCTTCCTCCACCACATCCTGCGGAATTTAGTTGGCATTTGTGTTGCCCACTGTTTTCTGTGATAAGACTTAAGTTTAGAAACTGTGCCACAGAACTCTATATGATGGAGCAACCTATCATTGATGTTGCTCTAGTTTCTGCAGGAAGTGTACCAAGTTTTCTTGTGCTTCCCTTTATTAATGGTCTGCTTAGTGGGTTCCTTATTTTTCACTTCTTTGTATTTGTTTAGATTACATGATAAAAAGTTAAAAGGGGAGCAGCATTTGTTTGGATACTCGACTCAGACTTCAGTCAATTTCCAATACCCATTCAATGATCTGCTCCTGCTGAATGTTCCTTGGTTCTGTTGAACCTGCTCAGTCACACAGAATTTCTCTTTTTGAGGAAATATCAGGTGTTACTTTAGCTGCAGTTAATTCACAGAATACAAAAAGCACAGTATCTTAATGGCAATAAGATCATATTTTCCATGGTGATGGCTCATTAATTGACAGTTTGCATTACTTCAGACCAGAAGAAACTTGCTGTTAACAACATGGAACCCGGGGGGTAGGGTATTCACACCATGTAGGAACACTTATAAAAGCTTCTGGACAGGGTTCTACATTTAATAAAGGTATTTCCTTCTACATAGCTCTTCATTCTTGCTATGCAGAAAAATAACTCCTCATTATGTCATGTTAGTTTTAATAACAGCACACTGATAACAGAAATGAACACTTTAGTTTTCATTACTCCCCTCCAAACAAATCCGTTGTCTCTCCAAACTAATTTCAGTTGATTGTATTGAGTTTATAAGTATGATTTGTATTGTCTCATATCATTCAAGATTTAAAACATACACACTCAAGCATACATATTTATCATCAGCAAATCAGTGGTTATTAGAATGGTACTGTTTTTAACAGGTGGTTGCTTAGTATATGCTTCAAAGAACATTAAAACAATTCTGCTGTCATGTCACCTGATCATCCCCAATGTAATTTACAGACCTGTCATGCGGGCAGTGATTATAACTGTGTATGCCTGTGAACCGTTAAGCTTCCCTAGCTGAGCTTCTTTCACTGGTAATCTCCCTGTCTGTAAGGGGCTCTGTTATTAATGTCAGCCGAGCATAGCTTTGCACCTTGGTAGCGATTACACTGCTGTCAAGAATAAAAAAAACACATTGTTTAAGGCAATATAAAATTTTGATAGGTTTACTGTATGTTGGTTTTCAGTTCACAGTGGTGATCTATCACAGGGAATTGTTCCATGCATTATTTAACATCCATAGATGTGGACACTGAGATACTAAATCAGGATATATTTTCCCCATCAACATTTGTTATTTTTGTGCAAGTTTTTGTTAACACTATTTAAGATATTATCTAGTGTTCAAAATCTACAATAAAAATCCAGTTACTTATATTAGAGGTTCTAGATTATTAGACACTTATTTTTATTGGACAAAATGCAGAGCAACTGCTAAATTAAAGCATTGTAATAAAATGAATATAAATCACATAACCACCAAACCATGAAGCAAACATTCAACCATAAAATCTGAATAAAACAAAATAATTAAACTGATTATAAACTCTGTTTAATAATTCAAATAAAATTGTAGGTCAATTGGAATTTGTACACAATGCAGCAGTTTGATCTATCACGTGTTGTATGGTCACCCCTGTTTAAAGTCTTTGAGAGGTTCAAACATTGCATCTTCACTCAGCCTTGAAACCACAGTGCTGAACTGATCTATGATTCAAAAGTGCAGTTTTGATAGTGAGCAAAGAAGGAAGGCTTTTTTCTTTTAAACAGCTTGATAAATTAACAGCTTTTTGACAGATTAGATAGAAAACAGTGGAATTCTAATTGAAAAAGTGTGGCCTCTCACCCTATGCTACTGGAACTACTGGAGATTGTAATCTGGGACTACAATTACCTTTGTTTGAAATGATGTACTGTGTAGTAAATCAAGAAGACAATGAAAGGATTTAGAACAATGTAAATAACATCCAAAAACTAAAATAATAAATACATTCACAGAAAGAAATTATGTTTCTCACTAAAATGTGAAAATTCTACTATCTTAAACTATTTCAAACAAAAACTGGGTGTGTCACTGTCAGGATGGCTGAGTAGTGATGCTACAGAACAGGAAGTTGACACAGATGCAGGCACTATGAGTGAATGTGCTGGTGCGCCATTTTTATTCAAAACAATAATAAATAAGAGGGTAGACAAAAACAACTCACAGAGCACAAATAAAAGTTCAAACAACAAAACAAATCTTGAACACTGACACCAAACAAATACCAATTTTGTCTGCCCAGCATGAGTAGCCCTTGCTTTCTTTTTACTTGCTTTTTCTCTCGACTCGCACTCCCTCACGTTCTTTTTCATTCCAAACACCCCCCTCTCCGATCAACAAATGCTGCAGGTTTATACATGTGACCATCTCCAGATTAGTAATACATTAAACTGGAAATGGTCACATTCTGCACAAGTCTTTAATATCTGCGTGGTCCACAGCACCAACCACACATTCTCACGAGATATCTGAAAGAAATGATCTGCTACCATCGCCTCTGCCAGACCACATCCAAACAATAACAAAGAAAATCACTTGTTTTAAATAAACACAAAATACATTCAAATCATACCACTATAACATTCCCATGTTTCCTTTTTAAATCATAATACACTATTTACAATATAATTTACACACAATAAATGTATTTATAAGCAGCGTTTTGCCCTGCCCCACTAATTATGTGCAGGGCTCTGTCCCACCCTGCCACAGTAATGTATAACAAACTTCTCTTGGTTTCAATTCTGTTACAAAAAAGAATCTATCTTTCACACATCAATCTTTTCAACAGAAATTGCATTCTTAATGTTGCTCTACAATTTCATTTCTGGTGTACACAGAAGTAAACTGCCCCCACTCAGGAAAACAAAACTGATGCATTCCTAATATCACATTCTGTTCCACACACATTCAATTATTAAGGCACTTTATAATTGGAATGACTTTTCACAGCATATATTCAGGAATCAATGACTATCAATTCACTGTATAAAATACATTTAACAATATTAATGACTTATAAAGGACACATCAGTCCATAAATCATACTTCTGTGATTTTGTTAAGCAATGTGCTTTAAATGCAGCTTACTATCAAGTAAATAAGAACATAAGAACATAAGAAAGTTTACAAACGAGAGGAGGCCATTCGACCCATCTTGCTCGTTTGGTTGTTAGTAGCTTATTGATCCCAAAATCTCATCAAGCAGCTTCTTGAAGGATCCCAGGGTGTCAGCTTCAACAACATTACTGGGGAGTTGATTCCAGACCCTCACGATTCTCTGTGTAAAAAAGTGCCTCCTATTTTCTGTTCTGAATGCCCCTTTGTCTAAACTCCATTTGTGACCCCTGGTCCTTGTTTCTTTTTTCAGGCTGAAAAAGTCCCTTGGGTCGACACTGTCAATACCTTTTAGAATTTTGAATGCTTGAATTAGGTCGCCACGTAGTCTTCTTTGTTCAAGACTGAACAGATTCAATTCTTTTAGCCTGTCTGCATATGACATGCCTTTTAAGCCCGGAATAATTCTGGTCGCTCTTCTTTGCACTCTTTCTAGAGCAGCAATATCTTTTTTTATAGCGAGGTGACCAGAACTGAACACAATATTCAAGATGAGGTCTTACTAGTGAATTGTACAGTTTTAACATTACTTCCCTTGATTTAAATTCAACACTTTTCACAATGTATCCGAGCATCTTGTTAGCCTTTTTTATAGCTTCCCCACATTGTCTAGATGAAGACATTTCTGAGTCAACAAAAACTCCTAGGTCTTTTTCATAGATTCCTTCTCCAATTTCAGTATCTCCCATATGATATTTATAATGTACATTTTTATTTCCTGCGTGCAGTACCTTACACTTTTCTCTATTAAATGTCATTTGCCATGTGTCTGCCCAGTTCTGAATCTTGTCTAGATCATTTTGAATGACCTTTGCTGCTGCAGCAGTGTTTGCCACTCCTCCTACTTTTGTGTTGTCTGCAAATTTAACAAGTTTGCTTACTATACCAGAATCTAAATCATTAATGTAGATTAGGAATAGCAGTAATACTGATCCCTGTGGTACACCGTTGGTTACCACACTCCATTCTGAGGTTTTTCCTCTAATCAGTACTTTCTGTTTTCTACATGTTAACCACTCCCTAATCCATGTACATGTGTTTCCTTGAATCCCAACTGCGTTCAGTTTGAGAAATAATCTTTTGTGCGGGACTTTGTCAAAAGCTTTCTGGAAATCTAAATAAACCATGTCATATGCTTTGCAATTATCCATTATGGATGTTGCATCCTCAAAAAAATCAAGCAAGTTAATTAGACACGATCTCCCTTTCCTAAAACCATGTTGACTGTCTCCCAGGACCCTGTTACCATATAGGTAATTTTCCATTTTGGAAAAATTACCTATTTCCTCATTATGTTAGTGTTTGTGAGGCATAGAGGGCAAACTGGCTAGTTGTAAAACTGCAGTTACTGTTTCTGAGTGTCCAAACAGAATGTAGAGTCCATATTGACGTCCACTCGACATCAATCCCGAGCAAAGTTCCAAAGAACATGTTCTTAGAATTTAAAGCAGCCAGAATGCATTAGAGGTTTTATTGATAAAATATACTATTGAGGGGCAGGGACTTATCAAAAACTGTATTGCAGATATACCTGTGAACAGATTATTTTGTCTGTTTTTTGTGTTGTTAATGCAGTTATATTGTAATAATGTCCAATTTCGGAAAGTGTATGCATATTAAAACAGATAGAAATTGGATATGTGGAAGTTACTCAGGCAGTTGTATAGGACTGAGCACCTTTCAAATGGTAGCTGTGCGTTCCCCCCCAAGCCTGTTCAAGTTTGTAGAACATTAATAACTTTCCCCAATGAAACATTTGTGTTCTTTCCACACACTGCACTGTTAATCAGTAAAAACTATGTCATACTAGTTTCTTAATTTCTTACTGACATTTATCATTTTTATGTATTTATTTTAACAATTTCCAACTCTCTTAACTAAAGGCTAGCACATAGTTTTGTAAAGTATAACATGAAAATACAGTCTAGAGAATTTGTGTTCAGTGCTGGGTGACAGTCCATCAAACTTGATAAATGAACGATAAATGAACGATATATACCCTCGCGTTCTGAAAATTGATTCTAGTTACAAGATGGCCAATGCAGGATAAAGGTATGTTAAAAAAGCAAACAATCTAAACAAAGAAAAAAAAAACAGGGTATCTTCTTTCTATTTAATAAAGCATGTAACATTGAATGAGTTAACCTAGCAGCAAAATGTACAGAAAACCACCAGGGGGTGCGTGTGTGTGTGTGTAAAATAACTTTAATGCTAAAAGTAGGCTACAAAAGATGCATTCAAATTCATGCTTTCATAAATATATCCAGGTACATAAAACATTTTAAAATCAATATATAACATATCTGTATGTATCTGTGTTAAATATGTTATGCTTGTAGACATGTCTGCAAACTGAGATCTGTAATTCAGAAGGGTACAAAATGGACGCTGTAATATACATCTGTAAAGTACATGTGTGTGTTGTATCTGAAATATATTGCAGTGGAATGTTCTATTCTTAGTCTAGAAATATGGTAGGCCTTTTCAAAGAAATTGCACTGGAGGCAAAAACAGTTAACTAAAACAAAGAAGTGACAAAAGTGTGTAAACTGTATGTTGTGGAAAAACTTACCATGCTGTAGTTATGAGCCACCTTCATGAGTTCAGTACAGCCCTGAGCATCAGCAAATGCATGAATTCCAAGGCAGTTTGACGGATGCAGAAGTTTAATTAGGAAGCGACAGCAAACATCAACTACCTTTGAGAGCTGGAGCAGGCATGCCGCTGCCAACAGATTCTCAATAGTTTCTTCTTTCAGTTCCAGACAACCTGCCATAAACCCATAAATACACATGTAAAAGACTAGAAGTGAGGTCTGTGCAGTCAGACAAGGCATTACAGAAAGGTTTGTTTAAAAAACAAACAAAAAAATGCAGTTCAGGTAAGTTATGTCTTCAAATTACACACCCATATATTTTGAACGGTCCCTAACAAATTCTGTTCAGCACATACATAAAAGCAAAAATCTGTAATCTACCTGCATGTGACATTCAAACAGGAGCTTTCATGGCAGAATACATCAGTCCAAATTAAAGTTTCTGATCTAAAATTCAAATTTTTGGTTTGTGAATGGCAGAAGTCACTTTAGCAATTGCCCACGTGGCAGACAACTACTCTGTCAGAAGCATTAATACCCTGTATCTTTCTAAACAAGGGATTTGGGGGAGCTCCCTAATAAAAGCTGAATCTCAAAACAGTAATTGTGTGTACAGTATTTGTCACAGCTGTGTATAATGTGTTTTAAAACAGGATTCATTCATCCATCCAACTTTTTACATAGCCGCCCTTATTCTGGTCCTACAACAGCTGTATATGCTACGGATTACTGTACCTTTTATCCAATGCCAGACTTATATTGCCACTCTTTGGCCCAAGCATTCAAGTCGTTCTTCCAAGAATCCCTACTGGTCCTTGTTGTCTGAGTCTATACCCTATATAAACTAGACCATTGGCATTCACCTCGACCTTTGGGAAAGTTTTCCAATCTTGAAAACTCTGTGAATGAAAGTGCCCAGGATTTGCCTCAGCAGTACAGTATGATAGACTAACTAGTACAACGATACAGTGTTTAGACCCTCCTCTGCTTCGATCCATTGAATAAACCCCAAAGACAGCATTTGCAATGAGTTATATGGAAGAAACTATAATAATAAAGAATGCTCTCTAAGGGTTAGAGTCTCACATTAATAGTATGGTTTTAGAGTGCTGTTTAAATTATTAGTTAGTTATTTACAGAGACTTGGGGGTGAACTATGCATCACAGCTGCTGCTGCAGAGTCACTTACAACAGGATCTCGGTGTTACATCACACCCGAAGGACGGCGCACAATGAGGTAGTGACTTGCTCAGGTTCACACACAGTGAGTCAGTGGCTGATTATGCAGCAGTAGAATATATTATTTTGTAACATGGGTAATCTTTACTAACCAATTTTAAAATAATGTAAATTACACCAGATTATTAAAGAAAGATGTACAGTATTAGTTATCTATTTTTCAGAATTTGCATTTGTCTTCATTTATCTTACTTTAGGCAAATAAACCAACTGTTAATAACTTTTTTTTACAGAGACTGAATATGCAAATAAAACAGTAATAATGAATTGTCATCAAACATCTAATATGGCAGTTTGATTTGCGGTCTAGAAACTATTGCAAGATGGCCAATGTTTTAATTATTATTTTTTTTTTTTTTTAACTTGCTTCATTGGTAAACCAGCCACTTCACCTCCAAGTATTGTTGAAGCACAATTTCATAGTATATTGCCATTCGAGCAGTGGAGGAAATTTACTATCAGTCTTTATATTGTAACGACCCAGGCATTTGCAATGCAAAAAGGACTTGTTGATGGTCCAATTTGTTTGTTCTTTATGTTTATGTGTTACATGTCATACTGTTCTGCTGTACCACGCCACTAGCTAACAAGGGGATGGGAACGGGGGATGGGGGGGGGGGGGGGGGGGGGGGGGGGGGGGGGGTGTTGGTGCCTGTGTTGGGGCTCACCAATCCTAGACATGCATTTGCAGCCCCTGAATGCATGGATGGCTTAACAGGCATCAATTACATTCTTAAAGGAGAGTAGAAAAGTTGGGGGAAAGCACTGAAAATCAGGAGCCCTAAGTATAAAGTACACCACTCTGTTGTGTGGTACAAGGGAATGAGAGAGATGATTGCATGTGCTCTGTGGATTACTTACTTTAGTAATATCGCACAACTGTCAGGGAAATGACACTTTTAATGTGGTGGTAGCCTTAAAAGGGATTTAAACATTTTAACTCCAATGCCTCGTTACACCACAGTGCTCTATCTTCATTTCAATTTAAACTACTATCGTCAACCAACATCTGCAATCACTTGGAATGATGAAACGGTTTGCTAATATTGTTATTAATGTCTACAACAGAGCAGTTTCATAATTAAAACATAAACATGTTAATTGCAAAATGTTTCAATGTTTTCACAAGATTAAATGATGACTCAATTTAATTATTTCCACCTTTAAAAAACAATATGCTCGTTTACATTCATCTGTGCTAAGTGCAACCCTCCCTGAGAGCTTCAGCTACCGAGTAACTGTGTCCCTTCGGTGGCAGGACTGGTAAAATCACTACAGTTAAACCCAATAGCGTTTGTGACCCTTATAGGAGGATTTGAGTTAAGTGCATGGCAGAAATTATGAAGATTTTAGAGCAATTTAGCTTCACAGATGGAGAAGAATGCTATGCTTCTCGCTAGCCACCCTCTCATGTTTTCATAAAGAAAAAAGGGGGTTAAATCATACCTGGAATACATGAATATAACTGTTTAATGCTTAATGATAGTGTTTTTTATGCTAAATGCTATGCTATCAGCATTATACAAGAGAAAATAAAGAGAAGCATTGAATTATACTTTTTGCTATTCATATTTTTGGAAGACATAATATGATTGAATTTGGTTGGTTGTTCATTCAAATACATAAGAAGTAACAATTCAAATGATATGAGTAATGCAAGGGCTAATGCACTTCTGACGGAAAGAGAACAAAAAAAAAATGGAACCCTATTAACAGAATTAAGAGTGTACGTCGTTCGCTTGGCCTGCAGTGTGCTTTAGTTCTTTTAAATCAGTGTGTTTATTTATTTATTTATTTATTTATTTATTTATTTTTGTATTTTGTTCCAGTGTGTGTTGGCCCTAATGTGAAATGTACTGAAAAGTTGCATTATTTGAGGAAATAATATAGTGAACAACAGCGATGTGACTCATTAAGTTCATTCTGTCAGTGTGGCCCTGACCATGTAGTCAATTATGTATAATATATATAATCTATATATATATATATATAGACTATATATATATATCCTATTATATATATATATATATATATATATATATCTGTTTAAAGTTAAACAATTACAACATTTGATGGTATTAAGATCAAATGTGAAGCCTGCATGTGAGGCTTGTCTGAACTGCTGGACAAAGTGTTTACCTTTAGGAATTATAATGTGGAGGTCAGAATTCATCCTTCGAATGTATTTTATAGTTTTGTGGGTGGTACCAATAATCTTGTAACCATCATGGGTGTAGCTATAACTAAGGCCCTGTGAAAATCACGATTTCAAAGGCTACGTGGAAATCGGGAAATTAGCCTGTAGCAGGGCAGGAGCCCTGCACATGAAGAGTGGATTTTGTGTATATATATATATATATATATATATATATATATATATATATATATATATATATATATATATATATATATTATAAATAAGTGTGTACATTGTTGTAATTAATTTAATGAAGTACCTGATGCTCTTGGGGTAGCCTGGCTGCTATGTATGATTGCCAGCTGAGGATAATCAGCAGATAGGCGCATTCCAGTATGGTGTCAGGTATAAAGAGGTCCTGTTTGTTCACCTCAGGGCTGCTGCAAAGCCACGGACAACGGACTAAAGATCGTCCATGCTACCCGGACATGGAGACCTGGCTGCGTAATCCTGATCGCCGTGAGAGTGACCCGGGATCAAAAGCGAAACGGCAGACGGCCCTGCTAGTAGCATTCATTGCTGAGTGAAAGGCAGGAGATCAAGACAGGAGTTGAAGTTGAAATGCCGGCACAGGCGAGCATGATTTATTAACAAACAGAAAGTGAAAGTAAATAAAAATGGCCATATGACGTTAACAACAATGGTAACACACAGAGAACTACTACAGCAAGCTGTACAAAAAGTGCAAAGTAAAACAAAGCACAAAAAACTATCAAAATAAATGTGCCGTAACAAAGGCATGCGCTACTCCCTAAGACATGGAGGTCCCGCTTTATACACCTCGCTCACTCCCTGAACTAATCCTGTCTGTTCAATCACAACCAGACCCCGACTCAGACTACTAGCATGGCCGTCGGCCCTTTCGCTTTTGATCCAGAGTCACTCTCACAACGATCAGGATTATGCAGCCAGGTCTCCATGTCCGGGTAGCATGGACGATCTTTAGCCCGTTGTCCGTGGCTTTGCAGCAGCCCCGAGGTGAACAAACAGAACCACTTTATACCTGACGCCATGCTGGAACGCATCTATCTTCTGATTATCCTCAGCTGGCAATCACACATAGCAGCCAGGCTATCCCAGGAGCATCAGGTACTTCATTAAATTAATTACAACAATTTACACACTTATTTACAATATATACACACAAAACCCACTCTTCATGTGCATGGCTCCTGCCCTGCTACAGTCCTATTAAGGTTTCTAAAGCAAGTTGTCTGTATTTACATTCAAGTAAACTGAGAGAAACCAAGAGACTGTAATGATTATGCAGAACTTAATTAAAAAGCTCTGTGGTCACGGAGCATAGTTTTACTGTTGCACTGCAAAAAAATAATTTGTATGCAGTAAAGCAGGACTTGTGTTTAAATACTGTACAAGGCTGCAGTCCCTAGACTGGGTGAATTACAAATTGAATTTGTGTGCAAAATTGCATCTATTGTCTACAGGAGATCAATGTTATCATGTCATAGGATTATTTGAAAGCTCTAGATTGTTTAACACCAATGATCCAGTCAAAGCAGCTACATTGGGATATCGATGATATTGGGAAAAGGAAAAAAAAAACACAATGAAGGGTACTAATAATGCATCATGAAGTGTGAGCCTTCATGTCAAAAGTAAAGAGGACAGGGTAAAGAAGATCTGTGAAGATCCAAGAGGAAAATAAAAATTATCTGGCATGACAAGAAGATTGTTAAACTGTAAAAGGATCACAATTTACTTATAGAAAGAAAATATAATGGCCGTGGATTTTGGAATGAATCAGTCCCAATTCCAACCCTAGAACCTCAGTGAGCACCATGGTTTTATTGGCTCACTGCAGGGATGCAGGGGCACACAGGAAGTGCCACATAGGCCTTTGTGCTCCTGTTGGTTGGGGAAGAAAATTAGATAGGGATAGTTCACCTTATTGAGCTTCATCGTTCCTTACTGACCAGGTGCTCCACAAATTCAGCCAGATGCTTCCCAGGCTTTGTCTTTGTTGCCAGGGTATTTGTAGCAACAAATATTTATTTGGTTTAATGGGTGGTTGGATTGCAAGATAGTTGCTACCCAAATAAATAGTAATTCTAATAAAGGAATATTTATCCTATTTTAGTTTTTATTGGTCATAAGTCATAATTTGCTTGATTTACATGAAACATAATAAGTTCAGCTTTATTGTGTGTCAGTAAATTAACTATGCTAATAAGCCATGCACAATTTTCATATATAAATGCATGAACTGCTCAAAAATGGTTACAGCGTGTGGGAAAGTAGCACAATTTTTAAAAAAATACCCAGAAAACTACTACATATGTTGACATCTTAAGTGAAAATGAATGCTTGAGCAATTTAAATAGACATTTAAATAATACCTGTGTATGCAAACTGCACCAAATCCCAGAGTGCATTAGGGTCAATCCCCTCCATTTTGATTTCTTCTTGTTTGGCTTCACACACGTCATTTGTGAACATGGCAGCAAAATAGTCTGACACAGCACTTAGAACGAGTCTGCAAATGAAACACCCCAAGGGAGTTAATTAATAAGTGTCTTTTTAATTAGTTACCTAAAGTACAGAAGGATTCCATAAAAACCACAGAGGTACAAATGCCCTTAAATTATGTTTTATAATTTTTTCTTATGTAAACAGAAATCAATCTTATAATCTCAGCTAAGCATTGCAATTTAATGTTTATCAAATTTGAAAACTGGGTTGTTGTTCTTTTGGTCCAATATGGGGGCAGATTAAATATATAATTGTTTCCAGTAATTGCACCATCTAATGGGTTGTTTAATATAAAAGACAATCTTGTTCTTCAAAGTTAACTGCAGTCACCATTTTCCTTTATAGTGATTTGATTGGGTAATGAAAATAAAATAGTAAAACCATTATCTGTATTTTATATTGCTCATATTTTTTGGCAGTAGTTCTCAAATTGAAAATAAATATTGAAGGGAATAAAATCTAGGTATTCATCCATTTTTAGGACTACTTTAACAATTTTAAAGTAAAAAACAAATAATTCTAATATATTATATATATATACTATATATATATATCCTATATATAAATAAAAAGCCTGGGGAAAAAAACTGTAATGGCTAGAGCTGCCATACTCATTATTGCAGACATCACTGAAACGCAAAAGTCAATCACCAGGAGTTTATTTAAAAAATTGAGCTAAAAAGATAAAAAGCAGCCAGTTTGTTTTGTATCATTGTGGACTAAATTACTTAAGGATAAAACAGTTTAATAATTTAAGAAATCAAAACAAAGACAAAATCACCTATGAGCCGGTATTTTACGATTTCCAGCAATCAGAATCACATCACACAGCTGCTGCTGCTTTAAGTAGGTCTCCATCTTTCTGAAAGTTTGCTCAGCATGCTGCACAGATTGGAAAAACTCCTCGGGATTGCCAGAGTCGATATCAGTTTGGGGTGTCAAGGGCCAACTGGCCACAGACAATCTGGAAAACACAAAAAAGAATACAGTTGATGCAAGTGGTATTAATTCTGTAGCCTTAGTCATTGTTTGTAGCAGGCCTCTGAAGAGCTGATAATCAATCAGATGAAAATCAATACCTCTGTGACAACCACCACAGAAAGAACTACAATACAACATCATCTTTTGAGCTTTCTTTACTGCCTGTAATAAATGTCTTAAACTGTGCTACCGGCTCATTATCTCTGTTTAAACCTTATTGGCTAAGCACTATTTTGGTGACTTTATACAAATCTTCTTTGTTGAATAAACAAAGCTAAGCAATAAAGAAACTTCCTAATGCTTTAATTTAATCTTTTCAAAATGAGTGGCTCCTACAACAAGCTTATTAAAAATGTTTAAATTCCGTCTGCCTCCTAAGTATTGGTACAGTATTCAAACACATTTAATTTGACAGCTTCTCTGTTTTAACACAGTAGTTCCTGGTTAAGAGAACACCCCTTGGAAAACAAGTACAGTGTTAATGTTATCTCAGATGAAGTTAGCCACCAGACAGAATATGAATCAATAAATAAATAAATACATAAATAAATATTGTAATGACGCACATGCATCAACATATGAAAAGAAAAGCAATATGCAAGTGTATGTTAATAAACAATAGTAATAAAGTAACAGACAAATTAATGTTAATAAACTGTCAAATTAAATTAACACAGCACCCCTACACACGTAAAAAATGCAGCCATAATATACAAGACATGCACATTATTTAACAGAATGGTGAAGCAACTCACCAGAATGGGAAACATGAAATTGTTGTCTGATTCAGGTTTTTTCCAAGAGCTCAAACAATTTCTAACTTTTTGTAGCAAGAGAAACAGCGACACATTTCACCATTTGTTTGCATGCCTTTTTGTAGCATGAAATGAGTCAATGATATGATGGCGGTTTTGGAAAGATTTAATAAACCAATCAGTGTGCCTCAAGACTCTCCTGATGACAAGTTGCTTTTGAAAAGACTGAATAAACCATTTTAATTTAAGTTTGATGATGATGAGTTACAAAACAGTACCTGTATCCACTGTGAATGAATTGCTATCAATGCCAAGGTCGTGTTCTTTTAAGCTAAGTTCCTTTTCCTTTAGCCTTAGCATTTACAATGGGAAAAGGATGTTCCCTTAAGGAAAGTTCTCTTAGGAGGTGTTCCTATATGCTAAGATTACTATACTAAACAACATTTATCCCTTGCTTCTAAATGTGTTGTTTCTATGCTCGTAAGACTGGTGTTTGTACGATTTCAGCCTCTTATTTCAGTTGGTTTGATTTGTGGAAATGTTAAATTCAGTTCCCTCCCAAAAGGTAAAACATACCCAGTTTATATCTCTCCTTCACTTTGTGGCGCCTTAAATTCCAGGAATTGTTTGTCATGCATAAAATAAACCACAATTTTTGTAGCTTCTCAGAATGCAAGTCCAAGTTAGTTTTATATTTAGTCTACCATCCATGTTAGATTACTTACACTTAAGTTACAATCTCCAAATTGAATTAAAAAAAACCTTGTCCACTTGTATAATCAGAACGCCTCTTGTCTAATACATTTTTTAGTTTCTTGTGAACATTCTCGTCAAACGTATTTCAATTCACAACAAAAAAAAAAAAGTAATTTTTTGCTTCAAAGGCTACAGAGAGTCACCCACCAAAATAAAGTGATCCATTGCTCTTGCTGCAGTGAAGAAAGGAAGGTAAGCAACTGAAGATAGAATGGAAGGTATAGAAGTAGATAGAGCCAACAGGGAGCAAGGAAGAGAAAACAGCAGATCAATGGGGAAATGGGATTTAAACTGATTCAGTTATGCCAGCATGTTACATGTTTCAGTGGACCACAGGGCATACATGTCATTTTCTAAAAGTATGGGAATTCCATAACGTTCCTTATTTAATGTACATGTGAAAGTAATGCATTAGGATGGGATCAACGGGTAAATGAAAAATCTGAGAAAGTCCCAATAAAGGAGATGATAAAATGCAGGTATCCTGGAACACTGCAATACACATGGATAAGACAGACAAGGCCTTGTATAGGTTCAAGGGTCTATCTCGAACAGAAAAAATAAATAAATACAAAAAATATTTAGTTTCTGCTGCTAGTACAGAAGATGTTTTCTTTTTTTTTTATGCATTGGTGAAATTTCCCTGGATTCCAATTGCTGTGAGCATCTTTTCATTAAAATGTGCCTTCGAACTGCCTCGAGGGCTGCCTAGGAGGAAGACTAGATTTACAAAAGAACCCTGCAATTTTATTGCCCCCCCACTCCACCCCCCCTCCCCACTCACTGGTATTTTCTGTAATAACCTAATGCCTGTTCTTTTCTAGTTATCCTTTTTTAAATATATATTCTTGAGACAGTAGTATATACCTTTATGAATAAAACATCAAAGTTATAGCCTCACAGGCATTACTGTCGGCTAGCTTTTAAAAGGAATATCTGTTAATGCTGTGAACTGCCCTATATATCTATGAAAAATGTGTTGGATAAAAGACAGATTATGTGCATTTAAAAAGAAAATTGTAAAATGGACTTAAGATAAAGATACTGTACATACTGCACCGTAAAAGAACTGAGATTGTTTGAAGCTTTTATGTTGAACTTGTTTCACCTTCACTTCAAAGCTTGGGGATTATTGGTTTGAACGATCAACATGGAAGACCACATCTTCCATGTACAGTATAAGAACATTTGTTTAAGTGTTTGGTCACAAAAAATTAGTTTGTATCCAAACTGCAGTATTGTTTTGCTATTGCAATCCCCCAGCATACAGTTGAGAACTGTCTGCACAAGACAATCATGCAATGCATCGAATTTCAAAGTTAAAAGGGAAATACAAAACTTGACAATGACTACATTCGGTGGGTTAACTGTTATGGCTACCATTATTCTGGATGTCAATTAAGCTTACTTTCCAGCTTTGCAGAAGTAACTTGATTTGTTAAAGGGGGCAGGGGGGTACAACGCTGGTACCCTTTTCTAATGATGTTATTAATTTTATCTTTAGGAGGGTTAAAAAAAAAAAAAAAATCCAGAACAGCACGCAGTATATCTGCTTTAAGCTATGTTTTGAAAAAAAAAATACTTGTGTGAGAACTGATAATGTACTTGTCTTGTGCCACACACCATAGTGCCTATTGGCTGCTGACTATAAATGCACGCTTCCTGTAGTTCTGCATAATAAAATTGACTTTGTATCAGATTCCTTCATCAGGAGAAAATGAGACAGGTGAACTAGTGCTGTAGAAGTAATATACATTTTATATGCATTAATTACATATTTTATTTACTTCAAATTGAATTAATCAAAATTACATCCAGACAAATGCATGGTATTCATTTATTTAATTTAACTGTAGACCATTGATTAATTGATATATTAGAATGTTGTGTAGCTCATCTGAAAGTACGTTGAGCTTCTATTAGCTATTTAAATATATATTTTTTTCCTGTCCTTGCTGTATTCTGGATATCATATTATAACATATATTGAATTGGAGATCCATACAGAAAATCAGTGCACATGATCATATCTAACATTATCTCACAACAGCTGGGTGACATCTAAATGTCACCCATCACACCACCTGCCAATCATAATATGATAGCTTGGCTGTCATGTCAAATGTCAGAGTCAATTGTTAATTATATCTAATTCAAAATTCCACTTTGTTGCGGTAAAGCAGAAGATTACTTTGCATTTTACTCACCCTGGAAACCCCTGATGGGCTTCAAAGGCAACATAGACAGTGCAAGCTTCAAAGCTAAAGCTAAGCGTGTTTCTATTTGCACTAAAGTTGTGACATTTACAAATCTGTGTTAGTTTGGATTTTAAAAGCCTTCTTATAATCCATTGAATACCGTGCTGTGGCTTCAAAGCTCAGTACCAATTTAATGTCAGTCTGACGAGAGGAATTCTGCATGAGCCATGGCTACATGTTTCTCTACCATGACAACAACAAAACAACCACTTTCATTTGTAAAATTATATTGGAAATGTTTGTTTAATATAACAAATCATGCTGTTCCAAATACCACTGACATGTAGATAATATAGTGCTGCCCATGCATTTTACTAATTTAAATATTTGTGGATATGTTGATTTTTATAGTATAGGAGATTGATTTACTCCTTATGGCGTAATTTTTTTTTTGTTTGTTTTGATAGTGCTATGCAATCAAATCTCCACATATAAGAAGAGTTAACAAGTTCTGTATACTGTCTTTTGATTGAACCCGACTCCTATTTACTAGTCAGTTGGTCCAATGTAATTGTTTACATCAGGAAGATTTAGATCAGGTATTGTAAAGCTTTTTTTGTTTTGTGGGGGGGGGGGGGGGTTGCTTTTTATTTAGATATTATTTATGAAAATTATTTTTTTGGCTACCGATGAAAAGGTTTTGGAACCTGCTTTTTTTTTTGTTTTTTGTTTTTTTCTGTCAAAATATGGATAGTAGTAACTCAACAGTACTTGCATACTTAAATTGTACCTACTTCCCTTTGCTATCTTCCACAGTGAAATCCTTATAGTCACAGACACATTCCTCTGGGATTTTTGTGTGTAGGCATTTTTTTTATTATTTCACCAAAGTTTTTAATTTTGTTTTAAATCCTAGGTGTCTTAACAGTAATGCAGCTTTAAATCTCCTCCATTCCTAATTGTAATCTTGGTTTAAATCTTGCAAGCAGTCTCCAATAGAAATGTAGGAATGTGCTATCACTCAGTAGTTGGGGTGGGTTTAAAGTATTCAGAACAAATCAATGATAGAAATATACCAGTATGTCAGGAAGGAGGGACATTGCCCAACTACACTGGGAAGGGTTTTTTCTTTTAGTTTTTTTTGTAGTAGTTTTTTTTTTATTTTTTTCCCCACTGTGTTTCTGTTGTTTTCCAGTGTTTATTGGCTATACACTGATTTCATTTTTTGAATCGGGGTGTGTTACAAAGACGGCTGCAGTGGGTGACGTCAGACCAGAAACAAGAAAACACGACAGAGATAGGTGGAGTTTGGTGGAGCTAAGCGAATAAATAAACAGAACAGAAAATAAACGGTGGTAACAAACAAAAACACAGGACACGGCACTGGTAGCCAAAATAAAAAGACAAACAAAACGGACTAACACTAAACAAAACACGGTGAGCTTCTATTTTACAATTACTTCCATCTCCAATCCCATTCTCCACTCGCCGAACACACAACCCCGAGTGGGTGAAAGCATGTTGCTTTTTATGCAGCTGTACCATGACTCGATTGCTAATCAATCATTCAATTGGAGTCACGGTACAACTGCACATGAATTAATGAAGTTCAATTCTGTGCTCACATATTATTACGTTTTACTTGCAAGTGAAGTGCTGTGCAATCCTCGTGCCTAAATACAAATATAAATTTTAAACACTCGTGTTACACAGACCCATTTATATCCCGTGTACCAATGACTACACACCAACATTAACACACAACACAAAATACACACAGGGGCGGGCACTTTGCTACAGGGTGTTTTATCAGTTGTTATTGGTTAAAATTGAAAATCAGAAGCCCTAATTTATATATGACTACATTTCCAGTTTATGTTGCTGATTTTGTTACTTCATGATTATTGTATTATGACCTGCATGCTGGGGTCAGCACCTAGTGTCTCAAAAAATGCCTGTAATGTTGGATTCCTAACTGCATTAATGTCACTTATAATGCAAATAAAGTTTTTTAAAATAAAATAGATTTTTTAAACAGGTTCTTCTCTGAAATGATTAAATATGCTGTCTATAGATAATAATGTACTGCAAGTAACTTACAAATGTATTTCTTAGCTTTAAAGTTTTTAATGTCAAATCAAACAAGCTGGGTAAATCACTGCAGAATTTGATAAATAAATTTTGATTTATTTGGGATAAAAGTGCCTTAAAGGTTGTTCACTCTGGGTCGCTTGTAAATGTACCCAGTACGGTGCACTTACCAAGTGTACTCAGTTCATTTGTCTTTCACACTTGTAAAATGTACTGAGCACACTTCCATCTTTTGAAGTGCACTGAGACCATTTCCCTTTCACACTAGCAAGAGTACTGAGAACATAAAAACACATCACCTCCTTGAAGCACATGCCGAGAAGTTAAAATGTCTATAGCCATGAGGAACATCCTGTTTTAATGCTACGATATTTGACACATTTCATAAACAAAATAAATGCACTGGCATTAAAAACACTGGCAAAGGTGACTTACCCTCAGGTGGCAACATGACAGGAATTATAGAATATGTCTACAGCAGCAGAAGAGGCAAAGGAACACTTTTATTCATGCACACAAAATGATGCTGACATCTTCAAACCCTTCTCAAGTTTCAAGGTACGTATCAATTTCTTTATTTTTACCAGAGTGTTCCATCAACTCCAAGCCTGGAATATTTCCCACTCACAGGTTTCCCATTTACATAGCAACAGCTTCAGGGAGTTTGACCCTGTTTGGTGCACTTGCTCGTTTGCAACTGAACCGACCACAATTTTTTTTTTTTTTCACACTGAAGCAAAAATAAGCGAACCGTACGGATGCACGGAGAGTGACAGGGTGACTTCATTATTATTTATTTAAAATAATTAAATATTTATTTAAGATTATTATTATTTTTTTTAGAATCATTGTTTCTTGACAGGCTTTCTTTAAATACTCAATTTGTAGACAAAATATGTGGTGATCTAGAGTTATATTTATTGTTCTTCATAATATGAGAATACAATAAGCAGGTTAGTTGAGCACTTGTATCCTAATATAAAGTAATATACCAGTAAGGTGTTGCCAGATAATTTTTTGTTTTCTCCTGTAAAAAACACTTAAGAACAGGAAACAACCAACGTCTTGAAATGTAATTGCCCAAACACAATGCCCTAATTTATAAACTTAAAATTGTTTTAATGTCTGACGGTTATATTTCTTAAAGAAAGAGGGATAGTTAAGAACATAAGAACATAAGAAAGTTTACAAACGAGAGGAGGCCATTCGGCCCATCTTGCTCGTTTGGTTGTTAGTAGCTTATTGATCCCAAAATCTCATCAAGCAGCTTCTTGAAGGATCCCAGGGTGTCAGCTTCAACAACATTACTGGGGAGTTGATTCCAGACCCTCACAATTCTCTGTGTAAAAAAGTGTCTCCTATTTTCTGTTCTGAATGCCCCTTTTTCTAAACTCCATTTGTGACCCCTGGTCCTTGTTTCTTTTTTCAGGCTGAAAAAGTCCCTTGGGTCGACACTGTCAATACCTTTTAGAATTTTGAATGCTTGAATTAGGTCGCCACGTAGTCTTCTTTGTTCAAGACTGAACATATTCAATTCTTTTAGCCTGTCTGCATATGACATGCCTTTTAAGCCCGGAAAAATGCTGGTCGCTCTTATTTGCACTCTTTCTAGAGCAGCAATATCTTTTTTATAGCGAGGTGACCAGAACTGCACACAATATTCAAGATGAGGTCTTACAAGTGCATTGTACAGTTTTAACATTACTTCCCTTGATTTAAATTCAACACTTTTCACAATGTATCCGAGCATCTTGTTAGCCTTTTTTATAGCTTCCCCACATTGCCTAGATGAAGACATTTCTGAGTCAACAAAAACTCCTAGGTCTTTTTCATAGATTCCTTCTCCAATTTCAATATCTCCCATATGATATTTATAATGTACATTTTTATTTCCTGCGTGCAGTACCTTACACTTTTCTCTATTAAATGTCATTTGCCATGTGTCTGCCCAGTTCTGAATCTTGTCTAGATCATTTTGAATGACCTTTGCTGCTGCAACAGTGTTTGCCACTCCTCCTACTTTTGTGTCGTCTGCAAATTTAACAAGTTTGCTTACTATACCAGAATCTAAATCATTAATGTAGATTAGGAATAGCAGAGGACCTAATACTGATCCCTGTGGTACACCGCTGGTTACCACACTCCATTCTGAGGTTTTTCCTCTAATCAGTACTTTCTGTTTTCTACATGTTAACCACTCCCTAATCCATGTACATGTGTTTCCTTGAATCCCAACTGCGTTCAGTTTGAGAATTAATCTTTTGTGCGGGACTTTGTCAAAAGCTTTCTGGAAATCTAAATAAACCATGTCATATGCTTTGCAATTATCCATTATCGATGTTGCATCCTCAAAAAAATCAAGCAAGTTAGTTAGGCACGATCTCCCTTTCCTAAAACCATGTTGACTGTCTCCCAGTACCCTGTTACCATATAGGTAATTTTCCATTTTGGATCTTATTATAGTTTCCATAAGTTTGCATATAATAGAAGTCAGGCTTACTGGTCTGTAGTTACCTGGTTCAGTTTTGTTTCCCTTTTTGTGGATCGGTATTACGTTTGCAATTTTCCAGTCTGTCGGTACCACCCCTGTGTCAAGAGACTGCTGCATGATCTTGGTTAGCGGTTTGTAAATTACTTCTTTCATTTCTTTGAGTACTACTGGGAGGATCTCATCCGGCCCAGGGGATTTGTTTATTTTAAGAGCTCCTAGTCCCTTTAACACTTCTGCCTCAGTTATGCTAAAGTTATTTAAAACTGGATAGGAACTGGATGACATGTGGGGCATGTTGTCAGTATCTTCCTTTGTAAAAACTTGTGAAAAGTAATCATTTAACATATTTGCTATTTTTTTTTCTTCCTCTACGATTTTGCCATTTGTATCTCTTAAACATTTAATCTCCTCTTTGAATGTTCTCTTGCTGTTGTAATATTGGAAAAACATTTTGGAATTGGTTTTAGCTCCCTTAGCAATGTTCATTTCTATTTCTCTCTTGTCCTTTCTAACTTCCTTTTTGACTTGCGTTTGCAGTTCCGTGTACTCTTTCTGCATACTTTCTTTTTGGTCCTTTTTTAATGCTCTGTACAGTGCCTTTTTTCGCTGAATATTTTTTTTAATTGATCTATTAAACCATTTTGGCAATTTAGTTTTACATTTAGATTTGTCTACTTTAGGGATGTAATTGTTTTGCGCCTCTAGTACTACATTTTTGAAGAACAACCATCCTTCTTCTGTGGGTGTTTTCTCTATTTTACTCCAATCTACTTCTGTTAGTCTCTGTTTCATGCCTTCATAGTTTGCTTTTCTAAAATTGTAAACCTTAACTTTAGTCTTTACTTTTGGGGATTTAAAAAACACTTCAAATGAGACCATGTTGTGGTCTGAGTTTGCCAGTGGTTCTCTGACCTCTGTTTTAGTTATTCTATCTTCGTTATTTGAAAAGACTAAATCAAGGCATGCCTCCCCTCTAGTGGGTGCCTTCACAAATTGTGTTAGGAAGCAGTCATTTGTCATTTCCACCATTTCTATTTCATCCTTCGCGCTACCCACCGGGTTTTCCCATTTTATTTGGGGGAAGTTGAAATCCCCCATTAGTATGGCTTCTCCTTTGCTACACACATTTCTAATGTCATTGTATAACAGATTATTGTGCTCACCGTCTGAATCTGGCGGTCTATAGCATGCTCCTATTATTATGCCTATTGAATTTTTGTCTGTTATTCTGACCCATATTGATTCGGTTTTATTTTCTTTGTCCAGGTTTAACACCTGGGCTTCAAGACTGTTTCTTATGTATAGCGCTACCCCTCCTCCTCTTCTGTCCTGCCTGTCTTTCCTATACAGTGTATACCCACAAATATTATATTCGTCCCCATCACTCTCAGATAACCACATTTCTGTAACACCTATCACATCATAGTTACCTGTTAGTGCAGTAGCTTCAAGTTCTAGAATTTTGTTTCTGATACTTCTAGCATTTAGATAAATACATTTAATGGTTGTCTTACCTGAGTTGTTGTTCTTGTTTTGATGCGGTCTCCCTTCTGTTTTTTTGTTGATTTCTCCCCCCTTCCTTTCTAGTTTAAATGCTTCCGAACCTGCTCGTTCAATAATGTACCCGAAAATATTAAAGAAAACTAAAAAGTGTCTATACAGACCGGTAGGGTGTTGGCTTTTGTAATGAGCAGAATTTACTACCATCTTAAAAAAACAACATGTGGTACAGCGATTAAATAGCTACTTTATAAACCCCTTGCTGGGCATCAAATTCCAACAAAGGCAATGCAAGCTGTAATCTTATTTTTCATAGTTATGCTAATCTGTTCTCATTTGATGTGCCAGGTTAACATTCTTTGTTTAACAAAAAGAGAGATACAATTCAAACCACTTGCACTGAGGTCGGCTATAGCCTACAAAGATGATACATTACCAACATTGCGGCTTTGCAGAATGGGAAATATGCTATCTGTGCAAAGCAGTACATTTCAAAGCAGACTTAAATAGTGAGAAAACCGTATGTGCTAAATATACACATCACTCCATTCAACTGGATCATTATAATAGTCTACCTATATATAAGTCTATAGGTTTGGGTTTCAGGTTTTGTTATTCACTGACTGCCCAGATCCTGTGTCAGGAAGCTGTTGCCTGTCATGTCATGTCATTTTAATATAAGGCCATTATGTTCAAAAGTCAGAATTCAAGTCATGACTGTTAGTGGATATTAAAAACACCTTTTTATTCATGGCTATTGTATACACATAAAGCAGACCATTCCCCCTG
The DNA here is from genome assembly GCF_017654505.1 of Polyodon spathula. Taxonomy (NCBI): domain Eukaryota; kingdom Metazoa; phylum Chordata; class Actinopteri; order Acipenseriformes; family Polyodontidae; genus Polyodon; species Polyodon spathula. Next base: position 45,666,402 of record NC_054542.1, on the reverse strand, counting down.
GAAATAAAAAGTGTCATAGTTGCAGACATTGCAATATAATTATGTAACTCTGATATCACTGATGTGAAATGTACATTGAAGCTCTATTACTCACATGTGTCAGCAAAACATGTTGTGGAATCATCTTGAATTATTCGTTGCTACTAGCTACTTTAAGATATTCTTAATATATATATATATATATTATATATATATATATATATATATATATATATATATATATATATATATATATATATAAATTCAGTTCTTGGTTCTATATGATACATTCCAAATTAACCAGCACATATGTATTGAAAATGTTAACTTTCTAGCAGTGACGTAACTTTGGTTTCAAAGGGGGGTGGGGGCATTGTTCTAACTGAAATAATGAAAAAGTGAGTGGGGCATGTTAGGTGGAACATAAATTACAGATTAATGGGATTGACTGAATAAATGATAAAATGGGTTTGAGTTGAGATGGTCTATAGTAAAGTAATCCAATATTAATTTGTTCAGTATTTACCCATCATTGAAAGCATATTGTAGGATTCATAGATGCACATATGAAGTTGGTAGGCTGTTCACAGCTTGTACATGATATGAATAATAGTTTATTCCTAAGCATTTGTGGTTTAATATGTATGCAAATCAAAAAGTGTACTGCTTCATACAGTAGCTTTAGAAAATGATATATTAACAACTGTCAAGTCTAATCTAAATGAAACTCTTTTTCAAGGGTTCCACTGAGAAACAGTCACAAGCACATTGACGTAAGTGTAAGGGTTAAAATGGTACTGTAGCCCAGAAAAGTGACCTAAGATACAGTACTTGATGTATTTTTATTTGAACTCATTCCCACATTTTTAAGTGCTATAATACGACTATTGTACTTTTGGGATGACTTGTTCTTTACATCTACTGACTTAGTCAAATAAGCTGGGGATATCGTCAATAGAGCCCCTTGACTTTGATATTTGAAAACAGGATGCATAAAATGTTTGTTTTTGTTCATTATATTCCCCTTTCAAGATGTTTTAAATTGTTTGCAGGGTATTACATTAATCACAGATATACACCAACTATTCTTAAAGTGAATATGTATAGGTCTGCTTATTGGATGCAGTTTGAATATTAAAACAATAACAACTCTTATAAAGTAAACATATGTTCAACCTAAGTACCTTGAGAATAACGAGTAATCACAAAATTACTTGTACTCAGAAAAATGGGCATAATCGTTACAGATACTCAATTGTGCTCATTGCTCGGCACAGGCCTAAAAAAACAGTACTTGCAATCATACAGTAGTGTGGTTGTTACTGTGTGGGAAATAAAAGGCAATTTAAAGTTGTATCACACAAACTTACAATACCATGTACAGTATTACAGTATATTCAAGTTAGTTCTGGGACAATAATTGAATGAATGATTTTTGACATGTATTTGGATAAAAAAATCAGATGTTTGTATTCGCTAGAAATGACAAAAATGGCAAATGAAAAAGCGCTCCGGGTGACACATGAGATTAATATATAAAGCAGTTCGAGCCTCTATTTAAAAGTTTTAGACCTCAAAATGTAAACAAACCAGATTATGTATGTGCAAATAATAATGGTCTCTATGGAAGGCCATCTGGGTCAAAAAGCATTGTGCTGCTTTACAGCGAGTCAGAATCTCATGGGACAGAAAAAAAGCAAACCCCTTATTCGGAAATGCCTCGCTTAAACTGTGCTCAACTTGCTGGAAATGTTGTGTCGTGATTTTTATATAGATTGTATATATTATATATTTTTGTCGTGACTATGTTATGTGTAATGTAATAAACGAGAACCAAAACGGTGAGTTTTTTCCCCTTCATTTTACAATGCTATTTCCATATTTGTTTTATTTGATGTGTTTAAAGTAAAATTTAAGTTTTAATTTTGCTTGTTCAGATATAAAAAGGCACAAGTAAACCTCATGTTACTACTTTATGAAAATGTGTCTATGGCCAGTTTACTGTGGAGAAACGACAATAGCAATGAATGAAAAAAAAACATAAATAAAATACGGTGTCAACTTTATGTATTATTTATTTCGTGAATAAACAGAACGATGTTTTACTTGAGCTGCTGTTTGGCATCCTTTTGTTTTGTAGTTAATTCACTGGGGTAAAGTAAGTCCTACACAACGTATTCTTTACTCCTGGGAGATTTTTCCTCTTTAAAGTGTTACATATTGTAACGTATTGCTGTAAAATAAAGGCACACATACGGGTCAAGCCTCATGACCCTGCTACTATGCTGTCTCTGCTTGCTACCTAAGCAATATAATGGATTTTGAATTTTTTTTTTTTAAATTCTGAGCGAATATCCAAACATAAAAAGCCTGTGTTCGTTCCAGCACTAATTCCCAATGAAACACAATCCTCTTTTAAATGTAATACAGCTTGTATATATTTCTATTTACTTTTATTAGAAATAATAATAATAATTTGTATTACTGTAATTATTTTTAAACAATTAGCCAATCACAACAAATGAACACATTCATGATAGATTAACATAAGCCATATTACTTTCTTATTGAGTGTACCAGACCTTATTTCCTTTCTTCAAAATAAATAATAATCCATAAAGAAAGTCAAGTGGATTGAGACAGTATACAAATAAACACTTATCAATACCTCAGAGACTTCAATAAATCAATTGAAATTGGATTTCAGGGAAATAACTATCTGGGTTATTTTATAAGGGGAAACAAATGAAGCTGGGGACATCTCAGTCACAGAGCTTATTACTTCAGTAAATTGTAATCTTGTCATGTGATGAATCCTTTAATTCTAATCATTTCCAGGCTGTTTAATCCTCTAACTAAACAATATTTTCTGTGAAGATAAATCCACAAACTTTTAAGTTAATACTGGGATATGTTTAATGACTATTTAATTTTAAAACATTGGGGTCTCTCTAATTGATCTTAATTCTGGCGAATCTAAATACCATCATCTTTTAAATCACTAAATTAGATCTTCTGGCATTCTACACTTTCTAAACTCTGTTCATGAACTGTGATATTTAATTTCTGTAACACTGGTACTGAAATTTTAATCATCACTGTGGCAGGACCCTTATAAAAAAAGTTTAACAGTAACAGCATGGCAAAGTGTAATAAAACAAGTAGAGTACAGCATTATAGACCAAAAATTATACGATGCAAAAATGTAATCACTTTCTGAATATGGCAAATTATTGTAGATTTGTGAGGAATCAAATGTTATCTACATGTGCTTTTTATAAGTAATGATGAGTCATTTATGATTTTTATAGCAATGCTTGGTTGTATTTGTATGAATTTTGGTCAATTGATTTTATTGCCACCTGGACAGATAAAAGTATGTGGATTCAATAATTTTGGCCTAAATTGATCATAGTAATCATTTAATTAAGCAACATAAATTAGAAAACTTGAACTGACATTTGAAATGGAAATAACACTGAAATGTTACATTTCATTTAAGTTAATTAAAAGCGATGCTGTCATATAAACATAGTGGACAATATCAGAAGATAAAATCTATTCTTCAATAAGAAAAGACATTTATAAAGATGGTCTTTAGCAGAATGCAAAATCCACATTTGAAATAAAAGGTTACATTCATGAATAATATATTCTTATGCAATATCTTGCATGCTTAAAGGGTACATCAGCGCTATATGAAAGATAAAACATAAACTATCCCACCTTACTGTTCCGAATGTATTTGGTCATTGTTAATAATATGTATGCACCCAAACATCTGCATATGTCACACTGCTATGTCCAAAATTACTGTTCTTGTGCATCAGCCAAAAAAACATGACTTCTGTATGTACCCTCACATGTACTCTGAACGTACCGGTGCATGCCCAATAAAGCATTGTATTAGTTACATTACCTCTGTGTGGAAACACACTAATCTGAGTGACAAACATGGTCTGTCTAATTTTCCATAAGGAAGACACTTGTACCTACTTTCATTTGGTGTAGTACTACATCTTTCACACTGTACATGTTTCCTTCTCATGTTGTATTTTGATGTGTTAGTGTTAACTTTGTTGAAATTCTGCTGGGTGAACCAGGGCTTTACTACTTCCTAATTTCCAATAATAATTGTACCTTTACATCTGCTACATCCATGTTGCTTCCTTCTCACAAGCGCCCTTCCGTAAACTCACTTGCCCAGAGTCCCAGGACAGACTGCAGCAGCCCCTCCTCTCCAGTCATGCTCATAACCTCCTCTCAACGCAGCAGCGCAGCAATGAGATGACGCACCCGAACTCATCCTTCATCTTCATAACATTTTCGAGGATATGAAGTCCCTCATTAACCCCATCGCTATCTCAATTGCCTCAACTAATACATGGCTCAACGATATGGACAAACAGTTGTCCACTTCTCCGTTACTTCAAGCCCAGTATTTGCCACTCCAATCATGGCCGCCGTCTCTTCGAGTTCAGCACTTCCGGTCCCCACAGCTGACATTCTGACCTACAACTGGGCATCAGCCGCCCTCAATGGTCCACAGCAAGCGCCTGTAGTCAGAAATCAAGTCCAGCCACCACATATGGCTTCTACTTTTGATATTTGTTCAACATGAAGGGTTAGATTCTCATGCTATTTAAAGCTCATTTCATTTTATTTTTCTGAAAGGGAACATTTTCAAGTACAGTTCTAATTTAGACTGCTTGCAAATGCTAAGAAATGTTCTTGTTTCTGAACTAAAGATATAATTTCGATTTTACCCTGGGAAACTGAATCACACCCTGAATCAGAAGTAAACACTTGTTTAGATGGCACAGCCTCCTTCAGCCTGTCAGGAGCCAAACTCTGCCCCCTCTTTCATTACATCTTCTGTTTCAGCAGCTCTGTCCCAGCCCCCAGAGTACAACCTGCTTACAGCATCTGCTTTAGGCTCCCAATCAGCAGCCGCCATCCTTTTGGAATGAGGTCTTTGAGGATGATCCGACCTAAAAAAATAAATATTGCATTTTTTCAAGAGGAGAAAAAAATGAAATATTAATTTTTTTAGGTCGGATCATCCTCAAAGATCTCATTCCAAAAGGAAGTACATTGTTTCTGAATCGCATTTGCTAGTTTATCTGATACATGTCAATTTTGCAAACATTCCAAATCAGCTGGGGCTATATCTAAGACTTTGGGGATGTATATATATATATATATATATATATATATATATATATATATATATATATATATATATATATATATATATATATATACTGTTTTATTGACATGTAGCTGGAACTGTATGCCGGAATAAAATGGAAAAAAATAATGGAGGCTGAAGTTGGTCTTTGAAAGCAAGATTTGCAGTTTATTTTTACAGGTTTGAATAGACAAAACAAAATGATATTGCCTCACAGGGCACAAAGAAAAAGCCTAGCTCTACACAGAGCACTAACTAAACACTGGTTTCCTAAACTACGGTTGGAATGGCTAAGCTGCTTATCCAACAAACAAAAAACAGCAATTTTTAAACAGTAACCAAACACAGGTTTACTTCCTTAATTCTTCAATCTTTCTTCTTCACATGTATATTTTACTTACCCTTTGTTTCTTAAAATGTCTCCATACTCACGATTTCCAAGCACAGACAAAGACACATCTTAAATCCCTGCCTGATTAGCTAATTGGAGACAGCTTGACCTCAGCTGCTCCTATTAATTAGCTAGTTAATCAGAGAGAGAGCTGGCTCTTGACCCCTAGTGGACATTCGGAACATAACCAGCTTTCTGGGAATAGCGCTCTTTTCAATCTTAAACTGACATACCTGCTTTCTAAAACAATTCCACACAGCTTGTTACAATATAATGAAGAAGAAAAGTCATTTACTAACTGAAAACTCACTATTTTAATAATTAGCTACAATGTTTCAGCTTCTTCAGATAGCATGGTAGAAATAGCTAAGTAGATTGAAAGTTGCACAGTGACTTACAGATGAATGTTCTAAGAACACTGACAAACTGTTCTGAGGTGGAGTTCCAATCTTAAAATGATACATTGTCTTCCATGTTCAGACCATAGGGAAGTCTTAAGTCTGTGAATCCAGAAGTTTTCCCTTTTATCAACATGTTACAACTGTATATGAGTTTCTGTTGCAAGCATCTTCATATCAGCAAGGCTATCCTGGAAGAAAACTTGCTTCCTTCTGCTCTGACAATGTTCCCCAACTCTGAGGATTGTTTTTTCCAGCAGAACAATGCTCCATGCCACACAGCCAGGTCAATCAAGGTGTGGATGGAGGACCACCAGATCAAGACCCTGTCATGGCCAGCCCAATCTCCAGACCTGAACCCCATTGAAAACCTCTGGAATGTGATCAAGAGGAAGATGGATGGTCACAAGCCATCAAACAAAGCCGAGCTGCTTGAATTTTTGCACCAGGAGTGGCATAAAGTCACCCAACATCAATGTGAAAGACTGGTGGAGAGCATGCCAAGACGCATGAAAGCTGTGCTTGAAAATCAGGGTTATTCCACCAAATATTGATTTCTGAACTCTTCCTAAGTTAAAACATTAGTATTGTGTTGTTTAAAAATGAATATGAACTTATTTTCTTTGTATTATTCGAGGTCTGACAACACTGCATCTTTTTTGTTATTTTGACTAGTTGTCATTTTATGCAAATAAATGCTCTAAATGACAATATTTTTATTTGGAATTTGGGAGAAATCTTGTCAGTAGTTTATAGAATAAAACAAAAATGTTAATTTTACCCAAACACATACCTATAAATAGTAAAACAAGAGAAACTGATAATTTTGCAGTGGTCTCTTAATTTTTTCCAGAGCTCTCTCTCTCTCTCTCTCTCTCTCTCTCTCTCTCTCTCTATATATATATATATATATATATATATATATATATATATTGTTCTTATTTTAGTGAGATTCTAAAGGTTATATTACCATGACAGTTTCTGTAATGAACGTGTTTGACTTTTAGAAGTTCGATTTTGCTTTTTAAATATTCAGTCTTTGTCTATAAGTTTAAACCTGATTCATGTTTTATGTATTATTAACTTTCCAGAGTTCTATGAACCATCACAGGTTTATTTTTCTTAAGGTAACTCAACAGCCCTTGAGTGTGCATTTTGTGTAACAGTAGGACATTACAGAACTTTTACAGTTACTGTAGATAAAATCAATCAGGATTAAAAAAAGTTTGTGATTCTTCTCTCAAATGACAATATGCAATATTTCACTGCTACCAACAATTATACTAAAAGGGTTATTATAAAATTACACGACACTGGAAATGTATGATGTTAATATTTGAAATAGTCTGAATGTGAACTACATATTTTTTTAGAATGACCAAGTGACGGTTATAAAATAATTCAAGTATGCCAGTAATATAGATCCCCTGCCATGACTGTAAATTCAAAGTGAGACCTGTTAGTTTGATGAAAAATGTCATGACCATGACAAAGTTTCATGACAACTGGAGAAGCGGTTCTCAAGATATTTAAAAACATATGATGTGTGAAATACGTATGTACGTATGACCGCTTCCACTATATCCCTTCATAGCAGAAACCATCCCCAGCAGAGAATAACAACGTAAACAACAAATTAATATGTTTTCCATTTATTACTGTTAAGCATTAAAAGACCAAGTTGTTTTGGTCACGCTTCTGTCTTAAAAGAACACTTCGACTTTGAAACTGTGGCGTTGATCTTAGAAAAAGGCACATTAGAAGGCAGAAACATTGGATTACATCAGAGGTCATTTTAAATTAATGCAGCCTGGGGGTAACCAGATGCTTGCAAAGCTAAAAAGGAAAATAAAGGTTTGGTAATATATAGTAGTACATAATGTATTGCATGTTATAGTGTTTTAATGGGGAGGACTGAGCAAAATACTCAGAGTGTAAGAGCAGCATAATGAACTGGATTTCCTTTTAATGAAAAGCACTATTGTTTCACAGTTGGGCTTATTAAAATGTGTAAATGTCAATATCACAGACAGTATACTTTAGACACACAGCAAAACAAACGTCGGGAAGTTTAAACAGATAGGAGACTCTGGGATTAAGATCTCGCAAAGAAAACTGCTTTGCACCAAGAAAAGCAACAACAAAGTATGCCTGGGGTTTCGAGCTGTGAAGCTGGACACATTGTTTTGTTGTTCTGCCATTGGAATCACCCCCAATGGACTGAAAACAAGGCTGGTATGGGATGCTTTAGTTACAGGTTTAAGGCCCGTATACACAAGATGCGATGTGACAAGCGAAAATTTACAGTGATGCGAAAAAATGAACAGAGCCTACACTTTTGAGAAGTATCTTTCACACCACAGGCGACACAGGGGCGACATTCATTTTCATTTTTAGTAATCAAGTGCTAACAGCTTTGCCTTAACATTAGTGCCTTGCAATGGGATCAAAATGGAGCCCTTTGACTTTACTGCTAATTGATACTCAAAAACACATACTGTGCTGACAAGTGTGTTTTTTTTTTCTTTTTTTTTATTCTTTGCCAGTACAACTCTGATATACTGTATATTCCCATGTAATACAGTTAAATAACTATACTTGGTTATTGAAAATAACTCAAGTTTATCATCCACAGGCAATCCATATTAGTCTCTTTCAAAGGAGGAACAAAAGTCAAGGTAATCTAACCTATTTGCAATAAACCTGTCTGGATTTTGTTGAACAAATGCTGTATTGGATTTATTCCTCAAGCAAAACTTTAGGTAATGCCTATGCATCCCAACCCTCTATTTTAATGGCAGTACAATTTAATCAAATGCCGTTACTGCCACAATGAATAATGCTGTTTGGGTATTAATGGATATATTGCTTACATACTCTTATATTCTATAAAGCATATTCTGCATTGCAGAACAGATTTTACCATAGGCTTATATAAGGAAGTGGTACACGTTGACAAAGCTAGCAGGCTTTGATCATAATTAACTCTGGGCAATACTTTGACTTTATGAATTATTTAAAATAAATCATTCCTAATCCAGACCTGTTATATTATTATGAAAGCTGAAACTACTGTAACTTAGCTATAACTTGGTACATTTGTTATACAATTTTCAGCACAGTCTTTTAACCACTTTTTGTGGCTGTAATGAGGAAGGATTGGTGATCTGGAATATAGTATTCCTTGCACATTGTTTAAGTAAATGAAACAATTTAAAACGATTCAAGTAAACCTCTATTAAGAATGTCATTGGAAAGGAAACTGGTTTTATATATCACAGTGAAAACAACATGCAAACTATGCACTACGCCAGGGCACTTAAACTAGTTTAAAGGGGCCAGATTGGAAAAAAAAAAGTTAGGAGTAGATGGGCCAGAAGTATTATACTTTTGCACATTTGCACATTTTTAAGCAGTATAAGAAATATTTTATAATGTAATGTTAGTATATTGAACAAGACCCATTATATATATATATATATATATATATATATATATATATATATATATATATATATATACACACACACACACACACACACACACACACACACACACACACACACAGTCTCGGAGCGAGTACTGTGCAACTGCTGAGCCCTCTGGATATGTATTTCCAAAAACTCCCTGTTTGGTTTCAAAATGCCTTTTCACATTGCATTCCTTAACTATTCCACTCATTGTTGAATCTGCTATTTTCACCATCAAGTTTTCTCTTCTTACTAGCTAGAGTAGGGAGAACCATGTTTATATCACCTTCAAAATAAGACACAAATAAAAAAAAATACTAATAATCACCCACAGAGAACGCAAAGTGGAACTGGTTTGTGTACGTGGCTTAGTGACTGGAAAGGGGTGGTGTGATGTGTGTGCAGCTTTACAGAAATAAGACACACATCCTAAGCACAAATTGATTTACGATGTTACTGTTTTTTTTTTTTTTTCCCTATTTATTTGTGTTAATTTTTATCACTTTTGCTGAGTGTCGGCAGGCCACTTGGTTGTCCCTTGCAGTCTGGACATGTGCTACACATTGCAATGGGAATGTTTTGCATTTTAGGATAAGAACAATGTCAGAGTGATTGTAACTTCTTAAGTAAGCAAAACTGTATGCAGTCTGTTGCATATTTCATGATGCTTCTATGAAGCCTTTTGTGTTTTGACAGCAGTAAAGAACAAAAAGACAAGTACATGTTTCGAAATTCTGCCAACTTTAGTTTCTAATCTCTTTTTTATTTTACTTCAAAAGCAATAAAGTCAGAATGGGCTTTAGAAAAGGTTCATTTTGAGGACAAGCTAACACATGTATTTAAGGTCACTCTGAGGACATGTAGAAATGATTTCCATTCCTGTAATATCTTATGCAGAGTCATTGAACATGATTGCAGCTTTCATTAATATATACCTATAGTAAATACCAACAAATCAAAAACTCCCCTTTTCATCTTTGAACTGAAAAGTTCTGGTAACAAACTTTAACATCTCTATGTTGTGATTTGTGATCATTCTCTGAAGCACAATTTCAAGTCTTATTTGTGCAGTAGTATCTTTTGTTAATTTCAATTAAAGACACCAGATGTTATAATTGATGTTGCTTGTATGTAAACAAATGTAAATGAATGTTTCAAATTCTAAAACATTGCAATACCTTAGCTAGCTACTATGCAAATATGGATTCAAATCACTTTTTAATCATATCTGAGTGAAACCCTAACAAATTCCTAAATAATGCTTTTGAATTTGCAGCCAGTCACCACACTGGCGATGTTAATGTACTGGTAGATTAATACTACATTAAACAACCAAACAAAATGCATTTAATCTGCAGCTGTAGCCAAAAGTTTTACATCACCTAGAATTTTTGGATTTTGAAATGACACATTTTTTTTTTTTAAATTGTCTGTTTTTCATTAAGTACATGGAAAACTACAAAGTGATATGTAATTATATATGTTAACCTAACATTATTCAGCAGGTTTCAATCGACTTTGTGATGCAAAATTTGTTAATTCTATAGCGTGATGCAAAACCATTGGCCATTGCTGTACAGGTATTTAGCTTTTAAAAAACAGAAGTCCTTACCTTTGCCCACAACCCTCTCCAGTCCCTTCACCACAGTCTGAGTCAGCTTCTTCCTCTTTGACTTCTTGTACAAAGGGCTTGACCTCCTGTGTAAATTCCATTCTGGACATCTCCCCAACTGCTTCCACATAAAATGTAGTCTGATGCTGTTCATTATCACCATTCCCATGTCTACCATTTCTGGGAGAGGAAAACAGCGAACCATTTACATCACCAGACTTTTTCCGAAAAACACTTCTCTCACGACCATGGCTCTTTTGTCGAGTCTGGCTTGGCCCCCAGTGCTCAAAACTGTCCTGAGGAAGGCAGCTACTGGCTGAGGTTTGCGATGGATGGCTGAAAAGTTTCCATCGCAAGCGCAGGATGTGTTTTACATCAAATTCTTTTCTTCCCGAAGCTGACATTTTCAAAATTAATGTTTGGTTATGAGATACAGAAGGTTCAATTCTTCTATCAAGGCATAGCTTGATTTTCAGTCAGTTAGACACACATGGCTACAGACAAATGATAATAATCAAAGGAACTGATCGATAAGCTTCCTTAAATGCTTTCCATCTATGTATAATTTAGAAAACCAAGTCCATGCTGCTTGAAATGATAAAAAGGCAATAGCTTATAAGTATTTACTTAATACAGTTCGAGAGAAATCAATATGAATAAAAATAACTGCAAACTTCTTTAAAAGCCTTGCTTAAGGCAGATTGTTTAAAAAAAGAAAATAAGCCTACAATGATGTATCCTGATGAGTTAGTTCAAAAAAAAAATCAGAGGAAAATAATAAAAATGCATAGAAGATAACACCTTTGCCAGGCTTTACCTTTTCCAGTCTGCACTACACAGACACACATGCTGAAGCTGAAATAACCACACAGACACATAAAAAGGATGGCTCGTAAGCAGTAATCAGATTACTGGAAGATACAGCCTCTCTGCACAGCTAGAGCAGGTGGCTAAGTCCCCCTCTGAGCGCATATAGAAAGGAGCAGTCACCTATAAGCCATCCTACTCTATAACCCCTCCCAGCAGTCTCCAGGGAGCTCCTGCTCACCGCGGCAGAACCAGCAAATAGCCTGACAATCTTCAGGCAGACTCTTTTTAAATACAGTGCTGGTAGAGACATCTTCTGTTACTGTTCCTCCTCCTCCTCTCCAGACCATCCTAAATAGAGTGATGCATCTGTGCTTTGAAAGAAATGCTGAAGGGGGGGTTGACATCCAGCTTTTATTTTGAAGCTTTGACAGATTCCTTGTAGGATTTTCACATCTACAATTGTTTCAGTTCCTGAGATTTTAACTTTAATGCTGAAAGATAAAATCAACTGCACAGCAACTATGAGTCTGAATAAAGGTGTCTTAGACATTCAGAAGCTCTGTGTTATTAAACTATTTGTGATAAAACACCAGTAAAGCAGTTCCACATGTGAAAATGATTGCTGTCATTACTGTTGTTATAGAAGCTTTGTCATGTCACCCAAAAGTTAAAATGCAATTATTGTATTGTCATGCATCAAAGCACACCACTGGTCTCTGCACCAGTATTATTGTATTAAAGCTAAATATACCAATACCCTCTATGCTCATAACAATCCCAGTGCCTTGTATAAAAATGCATAAAGGCTGCTGGCTATATAGTTACTAATGATGTTAGTAAATCAGTTAGTGATTAAAAACACAGCTCTAAATCTGGAGGAGGGAATTATTTGTTAGTATTAATGAACGATATTTAGGCCAGTTAAACCTAATTACAGACTGAATGCAATCCTAGAGTGAAAAGAATAGAAGCTTTACCCTAATGTTCAGTATGTGTACAGATACATGTGTATTTTAATTATCTTAAAAGTGGCATATCCCAAAAACTTGTTATATTGATGACGTCTTTGTAATTTGATGCTTATATTTAGATAATTAAAAGAGAGATGTGCATCTGTGGGTTTGCTATGAATATCTGTTTTACTTTTGTTTCTGTGAATGGTAATCAAAAAATTGAATATGGGAGTGTGGCAAAGTAGTTTGTAGTGCACAGGTACAGTGTTGATGCGATGCTCAGGAATGATAGTCACAAGACAGTTCATAGCGAAAAAGCAGATCTTTATCTGACAAATAATGATGTCTGGCTCTTCACAATGATATGTACCGCTCATGTAAACCACAGGGTTCATTCCCGAAATAATAATATATTAAACAAGACCCACACAGACACAGCACGGCCACAAGTCCAGAGTGAGTGCTCTTAGTGAAAGTGATGATTTACAGGTTTATTTGTGTACAATGGTGAAAGTAGTCCGGGTTTATTTGCTGGTAGTTTAGCTGCAACTCTAGGAGTTTAGCCTTCTGTAATGACAAATAACAGTTTAAAGAGACAGGCAAAAACAACACACAAAACCCACAGTTTCTTTATAAACACAGTTTGCCCTTATAGGTCTTTTCGTAACCATACCCAAGGAACGGATTGCTTGGCCACACTCCCCGATATACCTTCAGTCACGCCCCATTCGGTAGCGAGTGCAATCACGTCTCCTCTAATCCACGACTGACACATCACCTACTGCATTAAGGCGATGACTTTCTGGATGGCAGACTTCTGACTGACCCTGGAATGAACTGCCATGAGTAACAAACCAATTGTAATGTTCCCCATGACACTGCCATGCCAGTCGCACTGCACCCCTAGTCATTTTGAATTATTATGCAATATTTCTTTACCTCCCAATTTACTGGCAAAGTTCTTATTTCACTGATCAATTAACAGCTCTTTTTTGTGGTTGCATAGGCATTATTTTCAAGTTCATTGGAAATAAGCAGGCAAATAGGTAGAGTCCCAGTTTCTACCAGATACAAATGAAGAAATATTAACCTACTGATAACGAAATTATGAATAATAAAGTAATAAAGAGCTAAAAAAAAAAAAAAAAAAGGTACTTTGGCAATTTGAGGCCTAAATCTTGCCAATACACTAGTTTCTCATTATAAAAATGAAAAATTCAAGATTTTTTCATAATTTGAAATAGCTCTAATTTGTAATTTATAGCCATGGCAGGGGATGAGTTGTTTACTTGATTGTTTGTTTGCCATGATACTAAACAAAGAGATGAACAAACGCTCCATTACACTAGTGCCTCAAGAGGATGCAATAGCTCAGGATCGCATTCATTTCCATGAGGTGACCGTGGAAGTAGCAACTGGGTGACTAATGGAATTGTATCAATGGAATAGTGTCAGTGGCTGCAGCCAATAGTATTAAAAAGGATGGAATTTCTTCACTATAGAGCAGGGCAACTTTTATTCAGGAGACAGAATTGTACACTGTTTTATTTTTTGTCAAGAGAGATTCATTGCTCTTTAAAATCATGCAGGCTGCATTGGAAAAACAGCAGCAGCAGACTGAAAGGTTGAATTACCAAGTCTACAGTTTTATTGAACTCATGAGTTAGAACCAGGTTTTGAGATGGTGTTTTTTATAGATACAGCTAAGATTAATTTTGAACAGATGAATAACATCTCCTGACAGGTATTATTGGCTGGCATCAGGGTCCTTCTTTTGAACTGTGCTTTTAAAGAGGTAGCAAATTACCCTATTGCTCTTTAGTGAAGGTGAAATAGTGTCAGGGAAAATGCTGCTTCATCTTACGATATTAATGGGAAGTTGAATTGTTAAAGTAGAATATAATCTGATCTGAAATCCATAATGTAAATCGATATGATGTTTCAGGCAGGAAACTGCAACTGCCAGTATGGTTACTATCTGCCTAATGGTTATTAACAAGCTTGATACACAGACAATTTCCACATTTTTCACATTCCCATCAATGTTTGGGACTTGAATAAATTCCCAATCAGCAAAACGCAAACCATTTACACTAAATATAACCCTATCTCTCTACGCAATGTATTTGTGAGTTTACCCTCCCAACTTCCCTCCAGCATACAATTAGCCACTAGCCTTAAACAGAAAGTCATTTTATGTACTGTGCACAATGAAATTTACTGTTTGCTAATACGATATTTTGTATGAACAGCATCACAAGTTGTCGTTATTGAAAAGAGATTATGCAATACCATCGATAGTGCTGGGCAGATATCTGAATATTCTAACAAAGATTGCCTGACATGTATACAAACAAAAAAGACAATTTACTTACTTATGACAACAGGTTTTGCCTTGGACCAATTGCCACCTTGCTATAAATCAACCCAGATCTTGACTCCTGATTTAAAATGCTAAGCTTTTTGGCAGCAAGAAGTCAAGTCCAGATTATGATACACATAAAAGCCCAGGCTGAGAGATTTAACATAAACCTGCTGTATGGCACACTTTGTTTTGTAGTTAAATCAGAGGAGCAAATTAAAGCTTTTACAACATGTTGTTACTGCTGGGATATTTCCCTACTTTAATACAGTGTTACATATAAGGGATTTGATTACCATTTGTAAATTATAGAATATTCAAATACTTGTCTGAATTTTAAACTAGATCCAAACATGACAATCCTATGTTCATCCTAGCACTAACAATGTACAGGAAGTCAAAATTAAGCCACAGGTGAATGGGGGGTATGCAGGGTGTTTATTAACACTAAACTAAAGGGTTCCATTGTTAGACACATTGTTGACCGTATATCTAATGGAACCACTTCTATCTGCAATAGCATGGTGAATGGCCCATACACAATATCAGTACCATGTAACCAAGGCACTAGAATCATCCAGGAATGTAAGTGACAAGGCTGGGAGATCGATTCTGAAAGGCTTGATAATAAAAAGAAGATGGACTTTAGTTTAAGTAATAATTGCTGTCAAAAAGGTTGATTCATTTCAACCATACTATTAATAGGCTTTACAGTTTTTCTGCAAATGTGTTTTCTGCTATGTTTTTACCCAGCTTTGACAGCCTGCAGCTTCAAAAGTTGATGGGTGAAATGTTCAGCTGTGCCTCAGGTACAGTTCTGTAAGCTCCATGCTGAATATAAATATAGTTAGAAACTACCATTCCTCTGTGTAAACCAAGGTTTTACTGCAGATGTACCCTATCCACGGCACATGTGTGTGTGTTTATGCAACATACTTGCTTATAAATAATAAAAAGGAAAATTCACATGACTATGCTGTGGAGGCAAGTGTTACAAATCATACCAGTTTCCAGAATAGACAGGGTTCGGTAGGGATTTGGTTGGGAACACATAGTAATGTCAATTTACAATATACCATTTACCCCTGCAAAGCTCTGTGTTAGAGAAGCTACAAAATACCCTTTTGCGGTGCTTTGAATTTTTGTTTAATAACAAGCAATTGGGTGGCATTATACATTTTTTCTTTTAATACCAACTTGTATCCTATTAGCTTATACGGCACAAAGTCTGAGAGAAATTAATTAAAATGTCAGTACATTGCATAACTATGTCCTATCAGGGCATTACATGTCTATAGAATACTAAATGAAAACAAAACATTTTAAACAAGAGGGACCCTGGAAACAAAGTAAACAAATATACATTTAACATGATCGATTCTCTCACACATTTTTCTTTAATTGGTGATTGCATATACTTTGAGCAAGAAAGTAATTGTGAATCAAATGTTTAAATCTACCCAATGAAGCTGCATTTTGAATGTCAAGCGGCAACTGATTCCAGAATTCAGGAGCTCTGCACATAAAAGATGTCTGGTCTATCATTGGTCTCATAAAATGAATATTCAGTTTACATTTAATGTTCCTTAAAATATAATGCTCAATAACTTAACTTGCTAACATGGATTATAAGTATCTTGGCCCATCACCATGTCTACATTTGTAAAGCAGAGAGGCTGTCTTCTAAACTGCACTGGTGACAGATGGTGACGGGGTGTCAACCCCTTGTGTATATTAATTTATGTATATATTTTCATTTGTATTATTGTTGTTGTTGCTGTTGTTATTATTGTTGTTATTATTATTAAGATAGTATGTTTAAATGTGGGCAGATGGGAGCAGTCCATTATTTGTATTTATTATTTGAGACTGGCGAAAAAAGCCAGTCTCATAAAGTGTAGTTGGAATGGATGGGGTTGAATCCCCATCCCGATAAAGCTTGTGGGAATGTGGCTGAAGCCTTAATAAGGTCATTGTTTAATAGTAGTTAATGCTCCAGCCACAGAATATAAAAGGCCTCCTCCTGGCTTATTAGATTGGAGAGAGTTTAAAGGAGTCGAGAGAGTGAAAGCGAATGCTACCAGTGAGAGACCCAAAAAGGTACTAGTTTTGGGAACTACCATATTCGTTAGTATTTATTTCTTTGGCCAATGTGCCCCTTTCTTTGGTTTGTTTTTTTTAAAGTGTTTCATTTATTATTTAATAAATATACGGATGCTGACATTTTCAGCCCCTTACTACTGTCTGTGTCCTACTTCCCTGGTCTGAAGTCACCCCTGCAGCCATCTCTGCCACACAGACCCATGTTGGTATACATCAGACAGTGATGAGTCGAACCACCACAGCCCAAGACAAACTTACAAAGTCTATTCTTCACAATGTCCAAGTGATTTAAATGCATGTGTTACATTTATTCACTGAACATATTTGCATTCATGTGCCGTGTATTCATTCTGTCATTAAGATTCATGTAATGCTGTGCCAATAGATTCCAATATTGTTTTTCTCCATCCTACTTGTTCTGTCCCTCTTTGTTTGCAGTAAACTCAATGTTGTCTTCATTACCTCTCTCTGCCACCTTAGACTACCTATGATTAGAACATTCAAAACTGCTTTTTGTTTTAATTAATTTAAATTTCACACCGCATTCCATCTAAGAATCCATCATGTGCATCATGTAAAGTTAAGTTTAGAACGGAAGGCAGGTAACACTTTTTAACAGAGAGAGCTAAAATGCATGGAACAGCATACCTGGTGAAGGACTAGGATCTGAAACACTGGGCACATTTAAAAAATGACTAGATTCTGTCCTACAAATTAGATCACCCTCGTAGGAGGAATGGTGGGCTATCAACAGGCCGAGCCTTGATGGGTCGAAGGGCTTCTTCTCGTTCCCAAAGTTTTCCTATCACCTTTTTAGATGTAGCGCATGCTGATTGCCCAGCTGATTTTTATCAGATGCTGATATTGTGTGCTTATCTCATCTTCGAAATGCTTTGGACACTTTAATTCACACGAAAAAAAGTTATTCAGCATTTATGTTTTACAGCTCAGGCATCATGCAGTACTGTTTTCAATGACTTGGCAAGATAAGCATCTCGTCACTCCCTGGCTGTTCAGGCTTTAAGAAAGGTTTCAGGAATGAAAATTTATACACAATAATCTCAAAACTGGCACAATAACTTGGACTCTCTCAAATTTGCAGTTTATACTAGAGTTTAGTACAGTAAAGTAAAAGCAAGGTTAAGGAATAATGCACAGAAAGTAGGGCAAGTAATAGTTGCTGCATGTGCTTCATGAACACATTTTATAGAGACGTACTAATGTTATACAATTAACTTACACATCTAATCATAATATTTATTGTGCTTTTTTTAAAAAAAAAAAGGTTTCAACTTGGATTCTTTCGTGCTACTGATTTTGCTTAAAAATACAAAACTAAAACTGATAGACTGCTTCAAGAATAGAAAACAGACTGGATCCTAGCAACCTGAGAGTCCCTGTAAAAGGTAGCTTGTAGTGTGATAACTCACATTTCTATAGTTTTGTGGGTGTGTGTCGCAGACTTAACGTTATCTTATCTTAACATAACCAGCCGTCTAAGGGCCACATGACCAAGGGCAGTCTGAGCTGTGGTAGTCAGAACGAGGACAGGTAGAGAAAGGTCCTTTTCCAAATCCCTCCCAATGGCTACAATGGCCTCATTCTTACCTTGACTCCTAACATCTGGATCCCCTGGACAAAGCGGACTCACTCGTTCTCCACTCCCAGAATGAACACTGGTAAGTATTTGCTGCACATGCCGTTACTAACTCCTTCTTCCCCTACACTGCCTGCTCCAAACTTGAAAATCTCCTTTTTCAGTTGTCGCTCTCTGACTAACAAATCTCTACTCCTCAGCAAACTTATAACTGATACCAATCTTGATCTTCTCTGTCTAGCTGAAACCTGGCACTCTGTAAATGACATGTTAACTTGCTGCATCTATCCATCCGAAAGGGCTATTACCTCTTTGACAAACCTCGCCTCACTGGCCGAGGCGGGGGCACGCTGTTATTGCAAATTCTGTGCTCGTGTCCTCAGTTCATTCTTTGCCTGCCTTTTCTTAATTTGAGCGTCTCACTATCAAGCTCCTCTCTCCCATGTCCCTCACCCTTGTTGTTATCTACCGTTCACCTAAGAGCCTACTCTTAGGTGACTTCAACATTCAGATTGACTTGCCTTCCTCCCTCATAGTGACCGATTTCAACATGATTCTGGACTGTCTTGGACTCTCTCAATCTGTCAACGTCCCCAGTCAGACCTGAGGACACACCCTGGATCTAATCATCACCAGAAGTCTTGATATATCCAATCTCTCTGGCTCAGATCTCTCTCTCTCTCTGACCATTTCTTAATCACTGCTAATATTAATCTCCCTACTCCTTCCCCATCTACTGATACTGTTATCTCCTTCCATCCCAAATTTCTGCTGAATCCTCTGAAACTCTCAGAAGGTATCTCTGTATCACCTCTAACTGGTAATCTCTTGTCCTCAGTTGATGATGCGGTGACCCTCTACAGCGCCACCCTTACTCATATCATTGACACTGTTGCCCCGCTTACAACAAGAACGGTCAAGAAAGATCAAAACTGCTCATGGTACACCCTCGAACTTAGATTGCTTAAGTCTGCCTGCCACAAGCTTGAGCACAAGTGGAGGTCGTCTGGACAGAGAGATCTGGACTGACCATCTCGCAAGCTACAGGCGTGCACTTGCTCTGGCCAGGGTGAAATACATCTCTGAAATAATAACTATGGTAACGGTAAATCCAATGTTCTCTTTAAGACCATTGACCAAATCCTACCTCCAGCCACTGAGAGATCCAACTACCATTCTTCCTCCTGTCTTACCTGTCATGATTTCTCCTCTTTCTTTTGGAACAAAATCGACAACATCTATTCTACGCTCTCCCACCACAAACCCAGTTTACTATTTGACCACCTTGATGCTCCTCTGTTTGACCCTCCTGCCCTCTCCTCCTTCTCTCCTCTCTCCATTGCTGAAGTTTCTGGCTTACTGTTGAAATCAACTACTGCCACATGCCCCCTGGACCCCTGGCTGAATAACCTTGTCCATCTCTGTGCTTCTGAACTTGATCCCTCCATTAGGCACACTCTCAACCTGTCCCTGGACTGGCTCACTTCCTGCTGCCCTTAAGCTTGCACGAGTTATGTCGGTACTCAAAAAAACGTCCTTTAACCTGGCTGACTTATCTAATTTTCATTTCATCTCCACTATCCCTTTTCTCTCAAAAATTCTCGAAAGGGCTGTAGCCAGTCAGCTGATGAAACATCTCATGGATAACAATCTGTTTGAATCTCTACAGTCTGGTTTCTGGCCGCATCACAGCACTGAAACTACTCTGCCCCTGATTGTGAATGATCTCCTGCTCAATGTTGATGCTGGTGCTCCCTTTGTAATCTTCTGGTATCTCTGGTGTCCCCTAAGGATATTCTTGGGCCCCCTCTCTTCAATATTTACATACTTCTCTTGGGTCACCTCATCCGCCAACACAGCCTCATGTTTCACTTCTATGCTGACGACACCCAGCTCTACTTAAAACTCGACCCTGGAAGCCCCTCTGCCATGGTCCAGCTCTCGGCTTGCATTCAACACATCGTGGCCTGGATGTCTGCCAATTTTCTTCAGCTAAACACTAGCAAATCTGAACTCCTTCTAGTAGGATCTTAAACGCAACTTAAGAATCTCAATATAGCTGCCCTGAACCTCGGAAACTGTCTGCTGCTGCCTTCCCCCACAGTACGAAGCCTTGGTGTACTTCTTGACAGCAACCTCTCCTTTGATGCCCACATCTCCTCCGTGGTCAAATCTTCCTTCTACCATCTTCAAAACATCTCCAAAGTCTGTCCCTACCTTTCCCTCCTGGATGAAGAGATACTTTGTCATGCGTTCATCACCTCTCGACTTAACTACTGCAACTCTCTATATGGTGGCCGGCACGCACCATAAACCGACTGCAGCTAGTTCAGAATGCTGCTGCCAGGATCCTTATGAGATGTAAAATACTTGATCAAATCACCTCCCCCCCCCCCCCCCTCCCTTCATCAGACAGGTCCCGAGTACCTCCTCAACCTGCTGACCTGCTATGTCCTTGCCCACAAGCTGAGGTCCTCCGACTCTGGCCTGCTTGTTCTCCCCAAGCAAAAGTGCAGCACACTAGGAGAACGCTTGTTCAGCTTCATGGCTCTGACACTTTGGAACTCTTTCCCAGCTTTGGTGCTTGATGCTTGATGATCCACTGTCACTCGCTTTAAATCAATTCTCAAGACCCACCTCTTCTGTTTTGCTTTTCATGCATTTTAAGCCTGATATCTGCTATTAGCTGCTGTGTTGCTGCTATTATTTAATGTATTATGCTACAATCATGTATTATGCACTTTCCACTGTATTTAATGTATTCTCCATTGTTTGTTTTTTGTTTGTTTGTTTTTTTACTGTATAGCATGTATTATGCATTTCTCTGTATTATGGATTTTCTTGTTGTTACTGCATCTTGTAAAACGCTTTGTGGTGGTGGTCCACTATGAAAGGCGCTATATAAAATAAAGATTGATTGATTGATTGATTGATTGATAGTTTTATGCAATAAATAAACTTTAATCACACATAAACATATACAGTTGTGGTCTATTTATTTAATCTGTTTAATCACAAAAAAGAATGAATGTGGGGCTGCTGTAAATCTGTATGTACCTGAAGCTTAGCATAAACTCTCCGTTTCTAAGGTTGACTGTACCTTTTGAATTTGACCATAACACCCACGGTTCAACCCCACTGTCTTCCCCCTTTTTTGTAAATACAGAGTAACTCTTATGATATTTCTGTTGAATTTTTATGAATTCCAAAAGGCAGTGTTGCATTGGAACAGGACTATTGTACTTGTGATTCCGATCCCTGAGATGAGAGACAGGTCCTAGTTCTGATGTCCATCCATCACATTCCATTGGGACGCTACACAACAAAACATAGAAAATAAATCATCACTGTACCTTCACGTGAAAGTATTCCAAATGAGAATTGAGTGATCTATATGTGTCAAATATTGTTTTATACTTCATGTTATCAGTGTGTAGGGAATACTGACAGCTTTTGTCCTATGGCCAAAAACCCACAAGACACAAAGCATATAAAATGGAATCTGACATTAAAGGTGAATTTATATTATGTCAGATGACAGGCTTTCCACTAGTGATGCCCAAAGGGATATCAACAGCTTGTGCAATATGTCCAGTACTTTTTTAGGCACGTTAGCCTAAAGGATAAAGTCTGACTACACAGACCCAGATTACCAGAGCTAACAGAAATGGATGCATTCCAGATTTTCTTAGTATACTCTAGGTACAAATACTGATAACTTTGCCTCTAGACTTACATACAACATTATCACTCATTTAGACAGCATGGCTCTATTTCTGCTCTCTGTCCTACCAGGACAACTGACGATTGTAAGCAAAAATGACTTGGTTTATGTAAACCTTAGAAACTTAGACATTTTCTGACCAAATAGGAAGAACAAAGTATGTCAGTAGCATAATTACCTTATTATGGTTGAAAGTTCAGATCTGTCATTATGAAGAAAATATGATGATAATGAGATATTATTTATTATTATTATTATTATTTATTTATTTATTTATTTATTTATTTATTTATCTAAATTTGTTTGGCAGGCGCCTTTATCCAAGGCGATACTGGGGTTATGGGGCAAGAAACGGTTACAATGCAAGCTTAATATTTAAATACAGTGTAGTTTACAGTAAGTGCAAATAATACTAAAATACAACATGAACTAGGATGCAACAAGTTACATCTACAATGACATAATGCAAGAAGCATTTTGAGATGCAGGAGGAGATGTGGGAATCAAAGGAGGGAAAGGAGAGGAAGATTTGTGCATTATCCACATAAAGGTGGTAAGAGAAACCAAAAGAGGAGATGAGAATACCTAGCAATGGGTGTAGAATGAGAAGAAGAGGGGTCCCAAAACAGATTCTTGAGATGCACCTGTAGAGAACGTGCTGCAGAGAGTAAAAATTATCTTGAAGAACTTATTATTGTTGAATTAACTGTAAATTCATGTTTTGTATCTACGCTAATTTATTTAATTATTAAATTTTTAAAAGACAGTTTGAATTTATTTTTTTTCTGTAAACTACAACAATGTAAGAATAAAACTGCTTACCTACATGTTGTATACACTTTGTTAAGTAAATTTGAAGTTATTGTTTTGCTACAATAAGGACGCTCTGCACCTTTAAATGTTAAACTCCAAGCTTTTGTTTAATCTCACCATTAGTCCTCCAGCACATCATTTGAACTTAGAGCTGACTAATACTGCTAGGTGTAACTCATAGAAAACACAACACAACACTTGCCATAGGTGACCGGATTGAGAGTTAGAGATTTAAAAAAAAAAAAAACATTTTACATTTATATGATTCAATTTACTTTCTGACAGTGCAGGACTACACTGTAAACCAGGTACACTTTGGACGTCATTAAACATTGGACAAAAATAGAAGAAAGTTCTCGAGTTGCTATGGGTAACAGTGCAAAGAGTAATATGGTTGGTCCTGCGTTGTGGGCTCATTGTGTTGACGATTTTAGAGCTCTTTGCTGGAAACAGAAATAAGGTACAGTAGGTTTTTTGGTACCTTTTAAACCACTACATTTTTTAGACTTGCTTAAATAAAGTATATTAACTTAATACAGCTTGTTTACTTTGTTTACTTTGTTTACTTGTCAGTAGCCATAACTTGGTGTTATGCCGTCTGCCTCTGAAATTTCATGGCACTCTTGAGCAGCTCTGGCGGCACACAGTGTGCCCGGCCCACAGGCTGGGAATCTCTGTACTATAATATACTGTGAGTGACCAAGTTCTTCTTTATCTAAGACAAACCATACTCCAGTTACCCCAAAGAGTATTAGAAATTGCATTGAACCATCTCAATTTCCTGAGAAGGTTAACGACAGCTATTGGATATCATCATAAACTCCACAGAAACTATTATGCTCCACCCTGCCAATTTGAAAGGGTTTATGGCATTATCATTAAGTAGCATTGATTTACTTTGTTATATTGCTGTGTGGTGCCTCCTGATAAGTGTTATAGATGTAATTGTACAGTTAGTCTTTTAATTGGAAAAGAAACATACTTCAACCAGTGGATCTAGACAACTGCGAAATAAAGACAAGTAATTTACATCACCTTTAAATATATAATATTTCTCAGTGGGTACAGGGAAAACTTTTGTAACACAAAAACATTAAAAAATGTACTTCACCAATATATATAAAAATGGGAAGAAGTACTGTTTTCCTAACCTTTCTAATTGCCTCAGCTCAATGTATCATGAATGATCTTCTCTGATCACTCTTTCCTCTCCTTTTCACTTCTCTCTCCCTTCTTCCTCCTATTGAATCATTCTCCCTGCTTTTAGCTAACTCGGCTACCAGGAATCTTTCTTCCTCTCTCACCACAGCTCGGGATTCCTTCTGTCTGGTCGTCTCTTGCTTTGCCGCTGCCGAGCCCTGGCTGTCCACTACACTCCGCTCATCCCGTACTGTTTTGTGTGCTGCTAAGCGGAGATGGAAGAAATCCAGATTCACCTCTGATCATGATCATTATCGTCCCCTCCTCTCCTCCTTTTCATCAACCCTCCCCTCTGCCAAATATTCATACTATGAATCTATCATCCTGTCTTCTAATGGCCTTAACCACCCAGCTGCCCATTTATTTTGGCAATTTCCATGTTGAAAATGTTTTTTTTTTTTTTTTTTTTTGTGTGCAGATTTTTCATTCTTAGCCCACAAATAAACAATTTGGACAGTTTTCAAAACAATGTTTTCTGTATGTTTTAAATACACACTTTTTATTGTAATTATGACATAAATAGATTATTTCAATAGAACTTAAATAAAAAATAATAATAATGTGTTTACAATTGTAGCATTACAATTTAGAGAGGGGTTCTAGTTTTCAGGTTTTATTTTTGATCATGTGATGTCCCTTTAAACATGTTTTGAGTCGATTCGCTTTTTTAATCAAACATTCATTACCAAAGGAAGTTTTTTTACTTTTTACCCGCATATCTTTATTGAGTTAACAAACAACGTGCATTGATCTCACCTGATTCTATTTGAACCTACATTTTGTTCTGGCTCTGATCGCCGAATTCAGCTTATTAATTTCCACTGCGTTAGTCTCTAGTAGTGCGTCGCTAATTTAAACAATCTGGTATTAAGGTTTAAAGGGAGGGAGAGAGATGGAAAATAAAAACTGAAAACTAGAAGCCCTAAATATAGATCACAACATAACATCTTTTTCTCTTTTTTTTTTTTTTTTTTTTTTTTTTACAATGGCAGCATTACATAAGTATAAATAACATCTTTTTTTACAATGACAGCATTACAATATCATTACATTACTTGTGCAGGTATATCACTTTTTAGAAATTATTTTTTGTGCGATAGATTTCAAAGCAGACACACTTCAAACCCTCATCAATGCTAACTTCTTTATCTAGTACATATGCATCAGAAAACTTTTCAATCATGTCATATACAGTGTCTTCCCCAGTTTCAGGCATGGGTGTATAGCGCTATTACATGAATTATCTGAAGTGTAGGTACAATAAATAAATAGCCTGTTTTGACCAGTAACAAACCTGACAAGGCTTCCTTACAACCTGTAACACCAACAAATAAATAAATGCATCTCCTCGTTTTATTCTCTGTAGATACAGAGGCATGCATTTTTTCACTGTGATAAGCAGCTGGGTGGTTAAATCCCCACCCTCTCCCCAACCCCCCTCTTTTACAGGTGTTGATCTTGTCTCCTCCTGTTTAAAGGTAGCTGATGTATCCCAAAGCTATTCTCCAATCCAAATTCACCCCTCCACTCCCCATCTGATCTCACTCTGCCTTTCTGCCCTCCCCCTCCCTCACTTTCAGTTTTCAAGCTAATATCTGATTCTGACATTTGCTCCTCAATGGTGAACTCCAGGCCAACTACTTGTGCTCTGAATCCCCTTCCTTAATACTTCTCTGCTCTGGTTCTTTTCCCTCTGCCTTCAAAATTGCTCCTATCACCACTATTCTAAAGAAAACTTCTGTTGACCCTTCTTCTGCCCAAAATGATCACCCTATCTCTCTCCTCCCATTCCTCTATAAAACCATTGAGAGAGCTGTGCACCATCAGCTGACTTCCTTACCAAACATTCTCTGCTCGACCAGCTTCAATCCGGGTTCCATGCTGCACATTCCACAGAAACCGTCCTCCTCTCTGTAACTAACTCTCCCCTTTGTCCTCGTGCTGCTTCCCTCTCCTCTATTCTAATTCTCCTTGACCTCTCCTCTGCCTTTGACATTGTCAATCATGCATTTCCCCTCTCTCTGATCTAGGAATCTCAGGCACTGCTTTTGCCTGGTTTTCCACCTATATTTGTAACCGTTGTTTTCAGGTTTCTTTGCATGGCTTTCTCTCTTCTGCTCAACCTCTCTTTACAGGTGTACCTCAAGGATCTGTCGTAGGACCCCTTCTATTCTCAGTCTATACCCACTCACTAGGTACTCTTATCTCCTCTTTTGGCTTCTCATATCAAATATATGCTGACAATACTGAGATCTTTCTCTCTTTTCCTTTCTTTGACTCCCATATCTCCTGCAGCATTTCAGGTTGTTCCTCAATAATCTCATCTTGGACACATTCACATCACCTCAAACTCAACCTTTCTAAATCTGACATCCTTCACTTTCCTTCTACTTCTCCTCGCTCCTCTGACCTCTCTATCTCCTTTGATTCTTTCAATATTTCTCCTTCTCCAAGAAATGGAGGTGTTATTTTGTACCTTTCCCTCTCTTATTCTCAAGACATCTCTTCACTAACACATAATAGTTTTTACAACATATTTAGAATCCGCCCTTTTCTGTGTACTTATTCCACTACTGGTCCAAGCTCTTGTTCTTTTTAGACTGGGTTATTGTAAATCTCTCCTCACTGGTCTCACTGCTTCAGCTATTTACCCTCTTCAGCTTATTCAAAATTCTGCTGCTTGTCTGGTATTTTCCCAACCCTGCTACTCTCATGCTACCCCTTAGCTTCGATCTCCACTGGCTACCTATCTCTGCTCGCATCCAGTTTAAAACCCTTGCTGTTGCCTATCGCTTTAGTCATCATACTGCCCCTTCCTAGCTCCAATCCCTCATGTCTCCTTATATTCCCTCTCCGCTCATCCTCTACTGGCCAACTTGTTATGCCTTCTCTTCACTCTCCTTCCTCCTGTGCTGATCCTTCTCTTCACTCTCCTTCCTCCCGTGCCTGTTCCTCTCTTCCCTCGTCCCCTGTGGTGGAACCAGCTACCGGTTATCCTCAGGACTATTCAGTCTTTTAATGCTTTTCGCCATTGTCTCAGCTCCCCTGTAGGGTCTGAAGTTATGTGCATGTATCTAGTCAACAAACCTTAGTAAATCTACTTAATTGAAAGATAAGAATGGAAGCCCTGACAGCTACTGTGCCCAGCATCTAAGCAATTATCCTCCCATTTAATTAAATATCAAAGCTTCCATTAGGTTCCAGCTTTCTCTCTAGATTGTAATCATCAGTGTCACAGCAAACATACATCTTTAACAATAGTTCTTTGGGTTCCTGTACAACACACTGGCCTGTTTTTTCCACTGTGGTAAATTTATTTAGTGTGCAGTTTGCCCACAGCGGAAAATCTGACTCATTGTGTTGCCATTGCTTGCAATACTTTGGTCTTAGTGGCTATGATGGGGAGTTTATTTATGGTAATGCAATGAATTGATTCCTTTTTTCATTAAAGTGTCAGAGGGGGTTTGCTGTGTATGCACACAAGCATTGATAGATCATTGATAATTCAAAAGACGTTTCCAGAACAAAAAGCCTGTACCACTTTTTCTCAGAAGGTGTTATCCTCACCTGGGCCGGAGCTAATCCACTTTGTCAGCATTAAAACTTTAAGACCAGTCCCATCATTTAAAACCATTTGATATAACATAGTATGGATAGGAAATATCACAGCTACAGTATAGTCAACTAATAGGTTATTCTTGTTTAGAGTCACGTTATATATAATCTCCTGTTTCACTCATCACATCCTGATCACAAAACTGAAGCCCTCCTCTGACCTCAAAAGTGTCTCAAACATGTCATCTTTCTATGTACAGCTTGTCCATGACTTAAATGTTCAATGTATGTAGAAGAAATATCAAAATGGGATTAAACATTTAACCAGAAAACAGAATAACACATTTCCTTTGGAATAAAAAAAGTTCAATTTGTTCTCCTTTTGTAGAAAAGAGTTGGTTCACAAAATCTGCCTTGCATATATTCTTTATACATCTTGTATTCACACTAATATTCAGAACATTCATAGTGTTACAAATGTGGTGTCCTGACAGGATATGTGCATATTTAAAGGCAATATATAGAAAAAGAAAGAAAAAGAAAGAAAAAATGACAAGGGCTTTGGAATAGGAGCTGTACAGATCAAAAGTGCAAGAGGATCAAAAGACTGAAATTATTGTAATTGGCAACAGTTTTTTTCTGAAAAGATGATCTTCTGTACCAGAGATACATTTCCCTTTACAAATACATATGCTTCCAGTCTTGTAACAACAAAGACATGTCATAAGTCTTTATAGGCTTCTTTCTAAAGCTGACAAATTCTGTTACTATGGTTGCTTTAAATGTTGTCAAAAGCTGTCACTAGTAATCTTTTGGCAACTTCATGGGAAAGGCTTGAACATAATAAGCATACAGAAAAGTAGCTTGATACTCAATAGTAGATTGCTTTTATAAGCATGATACCTTATTACATTCCCCTGTTATTGCCACACAGTCCTAAATGGATTTGACTACCATAGCTCCATTTCCATGGCAGCAGTGCATATAGCTATTGGTCTTCATGCCAGTACTGTATACCGTAAAAATCATTTCATAGGTCGCACTGGCGTAAAAGTCGCTCTCCCCTTTTTGAGGCTTTTTCCAGAAAATATATTTTTCTTTTGTAAACTAAATCTGCTTTTTTAATATAATTTCTTATTAACTCAGGTGGTATTTTTAAATGTGGAGAGGCATTGCTTCTAAATGGTCAATCCTACAAATTTAAATCTCACAGCTGTATAAGGAGTGCAGCATAGTTCATTTCATCTAGTTTAACACCCCTCTTGAATTCGTCTGAGGGCCACTCCTGATTCTGTGTATCTTAACCATGGACATGGTCATGTTGCACATTTTCTTAGATTGACATTTTCATTTTAAATTACAGAAGCCGTCTATTAACCTGACCAAGGTGACTCTGACAGGTCCCAGACACTTGGAAGGCAGGCAAGTCAATTAATCTCTGACCACAATGACAGATACAGTAATTGGAATTTAAACAACACAGTCTGCTTCCTTGCATTAGGTAGTGCATTATTACTTTCAAGCATATCTAGAAGTCAGTTGAAGGATGCTCTTAGGGATAAAGCAGTGTTTGTTATTTTCATAATTACTTTTTAAAGTATAAAATGCACTTTATGACAAATATGACTTACTATTTAAGTGTGCTTAACAAAATCTAAGGATCTTTGTGAGCAAGTTACATTAAAACAGAGTCCTGAGATATAGCAAGAGATGTACAGCAGTAATCTATATTTTATACACTTCCTTTTCTAGGGGAAAACCAACATAGATTGCTTGAAATTTTGCACACGTCTTTTTGACTTAATGTATATCAATACTTAACCTTGGTGTTTTTATGTATGTTAAAAGATTACATTTACTGTCTATATGTATTTGTTGTAGTGTATTTCTACCATCTCTTTCCTCATTTTTAAATGTCTTATTCAGTGATAACAATGGCAGGGAAATACAAAGTAAATATAGAACCATTTCATTATATTTCCTTGCGTGTTTTTCATATACTGTGTGCATGCATATCATTTCAACTTCACATATTGCTCATTTAATCTGTTTGGTAATATCCTGCCATTATTATTATTATTATTATTATTATTTATTATTATTATTATTATTATTATTATTATTATTATTATTATTATTATTCATTTATTTATTTCTTAGCAGACACCCTTATCCAGGACAAGTTACAATTGTTACAAAATATCATAATGTAAAATATCACATTACAGAATATCAAATTATAGATAAGAGCAGTTGCAAAGTCAGTAGCAAAAGATCAAATTTAAATATGAGCAAAAAAATAGAGAATACATAAATAATTACATGTAACAGCAGATTTGACTAAGAGCAGTTAACTTCTATTAAAAATATTTGCTTACACGAGTAAAGTCCAGTGTGCGCATATAGTAAGTACAATGAATGGATAAGAATGATTTCAAATAAGAGCAATTATAAAACAATGTGAATACAGATACCTATAAGTGTAAAGTCAAATACAAGATACAGGAAGCAGTTATCATTAAGTACAGTAGTAGAATACGGCAACATATGGAACAGTTCAGTGCAAGTACACACTGATGCAAGTACTGGTACAGTTGGTGCCTGTGGCAGAAAATGACGTTGCGGTGACATCAGACCAGAAGGACGAACAACGCAAAGTTACCTGCCATTTCAACAAGACGTGGCGTGCACCATTTTTATTTTAAATACTAAAAACAAATAAAATGTTTAAACAAAAATAAACACTGCTCACACAGCCAAATAAAACAATTAAACCAAATAAATCCCGAACACAAAATAAATGCTAAGGTCAGGCTGAGCAACTGCCTTCACTGATCCTTAGGTCTTTTAAGTTAATCTCTCCTCTCGCTCCTCCTCTGAACACCCCACCCAGAGCAGGGAGAGCTGCAGGCTTAAATACCGTGGCCAAGGGGTTTAACTAGTCCATAATTATTCTATTACCCCCAATCTGCAAAAGTTTATTAATATGTGTGACTGCCAGCTAATTTACCAATGCACTAACCGACAGCCACACATTAACACGAGGTTTTTAAATAAAACATACACCAAAACAATACCGTATGGCTACGCCGTCATATATACAAATACAAAACACTAAACAAAACACACGGTTCGCCGTCATCTATAAATACACGAAATAAACACAATAAACAAATACAATAAATTATAATACATAAATAACACAAGGGCGGAGGGGGAGACCACGTTCTAAAAATAAACAAAATGCATTCAACAGCAGGGCTTTCCTACCACCCTGCTACAGTGCCATATAGTCCAGTTTAGTCAAGGGTCGGTTTACAGATGCCTGAACAGGTGTGACCTGAGAAGGTACCAGAAGGTGGTCATGGATTGAGCAGTCCTGATATCCATGGGTAGGTCGTTTCACCACTCAGGGGCAAGGGTGGAGAAGGATTGTGAGCTGGAAGCGAGGGAGCGGAGGGAGGTACAGTTAATTTGCCAGTGGTGAAGCAGAGGGGATGGTAGGGGGGCGAGAGGGGGTGTAGGGAGAAATTATTTTCTGGTGATACAAGGGAACAGAAAGCTCAAGCATAAGTGCCCAACTAAATTTTAAGAAAAATTTTTCTTTTATGCCTCTGGATGTCCTTGGACTCATAGACATCACAGCAGTCGAAGCATCTTCTGAGAATAAAATCACTTTCCAAATTACAAAAAAAAAATGTAATTAACATGCAGGAAGTTTGTAAGTCATGTATTGTTATATAAAGCTTGCCAATTTTAAATCATTGTTAGGCTAAGCAGCTTTATACAGGGATTTTTAAAACGGAACAATTGTCTAGGGTAGGTATAATTGGTAAGGATTTAATTTTTTTTTTTAATTGACACTACTTTAGGATGTAAGTTCTGCATAAAGTTATACATTTTCCCAAAATGGACAGATCTGAGTATCCTACAATGCTGCGTTTTATTGTAATTTTTATTTTTTTTCTTGCTCTACACTGTATTTATTTTATTTGTTCATGTTTCCAGAAACACCATCTTTCTAAATCCAATGCTGCCAATGGTCTGATGTGTGTCCACCAAAGGGAAAGAAATATGTATAATATATAAATGTATAAATATGTACAAATACACAAAGTTTTTTTTAAGCTTCAGTTTCATTTACGAATTTCATTCATTCACTTCTTGTCTACCCTCAGCACCCTTATCTATGATACCACAACCTTAATTCTTACTTTTTAAATCTTAATTAAAACTATGCTATAAAATACTAATCCGTGTGACTAAAGCAGTGGTTTTCAACCACACCCAGTGAGGTCAAGGCATTTCTTTCAACCTGTTCCCTTTTTTATGATACTCATACAAAAATAGGCACCATTTTACTCTGATCGTCCGCCCATTCTTCCACTGCCACACAATAAATACCTTGATTGTGCACCAATGTTCACCAAACACGTATTATACACTCCACGAGTATTGGTGTTATGGATTGCATTTGACAATAATTCGATAAGCTTTTGATTGTATATGAATATTTTTAACCTGAACATGAGCACATTCATGTTCTTACCTTAAGGTTTAAGCAGTCCTAAAACATTACATCATCACTTTACGCCATATCTGCATATTGTGCATCAGTGCATGCTCTGAAGAGAGCACTCAGAAGTTATTCAACTTACATAGGTGTCTACAGTAAACCTTATCAACCGTGTTTATTGTACAGGTAATACACTTAACATACAACCTCCAAGTACAACAAAGTAGAAAGCCAGGTGGAAGCAGGCTAAAGATTCATTATTATATTATCCATTATTCAGACAGGTCCCCATCCTTGTTGAGTTTTCTTGTGACTTTTCGATTTACCCAGAACTAAAATTCCAGCCATTAAAGTGTAGCTTGAAATAACACTGACCTGTTTTAAAAAGAGACGGCAGGAATCTAGATTTACCTGCTCACCGCAATAGACGTAAGTTATCCATAGTAATATGTTCTTGATTAATTTCTTTGTTCTCACGAGGGTAGGGAAGTTTTTGTCCTTCAGTATGTAGAACGATTATTTGCTAATATTGTTGCTTCTGGCTACAGGAACCACAATAAACCTCTAGGGATAGAGCTAATAGGCCAATATTTTGTGTTGAAAGATACTGTTTGCTGGAAGGTAAACTGCATTTAAAATTGACTAGATATTCCATTATTTAATAGAACAGAATATTATTTTCTATATAAAATCCTAAGGCTAAGAACATGTTAATAAATTACAACTGAAATAATACTACCTTCTATTTTTACCTATAGCCATCTACCAAATGCCATGTTTCACAAAAAAAATGAAATTCTTTCAGTTAAATGCTAGCAATTATTCAGATATTACTTGGAATATGTGTTTATATTCAGTTTGTGTAAATAACATATGCAGAATAATATGAGCAGTACTCTGAATACCTTTATCCTGAAAACAACTTGTGTGACAGTTAAGCGATAATTTTATCTATTAGTGTACTGTATTTACATAAAAAATCTAATTAGAATTTAGAATGTTTATCTTCAAGTTTACTGCACAAAAGAATATATCTATATATATATATATATATATATATATATATATATATATATATATATATATATATATATATATATATATATATATATATATATATATATATATATATCCCAATCATACTCCTTATCTTTCCAGGATACAAGTATTCAGGATACTTCTCACATTATTTGGGATAAACTATTTGCATGAACTGCATATTTATTCCAAATAACAGTTGGAGGGGACGGGTCATGAAAAAGAGCAATGCTTCAGCTGTATTTTATGATCATTTTGGATGACTCCTAAGTAACCTCTGTATTTCTAACTCTTATTAGTAAAAGATTGTGACAAAAAACAATGTTACATTCTATGTACAATATGATTCATACTATCATCATTCTTAACACTTTGTCAGCTCCAATGGTTACAAATGCATCCCAGTGTGTTCAAAATGATCATATCTGATAACTCTTTTAAGAGCTTGGAATATCTTTACATGTGATGAAACTGTAATTGCTTACCGTTATTTTGATACCAAGCAAGTTGGTGTGGCAGGGCAGACATCATAAAAAAAAAAAAATATATTAAAAGTTTTTAATGTACTTTTAGGGTACTAGTGTTGTTGACTTGTAGAATCGATGCAGGAGCGAGACAACAGGCAAAGCGTAAATGTGCCCCATCATCAGGACTTTGAAGCTTTCATAATGGTGCTATTTGGATTGGGTTTTTTTTGTACATTTTTTGTTATGTCCTTTTATTCCATTATAAACATAGCTATACTCTAAGAAAAACATACCTTTAGAATTTTGTCCTACAAGGACTTTAATTCCCAGAAGAAACGTATGTGTTGGATGCATTCCTTCAATGGGAAGTACAGCATGGAGTTCTAGATGAGTTTGCCAATTCTATTGTTTATTCATGGTTTGAAAAAAAAATTCCATTTAAAATCGAATACACATTTAAGACAATGTGTACCTCTTTTCAAAAAAGCAGTATTTTGCCTCACATATCACTCACCATTTATTTCTATGAAACTGAACTTAAATTGACAAAAAATACTGTAGCGGAAAAGTATCGTAGCTGGAGAAATTTAGAACAGCAAAATATCACTAGGCAAACGATATTTGGCAGCTGAGACATATTTCCATAGCGGCAACTCTAGATCAAGTCTAACCAATGAGGTGGGTGGTTTGGGATTGCATGATACATCATATCTGGAGGAAAACTTCAGAATATCCATCAACATGAATAAACCACTTATAATTGAAGTTGTTTCTTTGCTAAATTGATTGCTCATTTCATACACTTGCATATAGATGACAGAAAAATAACTGATAAACAAACCAGTGTTTTTATTTAGTAGATTATATAGGAGCTTTGTAGGTATGGCCAAAAGTTTTGCATCCCACCCTATAAAATTAATTATTTTTGCTTCATAAAGTCAAATGAAACCTGCTGATTAATATTTCGTTAACATATTGAATTAGATATAACTCCGTAGTTTTCCAAAAATTGAAAAATGTGACATTCCGAAAGCTAACATGAAATACTGTACTACTATTGTAGTTTCCAGTAGGTTTTTGCAATATAATTTTGTAGTTTCTTGATTGCATGATGTTAAATAAAATATCTAAATTATATATATATATATATATATATATATATATATATATATATATATATATATATATATATATATATGTATATGTGTGTGTGTGTGTGTGTGTGTGTGTGTGTGTACTGACAACTACTGTACTGTACAATTACATTTTTCTACAATATTGTAAGAAAAGTCAGTCGTGTAGTGTATACCGCTCATGTGTGTTCGGCAGGCGGTATCGCTCCGTAAAAATGCCCAGTGGTGCCACCCCACTCGTGTGTGTCCAGGGCTTAAGCAACCCATCCATACCATTCTCACACTCTGTGTGTCTCTTACCCTCTGTCCTGAGTCGATTTACACTTCATTTCTAACTGTGCCCTTTGCTTAAAGTGTTGGCTAGGGTTAACTTTGTCTTCTCCTTTTAAGATTGTAAAGGCTTTAAATAAGCCTCCCGCCCTCATTTATTGTTTATTTTTGATCTTTCAAGCCACAGGTGGTAGAAAAGAAAGACCATCTTTTAGCAATTTTTTCATAATCTGGCTGAATTATTTGAAAATACCACTGAGGAAGCTTCGCCACACAACTCGTAAAAAGCTTCCGCTACCCATGATTCATGTTGCGCTCTATCCTTTCTGTACAAACAGTTTCATTTGAAACTTTATCTGGTTCATACTTCAGATGGGTTTTGAATGACAGGCATACACAAATCTTCATGTGTACTGCTGTTTATCAATATTATAACTATGGACCAATGTAATTTCAAATATAGCATTGAAAACAAGAAGAACATATTCACTAAAACAGGAAGAATGTAGCTGATTTAGATGCAAAGTCATGTAATTGAAAATATATCATATATGGTGTCATTGAAATAAATTACTTCAGACCTGACATCGATCCAGTTACTGTTTTTTCCTTCTCTATTTATATCAAACACAGTCTCAGTGGAATAAGATGCAGTTTTAAGGAAGACTGTTTATTAAAACCATAACTTTTCACTTCGATAATATTTAAATGGAAAAAAATGCAATAGATGTTTTTTTTTCGGTTGGAAACTCTTTCAGACAAATGGTTTCTCTCACATTGTTTTTCCGCTCATTGAAATTCATCTGTGAGAATTAAAAAACAAAAAAACTAATTCAGCTAGAAGACTTCAATGGTGAAAAAAAAAAATCATGGAGCAATGTAATATTTCACATTGTCCCCAGACTTTACTTAAGACTGACTCATTGATGATAATACCATTCTCAAAGGAACCAAACCCAAGGAGGGTGAATTTGCTCAAAGTCACAGTCATCCTTTCTTCATGCCATTCACATTGCTTGTTGGCTTAGGGGTTTAATTGTACCTCTTCCCCTAATTAAGAAGAGAAAGTTGTGAAACTGAAAAACAGTATTGTTTGAAGTAGTTTTAGAGGGAGTTAATGATTTGGGCTAATATTACAAGATTAATTTATAGATTTGCTGACAAATACACTTCTTAGCATATTACTGTATACATGTGCATCCTATTCAGTTTGTATGTATCTGTTATACATAGTAATGTACTTCTATTTTGAAGTGTATCCGGACATGATTACAAAAAGTAACGGAACATACACTGCTACAAACACTGGCAACAAGAACAAAACCAGCTCAAACAGCTGGGATAAAAACTTTCACAAATTACACTGCAGTACCTGCCCAGGTCAGTATCATCACATCCATTCAAAGTACAACCACATTGACTTACACATGGAAACAATATGTTTGTTCTTTCCAAGCCTGCTATCGCAACATACCACAATAGTCACTATTGTTATGAATAATTCAAAAGATTAGATCAATATTTTAAAACTGTATTACTTTTATTTAATTCATGTTGCCACCAATGAGGATATGTTACAGTAAACAACTTGATGTCTGGTTATTTGCTACGTGCTACACACAAGACCAGCATGCGCTCACGGGCAAGATTATTTTCTGCAAATCGTCATTTGCACCTTTTTTTCTGGAAGGCAACTGGCATGTTTGAGTGAGGGATGTTGCACACACACAAGCATGTTGCAAGATCACTCAACCATTTGTGAAGGATTGACTACATAAACATGTATAACAAATACAACAGAGTGAAATGATATTACACAACATTGGGTTTAGGACACAGCCATTTTGCAGTAGACATACATACAGTGTTCCCATTGCATTCCTTTAAATGTGGTGTTTTTATAGTAATGTGCCAATGCATATTGCAGTAATGTTGCTTTTTTGTAAGGAAGGTGGGTCAAATTTAAGAAATATATATTTTCTTTATCTAAATCAAATGTTTTCATCTATAGATTGATTACATTATGCAGCTGGGATAAACTGGGAGCTCCACACAGTGAATCCTTACCATCTATGTTTTTGCACACATTCAACTGCAGTGGTGAATCAGTTTTCCTCAGCAGTTGTCTCAAGTGTTATTAGAGAAATTATTTAATATGACATTCAAAATCTCTCAGCATCATAATGCACATTTACAGGGGCTCTCAAAAGTATTCACCCCCCCTTGGACTTTTCCACATTTTATTGTGTTACAACATGGGATCAACATGGATTTAATTAGGAGTTTTTGTCACTGATCAACACACAAAAAGTTCATAATGTCAAAGTGAAAAATAAAATCTACAAATTGTTCTAAATTAATAACAAATACAAAACAGAAAATAATTGATTGCATAAGTATTCACCCCCTTCAGTCAATATTTGGTAGAGGCACCTTTGGCATCAATTACAGCCATGAGTCTATTTGGATAAGTCTCTACCAGCTTTGCATATCTGGACACTGCAATTTTTGCCCATTCTTCTTTGCAAAATTGCTCAAGCTCGGTCAAGTTGGATGGAGACCTTTGGTGAACAGAAATTTTCAACTCTTTCCACATATTCTCAATTGGATTGAGGTCCGGGCTTTGACTGGGTCACTCCAGGACATTGACCATTTTGTTTTTAAGCCACTCCAGTGTGGCTTTAGCTGTATGTTTGGGGTCATTGTCCTGCTGGAAGATTAATCTTCTCTCAAGTCCCTGTTCTCTTGCAGACTTCAGCAGGTTTTCCTCCAGGATTTCTCTGTACTTTGCTGTATCCATTTTGCCCTCTATCTTCACAAGCTTTCCAGGCCCTGACTCAGAGAAGCATCCCCATAGCATTATGCTGCCACCACCATGCTTCACTTTAGGGATGGTGTTCTCAGGATGATGTGCAGTGTTAGGCTTGCACCAAACATAGCGCTTAGCGTTTTGGCCAAATTGTTCTATTTTGGTCTCATCAGACCATAGAATCTTCTTCCATTTGGTCTCAGAGTCTCCCACATGCCTTCTGGCAAACTCTAGCCGAGATTTGATATGAGTTTTTTTGAACAATGGCTTTCTTTTTGCCACTTTCCCATAAAGGCCAGTTTTATGAAGCACCCGGGATATTGTTGCCGTATGCATAGTGTCTCCCAGTGTCTCCTTTAGAGTTACTATATGCCTCTTGGTGGCCTCCCTGACTAGTGCCCTTCTCGCCCGGATACTCAGTTTTTGAGGACGGCCTGTTCTAGACAGATTCACAGTTGTGCCATATTCTCTCCATTTCTTAATAATGGACTTTACTGTGCTCTGGGGGATATTCAATGCCTTGGAAATGTTCTTATATCCTACCCCTGATTGGTACTTTTGAAGAACCTTATTCCGGATTTGCTTTGAATGTTCCTTCATCTTCATGATGTAGTTTTGTTAGGAAATGTACTAACCAACTGTGGGACCTCTCAGAGACAGGTGTATTTAACCGGAAATCATGTGAAACATCTTTATTGCACACAGGTGGACTCCATTCAACTAATTATGTGACTTCTAAAGACAATTGGTTGCACCAGAGCTTATTTAGGTGTGTCATAGCAAAGGGGGTGAATACTTATGCAATCAATTATTTTCTGTTTTATATTTGTAATTAATTTAGAAGAATTTGTAGATTGTATTTTTCACTTTGACATTATGGACTTTGTGTTGATCAGTGGCAAAAACTCCTAATTAAACCCATTTTGATTCCATGTTGTAACACAATAACATGTGGAAAAGTCCAAGGGGGGTGAATACTTTTGAGAGCCATTGTAAAAGCTGTATTTTCAACACCAGGAAAGCCGGTAACTGTTCCCTTAGGACAGTTATTTCAAAGATTTATTTTTCTTTTCTTCATATTCAAAGCTCCACACTCCCTGCACCCAACATCGTGTACTTTTGCATCAATAACTGTCTTGCTCTTTCAAGTATTTACTGAAGGACTAGTCACAGTTCCATTGATTTCAACCATTTCTCCTTTCTTTTTTATCACCTGTAGGCATCAAGATGTGACTTTAACATACATTCTCTGAGAAATCCCCTGTGAAACCAACACCTGTTCTGGGTATTGCTTCTGGACCAGAATAGAAATACACTGACATAATTTTTTTCTTCTTCATTACTTTATAATATAGCATTCAGTGCATGGCGTAACTCAGTATTACATATGTATATATAATAATACAGTCATACTACTATTAACAATAATATCTAGAAGCGGTAGAAGCATATGAAAAGGTACAGAAAGCAGTAATAGAGCTGCATTGTGGATCTTTAATGTTCTATAAATAAAAGCATATACAAATGCATGGAATACAATTATTACTGCATTATTTTCCCCTTTGGTTTAAAGACAATCTACATAAAGAGAGTATACATGTGAATAGACAATCTGTTATAGACATGGTTTTATTAATGGAGTACCTC
The DNA here is from genome assembly GCF_017654505.1 of Polyodon spathula. Lineage (NCBI taxonomy): Eukaryota > Metazoa > Chordata > Actinopteri > Acipenseriformes > Polyodontidae > Polyodon > Polyodon spathula. The sequence continues at coordinate 45,626,364 of NC_054542.1, read as the reverse complement.
TGCACTTCATTCTGACAATAGCAAGGTTATTCACTGCCTTCTGGTGGTATAAGAAGGCAACACCGTCTCTGTAGCTGGAACCTACTTTTTCATTATTGTCAACTTTAAATAGTAATGTGTACAGTAAATGCTATTTAACATATTTTCATATTAACACACCCATGGTAATGATATCATGCCAGGTGTGATAAATACCATTTAAATGTGTGATGCAGTGTACTTCTAAAATCACAGAAACTTTGAAAAGGGGTTTGAAAAACACTACACAAAACTCAGGTATTATAGAGATTATTGATGGATAGATCCTTCCAGTCACGCAAAGGCCTTCTGCAGTCTAAAATAGACATTATTTAAATACTAAATCTGTATATTACATGAATACATTTTAACTTGTAATTGTTTGGGATGTGCACATAATTAATTTGACAGTGAGACTTCTAAAATAAATATTAAGATTAAGCAACTTACCTGTTTAGAAATTACAATATGTTGCAATTTGTTTTTTTACTGTACTTTGTCTCTAGCCTACAACACCTGCAACAAATTGGGTATTTTTTTGTTTAGTATATAGAACAATAAGTTAATTTAATAATGCAAAAATATAGGAACTACATTGAATTTTATTTTTCATAAGTCTACCTCAATACAAGAATGACTACACTTTTACACTTTGCAAATTTTAAAAGAATATTACGAATATGTACGTAAAGTTAAAATCTGCGAACCTTTTAACACAAGGAATAATGTGTCTTTGTTATACAAGGTGCCATCAATTTCCATTCATTATTTTCAATTAATATTTAAATAATGGCTATTTCAGACACCTGATGCTGCAAAAGGCCATTACATGACTGAAAGGATCACATTGCTTTAGCTTATCTGTGTGTAAATAATCTCTATGGTACCTACACTATGTGTAAATCCACATGATCGCAAAAGGGTCAATTTGCAAGTGACTACCGTGGCTTTGTTTGGTGTCAAGGATAGTAAAAAGTATAGGACAATGATGTCATGGATGGACAGAGCTAAGACAGAGGCGAGTGCCTGGAGCCCAGAAAGGACTTTCTTCTTCAGATTGCACATGTGAATAGAATGGCAGTGAATACATTATGCAGGTTTTTTTTTTAAATGACATCTAGTTTCCAGTAAAATTAGAAGGAAGGCTGTAGTAAGAACATAAGAACATAAGAAAGTTTACAAACGAGAGGAGGCCATTCGGCCCATCTTGCTCGTTTGGTTGTTAGTAGCTTATTGATCCCAAAATCTCATCAAGCAGCTTCTTGAAGGATCCCAGGGTGTCAGCTTCAACAACATTACTGGGGAGTTGATTCCAGACCCTCACAATTCTCTGTGTAAAAAAGTGTCTCCTTTTTTCTGTTCTGAATGCCCCTTTTTCTAAACTCCATTTGTGACCCCTGGTCCTTGTTTCTTTTTTCAGGCTGAAAAAGTCCCTTGGGTCGACACTGTCAATACCTTTTAGAATTTTGAATGCTTGAATTAGGTCGCCACGTAGTCTTCTTTGTTCAAGACTGAACAGATTCAATTCTTTTAGCCTGTCTGCATATGACATGCCTTTTAAGCCCGGAATAATTCTGGTCGCTCTTCTTTGCACTCTTTCTAGAGCACAAATATCTTTTTTATAGCGAAGTGACCAGAACTGAACACAATATTCAAGATGAGGTCTTACTAGTGCATTGTACAGTTTTAACATTACTTCCCTTGATTTAAATTCAACACTTTTCACAATGTATCCGAGCATCTTGTTAGCCTTTTTTATAGCTTCCCCACATTGTCTAGATGAAGACATTTCTGAGTCAACAAAAACTCCTAGGTCTTTTTCATAGATTCCTTCTCCAATTTCAATATCTCCCATATGATATTTATAATGTACATTTTTATTTCCTGCGTGCAGTACCTTACACTTTTCTCTATTAAATGTCATTTGCCATGTGTCTGCCCAGTTCTGAATCTTGTCTAGATCATTTTGAATGACCTTTGCTGCTGCAACAGTGTTTGCCACTCCTCCTACTTTTGTGTCGTCTGCAAATTTAACAAGTTTGCTTACTATACCAGAATCTAAATCATTAATGTAGATTAGGAATAGCAGAGGACCTAATACTGATCCCTGTGGTACACCGCTGGTTACCACACTCCATTCTGAGGTTTTTCCTCTAATCAGTACTTTCTGTTTTCTACATGTTAACCACTCCCTAATCCATGTACATGTGTTTCCTTGAATCCCAACTGCGTTCAGTTTGAGAATTAATCTTTTGTGCGGGACTTTGTCAAAAGCTTTCTGGAAATCTAAATAAACCATGTCATATGCTTTGCAATTATCCATTATGGATGTTGCATCCTCAAAAAAATCAAGCAAGTTAGTTAGGCACGATCTCCCTTTCCTAAAACCATGTTGACTGTCTCCCAGTACCCTGTTACCATATAGGTAATTTTCCATTTTGGATCTTATTATAGTTTCCATAAGTTTGCATATAATAGAAGTCAGGCTTACTGGTCTGTAGTTACCTGGTTCAGTTTTGTTTCCCTTTTTGTGGATCGGTATTACGTTTGCAATTTTCCAGTCTGTCGGTACCACCCCTGTGTCAAGAGACTGCTGCATGATCTTGGTTAGCGGTTTGTAAATTACTTCTTTCATTTCTTTGAGTACTACTGGGAGGATCTCATCCGGCCCAGGGGATTTGTTTATTTTAAGAGCTCCTAGTCCCTTTAACACTTCTGCCTCAGTTATGCTAAAGTTATTTAAAACTGGATAGGAACTGGATGACATGTGGGGCATGTTGTCAGTATCTTCCTTTGTAAAAACTTGTGAAAAGTAATCATTTAACATATTTGCTATTTTTTTTTCTTCCTCTACGATTTTGCCATTTGTATCTCTTAAACATTTAATCTCCTCTTTGAATGTTCTCTTGCTGTTGTAATATTGGAAAAACATTTTGGAATTGGTTTTAGCTCCCTTAGCAATGTTTATTTCTATTTCTCTCTTGGCCTTTCTAACTTCCTTTTTGACTTGCGTTTGCAGTTCTGTGTACTCTTTCTGCGTACTTTCTTTTTGGTCCTTTTTTAATGCTCTGTAAAGTGCCTTTTTTCGCTGAATATTTTTTTTAATTGATCTATTAAACCATTTTGGCAATTTAGTTTTACATTTAGATTTGTCTACTTTAGGGATGTAATTGTTTTGCGCCTCTAGTACTACATTTTTGAAGAACAACCATCCTTCTTCTGTGGGTGTTTTCTCTATTTTACTCCAATCTACTTCTGTTAGTCTCTGTTTCATACCTTCATAGTTTGCTTTTCTAAAATTGTAAACCTTAGCTTTAGTCATTTCTTTTGGGGATTTAAAAAACACTTCAAATGAGACCATGTTGTGGTCTGAGTTTGCCAGTGGTTCTCTGACCTCTGTTTTAGTTATTCTATCTTCGTTATTTGAAAAGACTAAATCAAGGCATGCCTCCCCTCTAGTGGGTGCCTTCACAAATTGTGTTAGGAAGCAGTCATTTGTCATTTCCACCATTTCTATTTCATCCTTCGCGCTACCCACCGGGTTTTCCCATTTTATTTGGGGGAAGTTGAAATCCCCCATTAGTATGGCTTCTCCTTTGCTACACACATTTCTAATGTCATTGTATAACAGATTATTGTGCTCACCGTCTGAATCTGGCGGTCTATAGCATGCTCCTATTATTATGCCTTTTGAATTTTTGTCCGTTATTCTGACCCATATTGATTCGGTTTTATTTTCTTTGTCCAGGTTTAACACCTGGGCTTCAAGATTGTTTCTTATGTATAGCACTACCCCTCCTCCTCTTCTGTCCTGCCTGTCTTTCCTATACAGTGTATACCCACAAATATTAAATTCGTCCCCATCACTCTCAGACAACCACGTTTCTGTAACACCTATCACATCATAGTTACCTGTTAGTGCAGTAGCTTCAAGTTCTAGAATTTTGTTTCTGATACTTCTAGCATTTAGATAAATACATTTAATGGTTGTCTTACCTGAGTTGTTGTTCTTGTTTTAATGCGGTCTCCCTTCTGTTTTTTTGTTGATTTCTCCCCCCTTCCTTTCTAGTTTAAATGCTTCCGAACCTGCTTGAGTAAAGCTGCTGTGACTATCGACAGTCAATGCAAAATACCTGCTTGACTGTTTTTGGTAATTTTGTAATGCATACAACTGCTACCACCAAACAGTGTCTTGACTGGGTTATGTCACATCTGCTGCGTTCACAAATTTTCACATACTCTTTTATTTACTCTGTACACACTCTTAACTCAGGGGAGACATTAGGAAGACAGAGATGTTATAAACTCCTAGTGGTTTATGTTCGAGCACTGGGCGAGCTTGTATGTATGTCCATATAACCCCTATTTAATCAAGAAAAAAATACTCAAGACTCGTTCATTTGAAGTTTTACGAATCAGAGCAATGCTCCTTCGCTTTATTAAAATGCTTTAATATTGGAAAGGTAGTTCGCGAATACCATCAAAATCCATAAACATGCAATAACAATTAACGTTTCTAAGTTAGTTGTAAGTTCAGCATTAAAACTTCAATTGGCATGATATATATCAGTGTAGCCACCGGGCCAGCTATACTCACGCCAATGACCTAATACACTTAGATGTATTTGTGCAGCCACCGGGCCAGCTATACACGTGGTCTACAAGCACCCACTTCTATATTTCAGTTCATTCAATATAACACTCTCTCAAAAACTAAAACATAGTTTCAATACCTTATAGCAATACAACCAATACATGTGAGATATAATAATGTCGATAATATGCTTACCTCCTATTATAAGGAAAAGTAACGTGAACAAAGGAATCAGAATTGTCTTGTGGAGATCTACAAATGATGGACCACTTCACTGCCAAGCTGAGTCTTGATTGTGGTACCTCATTGTAAAAGTTTTTGTAGGTTTTTGTCTCCATTGGAATACATGGAGAGACTTTATCAAATCCACTTCTTATCTTTCTTTGGCACGCAACAACCTAAAATTTTAGGGTCATATGCCAATAACTTTTCAAGACATGACACCTGTTCCAAACACTTGACCATGATATCATCCCCTCATTTCTCGACCCTCCTCTATCTAAAAAGTTAGATGAAACATAGTTCACGAGATTCTTGCTATTCCTCTATTTTATATGTGTATACAAAGAGAATAATGTTATTTTGAATATATGAGTGTTGTTTAAAATACATACAATACTATCAGTTATGATTATATTTGATTATGTGTATTTGGTGCCTAAGTACATATTCCTTTACACCTTTTTATTTTTCAAATTAATTTTCCTTCTCTCCTTACAGGCATGTGCTTAACAGATATTATAGGGAACTTCCATCTTATGTTTTTCTAATATAGAGTTTCTCTTCATGGATAATCTATTTGTTTTTTATTTAAGTGTAAGATTGTAATGTCTCTGTCCTATGAGTTTCTTAACAGCATGAACTCAGCTGAACTACGGCCGACCTCCTATTTTTCAGTAGCACACAAGCCAGCTAAAACCGGTTCGCTAGTGGTACACCAATCTTCCCAATTTCCAGCGATGAGCAATGTTCCCCCTTCTTCTAGGGTGAGAAGATAAACTCCCTTGTTAAATTTTAACCTTGACGTTATAATCTTTTTGATAAAAGAATTCTCGCTCTGCGTGCTAACTATGCCTCCCTTTACTTTTTTTTTAAAAAACAGGCTCACAGAAAGTTCGGGAAGAAAGGTCACATAAAGTTTACCTTCTCAAAACCTAGCCTCTACTTTTAAAATTACTTTTTATTATTTGTTTAAGCTTCTTATTTCATATTTCAAACAACATCTCTTTATGTTGCATCATCTTTTAACTCAGTCAAACTAGACAGTTTATTCCCTATGGCACATGATTACTAACTATTTTAAATGTAAACTTATCTTGATGAGAAACAATTTCATGTATATTATTATAACAGGCAGTGTTAAGCATATGGTCTTACACGCACAAATAGTTTATAGTAAAAAGCAAGCATATTAAACCTTATTTCAACATTTAACAACATTTTCTTAGGCTAAAAAGGGTGCTGAAGAAACTTAGCATTCAATTCTGGGAATCAACCCCATCTTGATAAGAAACTGCCTAAAAACTGGCTAATTGTATCAAACTATACCATCTTCTACTGCATGATTTTATATAAAGAAAATACATATGTTTCACAATTATTGACTAAAACAGCATTAAGCGTTACTTTTGATTACACACTTACATAATTTTCCAAACTAAAGATTATACAAACACTACAAAGGATTATAACACATATTATTACATTAATACATTTCATTTTTTAAATCATCCAGTCTACGTCCAGGGTTTCAGCTCGCTCCCAGCAGGACTCCACTTTGGTCTCAGGTTCAGCACAGGTTGGTTCAGCGAACACGACAATAGGCTCTCGAATTCATCGTCTCGCATCACAGGTGTGAGTCGCCATGGCCTTTGTATCTACAAGACACTTGTACACACTTAGCATGGACACCTTCCTCACATTCAAATTTTCTCAGATGTGCCCATTTTACTAAGTGACCATTTCACAACTCACGCATTCAATCCTCTTAATATCTTTTTGGGTTTACATTTAAATGAGAGAAAGAAACTCCTACAGAATCATTGCATTCAAACAAGATTCTACAGTGTTTAGCCAAATGACTGCATGCCGGACAAAGTCTGGGCCCAGTCACTGATGACTTGCTTTGGCACATATTACATGCACAATTAACAAGAGGATTATGTTTTAATTTATGTGTCAGGGTTACTTCTGCACCATGTACAATAGTTCTGGATCTGTACACATTGTTACTATACATTTCTTTCTGCTCACACAAGGTCACTTTGCAAGGTATGCCTTCCATTCAGAATACTGAAGAAGACCAAAACTCACTGTTATTCATATTTTCAGGTATTCAATTACTGTTCTGCCTCACATCGTCAGTTGGCAGACACAATACAACTGAATCTGAATCAGTTGATGAACCATGAACCTTATCTACTGAGATTCTCCATACAAAGGGATTCAATGTTTTACTGACCAGCCGAGCTGATTCAGCGTCACTTGCGACTGTTAATACTTTGCATAGGTTAAAAGTTATTGTGATACCATGTGTTCAAATCTCACCTCTGCTGTGTGTTGCAATAATTAAATGTGAAAATAAATATGTCTTTTTTATTAATTAATATTTTGTCTGGTAGTTTATTACATCTTAGAGAACACTTCGGCTAAGAGAACACTTTGTTTGCTTCCCGAAGTATGTTCTTTTAGCCGATGACTGCTGTAATTGTAAGTGATTAAGTGAAATATGCAGGCAAGGTGGTAAGAAAATCCACTTTGTTCAGTATTTTTTATTAGTATATTGCTCCTCAAAGCCATTATGCCCATTAATTAGATTCAAATTTTAAATATTCACTCCTGGAGGAGAATGAACAATGTCTGTATCCACTTGCATGTACTACCTTGTATTCCCATGGATTGTAGCCTGAGGTTTAGCCTTTCATGCAACACTTTGTCACAGGCTTTTTGGCAGTCCAAGTATATGATGTCATAGGCTCTTTTTGTGTCCATCATTGCAGTGACTTCTTTGAAGAAGCCTAAAAGCTTTGTCAAGCAGAAGCACCCTTTTCTGAATCCATGTTAGTGGTCTCCTATGATGCCATTACTGTATAGATACTCCTCTTGTTTTCTTCTTATGATTCATTCCATGATTTTGCATGTTGTGGAGGTGAGACTGATGGGTTTGTAGTTTCCTGGTTCTGCCTTATATATATTTTTTTAAATGTGGGTATTAAATTTGCAAAGAGACAGTCACATGCGACATTTCTTTATTGATGTATGTAAAATCTTTCCCAGGGATTTGCCAATGACCTCCCTTGTTTCTTTAATCACTCTCCTCCTATACCCTGTATGACAGAATTATATATTTTTAAGCTTCTTCTACAGTTATTAGTACATTTATTGAATAGTATGCCAACATTATAAAAATGTGTGTGATTGCATCTAACATATTAATGTCATTTCTAGTTCAGTACGGCAAATACCAAAATCAATGCCAAAGTATTCACCATTCACTATTGTATGACTCTCTCAAATGTGTAGCTAATATCTGACCTAAAGTAAGAAATTCAGTGCAAGAAAAGATATCACATTGGTCATGCTTGATTTACAACCTTACCTCACTATTGATCTGTTACATACACCGCTAAAATGTCAGCTTAGATCACCGCTTCATGGCATTTGGTGTGTCTATGACATCTCACAACTAGGAATTGACTGCACAGTGATGGTGCCTGTTATTCTTTAAGATGTTCTTCTTGCTGTACATCTACATTCTATGAGCAAGAGAAGATGTCACATGGACGAGAATGCTGCCAGTATATTCTCTTCATAAAATACTTTTTATGGTTTACAGATTGACAGTAGGCATCAGCAGGGGCCATATCTTGTGCAACCCTTACATCCCTTTTGATATGTGGCAGTTATACTATGGGGTTAGACTTGAGGCTGTGCTAATGTGGTAAGAACAAACAGGCTAACATCTGCTGTATACAATCTAGATATGATCGGAAATATTGCACTTTGTTCCATGGTGAAATGGATGTTGATAATGCATGAATATTAGACTCCTAGAAGAAGCTCTTAATGATGCAAATATATCCGGACCTGCTTATTCCCCTGACTACTGAGCATGCATGGGATATGTTACACAGAGTATAGGATAATCATTCTCCAACACTTCAAAACTATGTATGATTTTATGGGTCAATAACAGCAAGCCTACAAAATGCCAGGCAGTATTTGATGCTGACGGAGAAGCAAATGGAACGTATAGCATTGAGGCTGTGTACAATTATCCACTATTTTTGATTTGGGTCAAGATTCTTTATTTGCATACTGGCACTTTGTTATCAAGGCTCTCTAGTAGTCATAAATACAACTACATTGAAGAAAGTATTACTATCCCTAAGCTATGAGTTGTGGTTGACTTTTACAGGGGAGACAATTTTTGAAAAAAACAAAAAACAAAACAAAAGTAACTGGTACTGTATCTTTCTACACTACTTAGTGTGTTTCCATTCCCAGTCATTAACATGGTCCATGCTGTTGTTTCTATTTAACACATGCACACATATATACTTCAATGGAAAGATTCCCTGCACACTGATTGGTTGAGCTAGACGGATATAATCCCTAACACAGGCCATTGGAATGTTAGTAGCTGCATCACAAAAACAAATCAAACAATAACACTGTGACAATTTTATTTGTAACAAAATGTAATTTAAAGTAAATTTCAAATGGTAATTGAAAAATGGGTAAAACTTCCAGGAAAATAAGAGCACCTTAATAAAAAAAATAAAAGCCTACTACCTATGTAAATTTAGTGTATTTTTTTTTAAAACACTTAAACTCAAACTCCATTATTGTAAGGTGACATTGGTTTTATGTTGGAAATATTTTTAAGAAAAATAAAAAACTGAAATATCTTGCTTGCATAAGTATTCAACCCCTGTGCTGTGGAAGCTCCCAGTTTGCACCGATGAAAGGAATTGCACTAACGAGGACACAATTACCTTACCATTGGCCTCCACCTGTGAATCATTAAAGTTCCTGTCACATTTTCTGGATAAAAAACCCTCATTGGTAAGGCTGTGAATCTGAAGGAAAATTAAGACCAAAGACCATTCTACAGAAGTTAGAGATACAGTAATACAAATGCATAGATTAGGGAAAGGGTACACAATAATCTTCAAGTGTTTGGATATCCCAGTGAGCACAGTTGGATCAATAATCAGGAAGGGGAAGCTGTATTACACCACCCAGGCACTGCCAAGAAAAGGCCGTCCCTCAAAACGCCACAGAGAGGCCAACAATCACTTTGAAGGAGCTACAGAGTTCAATGGCTGGGAGTGGAGTAATGGTGCACCAGTCAACCATATCAAGAACTCTGCATAACACTGGCCTATATGGGCGGGTGGCAAGAAAGAAGCCGTTACTCAAAAAGTACCATCTGAAAGCACATCTGGAGTTTGCCAGAAAGCATGAGAGTGACCCAGCTGCGATGTGGGAAAAGGTTTTGTGGTCAGATGAGACCAAAATAGAACTTTTTGGCCAAAACTCAAAGCGCTATGTGTGGCGCAAACCTAACACTGCTCATGCCTCAAGACACACCATCCCTACAGTGAAGTATGGTGGTGGTAGCATCATGCTGTGGGGATGCTTCTCATCAGCAGGGACTGGGCATCTTGTTACAATTGAAGGAAGAATGGATGGAGCAAAATACAGGAAAATACTGCAAGAGAATCTGCTTCAGTCCGCTAAAAAACTGAAGCTTGGGAGGAAATTTACCTTTCAGCAGGACAATGATCCCAAGCACAAGGCCAAAGCAACATTGGAGTGGCTCAAGAACAAAAAGGTGAATGTCCTACAGTGGCCCAGTCAAAGTCCTGATCTCAATCCACTGTGTGCAAAGCTGGTACATACTTACCCCAAAAGACTTAAAGCTGTTATTGCAGCGAAAGATGGCTCTACCAAATATTAATGTGTGGGGGATGAATACTTATGCAAGCAAGATATTTCAGTTTTTTTCTTTTTCTTAAAAATATTTCCCAACATAAAACCAATGTCACCTTTGAATAATTGAGTTTGAGTTTAAGTGTTTTATAATATAATATCAAACAGAACAACATTTCAATGGACCATTTGTAATTCAGTAATATGAGAGACTTGGTCAGGGGTCTGAATGCTTTTGCAAGGCACTGTGTGTGTGTATATATATATATATATATATATATATATATATATATATATATATATATATATATATATATATATATATATATATATATATATAAGATCACTGTTTAAGGAAAACAGAAAACATGTATTGTTTAGTAGATTTAGGGATATGTGTACTAAAGTGTTGTGTCTATCACAATCGCTGCAAACCCCATGCAAACCAAAAGGAAGTGTAGCGTGAAATGTATTAAACAGATGAAACACTGTTAGTGTGAGATTTTATTATATTGTTTTTAAACCCGACACCTCCTTATGTCAGACAAACATGTCCGGTTTAGGGAGGGGTTACTGTATGATTATGAAAAGCTTTTTGGGGGTGAAGGTCGGGGCCCCACTATAGAATCTGATGGGATTAAACTTCCTTTCATTTTTTACATATATAAGAGTATTTAAATAGGTAAAATGAAGATGGAAGAGAATGCATTGTACAGATGATGTTTATATTTAACAAAAACAATGTTATTTTGATTCTTGCACCCTTGCATGTATAGACGTTATCCTTCAGGCACTCTGTGCTGCAGCAAACCACAACTCAACTGTCACTATTTTATTTGAAAAAATGTCATACAACTCTTGCTAGAGATCTCGCAAACGACACAAATAATAATAATAAATAATATTTAAATTAGTATATTGCGGCTCATATGTTTTCTTAGTACATATGACAAAATGTGCACATTGCGAATTGTCGTAACGAAAATGCAAATTCTGGTATGTTTACGCTGTGACTGGCCCATCTTAGTACATCTACCCCTTAGTGTTTTATACAGGCCTGTTTGCCTGCATAAGCTTATTCAGTTGTGAGTTCCTATTCAGCAGAATACCAGCATCTTCTCAAGGTTTTGAATAGTGCGTGGCTCAGTAATATTAAATGGCCAGCAGAGAGCTATCTTGCTCCACATGAAAGCTGAAAACAAATGTGGATGTTAATGTAGTCACAGATTGTTTCGTTTTGTGAATAACTTTAAAGGCATATATCTAGATAAAATAAAAAGTGACATATGTACAATAAAGCATTGCAATACATTTAACATATAAAATCCCTGCCAAAAAAAAAAGCTTCAGGCATTGGAACAATATTTAGGAGCAGAAAGGGTTCTATGGCTTTGGTAGTGGAAAAAATAATTGAAGGGCAAATGATGTAGTTCTGGATTCCTGGTGTGTCTAATAATTGTTTTGCAATGTGCAGAATGAGAAATAATGGTTTACATATGGATGATAAGTGTGTCATTATCCTCACTAGCAACGAACATTTAACTAGTCTGTTGTGTTGTTTACATTACTGTTGATTCACTCTGTCAGCAAACAACATTACATTGTCATGTCTTGCTAAATGAATACTGTGTGTTGGCTCACTTAATGCTTCATATGTCAAGACAAATGTTGAAGATATATTGTAACAACATATTATAAAAACCTTCACCGTTGAATTCTTCTATTTTTATATGTGACACCTTCCCTGTCTTACTTAATATTCCAGAAGTAGTGTCTTTCTTGAAGTTTGCTGCTCGGGCAGTAGGACAGATGTTATAACTGAAGTAAACACAGTACAAGTAAGGGATAAACAGCAATAAGTGTTAAATCAGTAAATCAAATTTACTGTTTCGAGGGCCGTTAGACATGAGATACTGAATGATTTTCTTACTGATTCAACACTTTGAGTTGTTTATGCCACTTAAAACATTTCTTCCTAATTGAGATCCAATTGATTGTTAATTTGGTAATTGGATTAGCTTTTTGCTCTTTTATTTTGCTTATTTAAGTTAAAATGTTTGTCTGTCATATTGTGGGAATGTTATCATGAGTTTCTAAGAGTTTGAGTTTGAAATTCCACTTATGTAGTCTCTGTTGTAACTGAAGATAATAGCAAGGCCTATCTTTTAAATGTAGAACATGCAAGTGGCATTAGAAACATAAAAATTCAAAAAACAAAGGCATGTGAACCAGGAGCACAGAGTAAAGTTATTGGCTGTCTTGCTGAACCTAAAAGATGAAGACCTTAATATATGTGGGTTTCAGTCTTATTTGGAAAATTATTAAACAAAAGAAATGCAAAAGCTGAGTTTCAATTTAACATTCATGTAATTCATGGAGATTTAATAACTTATGATGCAATTGCTGTTGTTCCTGAACGCAGTTGAGCTCAGCTGACCAGGTGATATTCAGCATCATAACGAATTATAATGTGTCTTTAAATGTCAATGTTTCTGTGTCATTAAGAAAACTATACTGATATAGATTCTAAAAAAGTACATCATAGTAGCATATTGTTTCTGGGAAATTTCAACTGGAATAGAAGGCAGCCTAAAATATGTATGCATTTGTATTTTAGAATGTGTAAGGGAATTTCACCATTTCATCTATTTTCTGAATAAACCAGTAATAAAATAAATAGTTATTTGCCTCTGAACCAAGAAATATGATATATGAACATACTGTAATATTTAATTTAATTTTGTGCATTTGGTATAATTCTCCATTGCTGTTTCTGATTACATTATTGCAATTTTTTTTAATTAAAATTGCAAATAAGATCAAATACCTCAGCTTGCACATTGCTGGAATTCAATCCTGGGAATATACAGAGCACAATACCTATTGAATAATGACCCATCATAGAATGAGAGAATGTGCATTATGAATCCAGAACATTATACTGTCTTACCTTGGGATAGACAAAGCTATATGTGTGTGTGCGTGTGTGTGTGTGTGTGTCTGTGTGTGTGTGTAGGTGTGCGTGTACTTGTGTGAGTACAAGCATTTTGAAATACAATGACTACCAATAAAATGTATTGACACATATAAAAGATCATAAATTTGTATATTATTATAAATCCACAGAAAATCCCATAATATTCAAAACATACATTTTTGTTTTTTGTAAAAGAATACATGATGATAGAAAGAAGAAATAATTGTGTTACTAAAAAGTTGAGAAACATGAAAAGGACATTGCAAACAATGTACATTCTTGTGTCTAACTCATTATGAAAATGAATAAACAATAATGCAATAACTATTCTATGCAATGGCTAAAGTATATATGACCAATACATGTAGTATATATTTTTTCCAATTGTTTGGTGCATCCACTACCATAACTGACTTAATAACTATATTGGAAATGCAATGCAATTTTACAAGGGGTTTTAACATGCAAGGAGGTTAGTGGATGGCATTGTAGTGAAGTCCTTCTAGAAATTTAGAAGAAAAATAAACAAATACATATACAATTAAAAAAAATAATAATACAAATCGTGCTAAAGTATCTGGATTGCTTAAAATATTAAAATGTTACAGTAAACATGTCTTTTGATTTATGAGACCAAAACCTTAGGACCAGTTACCACTACAATATTGTAAATTTTATGTTTATGGGTTTCAGTCATCACTTTTCATTAATTTCTGTTGAAATATGTTGAAAATTAAAACCACAAACCACTGGATTTCATGCAATACATTTCACACATGGCTACATTTTCCTTTGTATCCTTACACAACGAGTTTAAACTGAAACAAAACAGCAAATCAAGCATCATTTTAAAGTTGTGAGACAATGATAACAATGTGGTTTCAGACCACCTTGTAAAAGTTCAGAGCAGCTAGGAAGGGCTTTGTCAAATAAACTCATATATCAAATAGACTTTCATTACTTCATAATATAAAGAGCAAGATCCTGTTTTTTTTTTGGTTTTTTTTTTCGGTATCAGCATATACAAATATTTCCTGAGTTATTTAACTTCCTTTGAAATGAAAACCATTTAAAGTTCTTATCAACAGTCATTCTTACAGGAAGAAGTGTTTAACTGTAAAATGAGTCTCAATGTAGTGATGTTATCTGTAATATATAGTATGGTACACTAAATGCACTTCAGGTTAACATTGCATCTTTTAATATAATTGTTTCTTGAGCCAATAAAAAGAAAATTCATGTAAAGATTCATTTAATGTACCATTATTTAACATCATTAAATAAATTACCCTCAATAATTGTACATTTGGAACTGCTTTTACTCACCAAATGTTTTCAAAGATTATCTCCTGTAAAGCTTTTTGCTTTTCTGCTTCTGTCACATTACATCATGTTTTTCCCAGCTTGGAACAGACAAAAATGGTCTTTCCATGTTTTTGCCAGACAGTAAGTTTGAGTTTCAACACCACCTTGAGAGCAGGTCTGCCCTGTGGTTGGGGTCGAGTCTCATCAGACTACTTCAGGGAGACAAGAAAAAGCATGGGACTCTCAGGCCGGTTGGAGTGACCTGATGCTGCTTAGCAGCATAGTGAAAATCGAGCGTCAATGCTATTATAATTACTAAAGCTGAATTAGTAACATCGAGAAAGAGGTGGTAAAGCAAAACATGTTAGTAGTAAATTATATTAGGGACATAATCATAAAGCTTTAGGGCAGCAGAAGAGGCATTGGGTCCCAATACATTTATTGGCACATTCATATTTTATGATAATGGACCACAGTACAGTATATTATACTGTCATTCTTTATAGTTATGTTATTAGATTTTGTTTTGGGGATTATTTTATTAATTTATGTATCTTTTAATTTTGAAACAAGTTGTAATTTATTTTTTGATGGAAGTATAATGTATTAATAAGACACTAGAACAGTAATATATGGTAGTAACAATGTTTGCTAATTATGTACCCATTTTTTAAAAGAGAGTGTTATACCCCCTTTATGGCTAGTCAATATTAAGGTGTCATTTTAATAATTATAAAATCACAATTATGTTAATTCATCTGTTGACTGTAAAATGTACATGAGGAAGTTTTTTTTTTTTTTTTTTTTTTTTTTAGCATTTTAAATTATTGCTCACTTTCATAGGCCATTATGGTATAACTCATAACTCATAAAGTCTGGTCAGCATGCAAAGATATGGAAACACTAATGTTATGTTGCTTTACATTCAGTTAATGGTAGCATAGTTGACTATGTCATGGTAGTCTGTCATTTGGCTGTTAAGATATAAGATGTTTCTAACACAAGAACAGTGTAAATGAAAGATGTACTAATGTACATTCAGTAGAAATAACAGGACTAAAAAGGGAATAAAAATGAGTTGCCTCTAAAAAAAATAAGTGAAAAAATTAAATATATAGATGACTCATATTTTGAGGTATTGTTTGCAAACAGCAAGTGTTTTAATAATATTCCCCAACTGTGGTGACGATGCTATTTAAAATGAAGTTCACAGAGACCCCTGCAGAATTTTTGTTGGCTTTTGTAGAAACTGGCTCATAACTGTAGACTTTCACTTGTGGGAGAAGGAATCCCTAGTGGAAGAAATCGGGAAGTGCTCGACTTGCAATGGTGATAGTAAAGACAAGGATAGGGTCCCATGGTTCAATTGTGCTATCACATGATACGATGCGATTATCACTACAGGCGTCATTATTGGGGACCACTCAGAGGTGGCGGGCAAAGCATTGGACAGACTTTTCTACAATTACTAGTTTTGTCATATAATGTATTACCAAAATTGCATAGGGAAGTATTGCAAGCCAAAATGAGAAGATGCAATTAATCCATGCTGTCATAATTAATGCAGACAGAACGAACAGAGTGGTGAGCGTAAGGCACTAACACTAAGACAAAGTTGCCTGATTATGGGGCGAAAGGTTGGTGCAAACGACAGCAATGACACTGTGAAATGGTTTCGGTACAATGTTTTGCTCCAAGTTTTCGGTACAATGTTTAGCTCCAACTACCACCAAGCGTTGCTAGACATTTAGAGATGTCCGCATTACCATTTTTAACAAAATGATTTTGAACACGGGATAAAGGTGTGTCTTTGTTATCCAAACAAACATCCACAGGTGTTTTCAAAAAGCAAATGCTGGTGCAGGGAAGCTATTATGCACACCATGAATAATCAGGCTGTGAGGGACACGACTATGGGGACATGCAGAGAAAACTATTATTATTTATTATTTCTTTATTTAGCAGACACCTTTATCCAAGGAGACTTAGAGAGTAGGGTGTGTAAACTATGCATCAGCTGCAAAGTCACTTACAGCTATTAACACGGGTTAAAAAATGTAATGTAAAAGATACAGATAAACCTAAATGAATACAAAGTAACAAAAACTGGGTTCTCTTTTCATGTTGTGTGTGTCTTCATCCTGCACAACACAGCCATATCAGCATGAGGGATGACTGCCCTGTTCAAATGAAAATGTTAAACTCTGATAAATAAAAAAAAGAAATGATGTCTATCTGCATTCATCTATTTAAACAGGATCTGTGATGCTTTCTGGCCTTTGATCTGCATGTTTGAAATGCTGCCTGTTTCCACATGGTTCTGCCATTCACATGCAGATAAAAATACATCGAAACATTTCCATTCTGCGGGAACGATGCCCTTTTTACAGAAAGGACATTGTTTTGACAGATAAAGTAGGCATTTGATAAATTGAAACAGGTTCTGAATTATTTTGGGGAATGTGTGCTACATCTGTCTGCTGATTTTCCACTGAAGCACTGCTTAACTTTCTTGTCTGATTGTGATTTATTGAGATGCAATAGAGGTTAAGAAAATTTCATGGCTCTTCTCTTCAAATTTGTATGCGAGTCAAACAGCATATGTTACTGTTTATTACACTTAACATACAAAAGGACATCAAGAAAAAACAAGATACAGTGAATTGTGTTTACAGGAACACTAGCATACAGGAACACCATTTACTGTTTCTTCAGTTTTAGACTGTATTGCTTATCTATATTTAAGATATTGGTAGCAGCAGGTGCAGCGCAGACTGTAACTCTTTTCCTTAATTATTCAGCTAATATTCCTCAATCATTAACAATATGGCATGTCATGTATCAGTTTAACTACTTTCATATTAATGTTTACTGCTTATGATCTCTATGCAGGTTTAAGTATCTGTAAAAAGTAGTCTGTATGAGTAACAAGAAAACCCAATAAAGGACAATAAAACTGTACTTTACAAACAACATATTATCCTTTTGCTTTAAATTGGATTAGAAGCTTAATGTACTTTCATTACAATACTGAACGACACAAAGTCTTGGAATTTTCATAGAAAAATCACAGTATATTACATTAAAGTTTTTTGTTTTTTTTTAAATGTCACCATAACTAAAGATAATAGATGTAAAGGTAAATTTTAGCCCAAAATAAGTGAACCCCTAATATTTTCAGATTTTCAGGTGTTGCTAACGGAAAATGTGTCAGATGTGCAGATTGAAGATTGAAGAGGCTCCCAGTCTGTCTTTGTAGACATTCCATTTCCACAATAAGATGAGGGCTGTATTTATAAGAGTTATAAGGTGGCAATTTCCACATTTACTGTTAATAAGGGCCTTTAAACAAACAAGCATGTATAACAGGAAATGCTGAACCGTAGACATGTGTTTAGTGATGTATTGTTTATGTGAGTATGTTTGCTGTAATAATCAGGGAAATTAAGTCCTGAACATACATTTAGGTCTCAAAAGAAAATTAGAAAACAATTTGACCATGTTCACCTTGTCCATACAACATTTTATACATTTATTTTGTAGGAGTATTATTTCTATTCAGTGTTAATAGATATAATTTTGCAAAGCTAGTGTTTTAGTAGAACAGTAAAGAGCAACACAACCATATTTCATTCTATCCTCCTATTTAGGTTAAAACAAAACAAACAAATAATATACGGAAATATGTTTGATAGTGACTAGAGAATCTCTTCTTTTTCTTTGTGTGCTACTTTCTGATGTCGATTAGCCACAACAGGAATTTTGACTATAAAATCTGTCACTGGAAAACAGTATTAGGTGTGGAAAAACTACATTATACAAATGTGTTGACAACCAGGTAATCCTTTATAGGTACTTTATTCACAGCTTTATGTTTGAATAAACACTTAGCCCATGTGCTGCTTTAGGGGGTTTAGCTGATCTCATGCATATGGCAACATTACCTAAACTTTGGCAAATTTCCCAGATTTCACATTTTAGTAAAATATTACTTTCCAAGCTGATTAAAGTGAAGTATTCTACAAACTGCATTGGTTTGTTTCACACAAGCTGAGCTTGGCTTACCTTTAGCTATTTTCTACATCATTTACTTTTCATATTTGCATCATAAAGGAAAGTTTTTGTTTTGTTTTGTTTTGTTTTGTTTTGCTAACAATAGGGAATGTCTACTTGCCTGGGTTAGAATCAACAATAACAATGCATCATCTATACAGACATATATGATTGTACCATGACAGATTTATCATTTACTATTGTGAGTGTGAGCAACGACTGTGCAGTGCGCATTCAATAAATAGCCACTTTATTTTCAATAAGGGGTCAAGATCACACTGCACAAATCAGTCAAAACATTTGTCAAACCATTGTTCAACTGTAATGTCATACTACTTATAGCATTCTCACAGGAGCTCACAACACTTGACATTTGGTATATTTCAATTTGGAAAGAAATGTTTTCCACAACAGCACTGTAATGGGATATAACTTTATAGTACCCTTCATAATGTCCAATTGCCTTTCACTATAATGTATTCATGATACACCCATCCCTCGTTACATCACCTCTCACTATACTACGGATTTAGGTATTTCGCAGTGCTGGAGTTGGCTCCCCATTTTTATATTCTAACTGTGATTGCCTTAGCTGCAATATACATAGGCAAATTCACTTAGAATTACTGTTTGTTTTATTTCGTACTGCACATCACAAACTAAAATATACAGAACAATTAAAAACAAAGGCTTAATATTGTACTGTTATCATATACACACGCATTGCACAAGAACACAAAGCAAATTAAATATCTACTTGCTGAAGCGTTTTTTTAAGCAAAGCACTAGCAAAAGTCACAGGGCAGTGATGTCAGCTCCCTAGAAACAAGCCTCCTATGTTGGGAATGGATTCTTTCAATGCAGCGGTTTGGGCATTTGAAAAAGGAGAGGAAGATTCATGATTCAAGCAATTACCCTCTGCAGCAGATTTGTATTGAGCCCGGACACCCACAACGTATCAAGTGGGGGGTATCTCAGTCTAATGTTTGCAGGACACATTGGAACTGTATATAACTGAACCAATGATAATTACTTTTTTCACTGGTCAAATTGTTTTATAAAACATTCATTCATTTTAATTGTAACCTAATGCTACAGCACCTCAGCTTTCACTATACAGCAGCACCCTCTAATAAAATAAACACAAAGTCCTCACAGAGGGTTTCCAACGGAATCATGTTGTAATGTATGTTTTAGCTTTTCTCATCTATCACTATAACAAAACATGCTGCAAAGTTGCCTTTATTCATGATCCAATCTGAGGCTTTGTACAAAAATACAGAAGGGAGGTTATAAGCACACAACTGCCACAAGGCCCCTAATAGTGAGAAGATTAATAACAAGTGAAAATGAAACTCCCCTGTTTTGGTTGAAATGGTTCAGTCCAGGTTAAAAACTCCCCTAATTCATTATTTGTAAGTTTTGGGCAATCGAAAGAAGACAAAACTATAGTATGAGTTAAGCGCTTATAATTGTTGTGAATTGATGCTGAAAGTTACATTAGCCATGTATAGTTACACTGTAGTTAATTTTTTTACATACATTCTGTGATTGTGAGGATGGATCTCCATATATTAAAAGCCAGTTATTCTCCTGATCATGCAGTCTTATTAAATATTGTAACTCCAGTAGTTTGTATCTACATTGCAATTTATGTACCTGTATTTTGAAGTGTAGTCACTTTTTAAATAATGAGGAGTCGCTAGGTCACATCTTTTATTTAACTTGATGTAGAATGTGTTCTTTGATAAACATCCATGTGACCACTGTGCAAAATTCTAGATGTGGAGACAACCAATAGGGTCTAGTTATAATACAACCTCAGAAATGTCATCAACCAGTCAGAAACCTTAAATAAACAAAATGTAAAAAGATCAAAACATTGTTGAAAAGGTAAATAAATACAATATGCTATTTCAAAATGAAAACCAATCAACAAAAGCACAGCACCAAATAATAACATGTTTATGCAAAGTCTATACAACATTAGCTGCATTAATAAATACCAGAACATACAAGTAATGCATTTGTTTTAAATGCTTTGAACAAATTCACAATAAAACTACAGAAAACATGTTTGTACTTTTTAACCAAAGTTAGTTACTGTTCTCTTTATTATTATTAATGATTAATGTTAACATTGACAATAGCTTTTATCTTCTTCTGCCACAGTAGCTTTTCAGACTACTAAATGAAGAATATATCAAAAGGCCATCTATAAGAAGCAAAAAAACAATCTATTCCCTCCACTTGGTGACAGAAATGAGTAATTCCTTGGGTAGGACTGGGTGTTTTCCAGTCTTTTAGCCAAAGGAACATTAAACATGTAAATCATTGGTGAGTATGTTAGGCAATCATTCTTGCCACTTGTAGCAGAAAGGAATGTGGTTCGGTTAGATAATAAAACTGAAAAGATTCTTTGTTTAATTGGGAAGGCATTCACAGGAGGTATGAAAATGAGAGTAATATATGGATGACATTACCTTTACAGTGTCATTATGTATTACCTCAGTATGCTAGTAATGCCACGATTTCATTTCAATGTGTTCATTTGCAGCAGGGTAAAGGTCAAGCTGTTTTGGCGCATTGGTTATGTCTACTGTAACTCAGAATTGAACATTCTACTTCTAAATTCTGATGTTATAATACCATCATCACAGCTTCTCTTTAATTACTATGAAATGACATTGAATGGTACACCACGTTGGTGTGTGTTATACAGAGTGAAACCACTTCCAGTACTCAGTATTATAAAACAACAATAACAAATTTAGTGAAAGCTTTCTTTGGAGATTTGCAATTTATTTTTTCACTTCAGAATTCAGCACTATATAGCAATGCCTAGAAGTTGGAATAATGACAGGATGTACCATTTCTCCACTGGCTTTTACCATGGCAATGGAAGTAATTATAAGGGCATAAAAATGGGTAGTGGGAGGAGAGCGCTTGGCCTCTAGAATGCGACTACCACCAATTCGAGCACACATGGATGACATGACAACAATGACTACAACAGTAGCCTGCACTAATCGGTTATTGGGCAAATTAACCAATAACATTGAATGGGCACAAATGCAAGCCACTAAATCAAGGAGCATCTCTATAATTAAAAGTAAAGTAGTAGACAAAAGGTTCTACATTAATGCTGAGGCAATACCAACAGTGGCCGAGAAGCCAGTGAAAAGTCTAGGGAGATGGTATGACAGGGATCTAAAGGACACAGTTCGTGTGGGAGAAGTTAGACAACAAGCAGTGGAAGGGTTGAAGAGCATAGACAGCTGTGCTTTACCAGGCAAACTGAAACGCTGGTGCTTTCAGTTTGGTCTACTGCCAAGACTGCTATGGCCACTAATTGTGTACGAGGTTTCCTTGACAACAGTTGAGAAGCTGGAAGCTTTAATCAGTTCATACTTCAGGAAATGGTTGGGAGTTCCACGCTGCCTCAGCAGAGTGAGACTTTATGGTAAGGGAATACTGCAGCTACCAATCTCTGCTCTAACTGAGGAGTTTAAGTGCGCCAAAGTCTGACTGGAAATGACATTAGTAGATTCACATGATAAATGCTTAAGTCAGGCAGCACCTGTGTTGAAAACTGGAAGAAAATGGACAGCAAAGAAAGCTGTGGAAGATGCTAAAGCTGCCCTTTTAATCTGAGATACTGAGGCGCAAGTTCAGCATGGAAAAGGAGATTTTGGTCTCAGTTCAGTTCCTCCTCACCCTGGCTCAACGAAGGAAGCTGGTAGTCAATGAGGTGCAAAAGCAGGAGGAGAGGATCAGGTGTGTAAAGGCCTTTTCCCAGGCCAAGCAGGGAGAATGGACTAGATGGGAAAGTGTGGAACAACGCAAGATCGGCTGGCAAGACCTATGGATAATGGAACAGAGCAGGATCAGTTTCCTCATCAGATTAGCATATGGTGTTCTCTCATCACCACAGAACCTAAACCTCTGGGTGGGTGAGGATCCCTCATGTCCTTTGTGCTTATTACCTGCAACATTAAGGCACATTTTGACAGGATGTAACTTAGCCAAGGACGGTTTACTTGGCACCATGACCAGGTGCTGCGATGCTTGGCCTTAGTAAGCGTAACCTGACTAATAAGTTGCCACCAGTTCCATCAAAGCATTACACACAAAAGACAATATTCCTCCGTCCAGGAGAGCCAAGAAAAGGTGTTAAAATCAAGCCACGCTCAGGACAACTGGAAGCTGCTAGAGACTATAAGATGCTGGCAGATGTTGGTCAACGGCTTATTTTCCACCTGAGATTGCCACCACTAACCTTCGACCAGACATTGTCTTGTGGTCTGGATCAGCACTCCTTGTTCACCTGGTAGAGTTTAAAGTGCCATGGGAAGATGCTGTGGATGAGGTGTATGATAAGAAGAAACTTTGGTATGCTCAACAGCTGCTGAAGCGGAACAGCGAGGATGGAGAGTCTGAGTTTACCCAGTGGAGGTGGGTTGTCGAGGATTTGTGGCACACTCTACAACCCAGTTTCTTCTTCGCACAGTGAAGAACTTATCTGAAGCAGCAGAAAGGAGCAGCAACTGGCTGTGGTTAAGACGGAAAGATTCTGGATGGGGATCTCAAGCACTATAGAAAGAAAGCAATGCTGATGTACAGGTAAGTAAGCTGGGCTGAGCTGAGTGGGGGATGGAGGGGGGTGATGCTGGGACGCCAGAATCACTGTTGAGCTCTCTTGAGGTGTCGTGGTCTAGTCAACAAAACACAGAAGATGGAAGGTGCCCACTTGAAGACCCCAGAGATGTACCCTACTTAGCTCAATCCAAACGGTTGTCATGCTGATGCGCTGAGGAGAACGCACTGGGTTGATCCCCGGAGACAGCATCGCAGCCGTTGTGTGTGCTGATGTGCTGGGGAGGCAAAATGGGCTGATCCCTGGAGCCAGCATTACACTTCAGCAATCAACACCAGACAGAAGGATATCTACATTATCAGATGGAAAACAAAGCAAATGGATGGAGATAAGGATCACATTAGTTTACTGCAAAGCTACGTCTTAGTTGGTGCTTATCTTGGCGAGAGCCGAGTTCAAATCAGCATGAAGTTCAACATCTACTCTCATGTAATGGAAATCATATATATCTCAACCACACATTGCAACCCCAAAATATATCAAATACAACGGTGCAATTCTTATCAATGAGAACATTATCAAATTACTTTTATCTGTATGTAAGAGAAAGCTATATGCTAAATTCAATTATTTGTAGCTGTATATTTTGTTGTGAAGAGAACAGCAACCCTCAGACAATGGTAATGTTGTCAAAGGCATTAAAAAACTGTTGAGGGATTACTACTGTAAATGAAGTGACACATCTGTACTGAATTGTGTTTCTTTACATGGACAGCACAGAAGCCAAAATACTTATATTCTTTGGAACTGATATATGTGCATCTCATAAATTTGTTGTAGAATTCTGTTTTGGCCAGAAAAAATCTATATGTGCTTAATATTAGATCCATTAATCCTGAGTGATATGTAATGGATTTAACCTAAAAACCTTAAAAACAAAAACACTGCAATCAATCTCTGATTTAATGGGGATTTTTTTTTTTTTTTTTTAACAAATTAAACCAAATCATATTTTTAGAATGAAGTTGAGTGGCTGTGCTTACAGTATTTAACAGGTTATCCTTGGTTAGCACTATTCCTATTGGAACAGAACACAGCCACAGCCCATGTGTTTGCTGATCAATGCTTCAGGCATAGAGCCTTGAATGCAGAACAGAAGAGAACATTTTGATTATCTGATATTTTCTTTTTTTTTTTTTTTTGTATTTTGTTTTTTTAATAAAGGCTTACAGAAATTCTTTACCTTGCACTCTAGTTTTTAATGGTAGATGGCTCATTCATATGCATAAATGTTTAATCCTCTGAAGTCCCTACAACCCTTTGAGACCAACATAAATGTGGGGCTTAATCTGACTAGCAACCTAATGATAAGACATGGACAGATCTATATATGCTTTTTGATTGTATGATCTAAATCTTATTAAAACAAAAACTATGTAAGTTGTAGCCATTGAAACTAATTGGGAACTTTGCTGAAACATTTTTAGGACATGAGAGTTGGGCATTATAGATATAGATAAACAACTTGTTGTCTAATAACACTGTCATGTTTGTGTTATTGATATAAAGTATAGTAGGCTACATTTGGCAGCTTTTTCTTCTTATAATCTTACTTGAGTGTTTTTAATTTATTTTTATTTTTAATTTTGTAACAGATATGCCAAACTGATTCAGGTGTGAATATCAGATTTATATATTATTATATGTTGTCTTTTTTTTTTTTTAGTTAAACAGTAGGCCTAGATCAAATCTAGTTTTAAAATGACAGTGAATTCAAGTTTGTTCAAAATCGTAAAAAGGGATTTATTATCATCTTATAATAAGAACAGGAATTGCAATCAGAAGACTGCTAGGAAACAACAATAAGACATCAGGCATGTGAAATGCTGAACAATTACTTAGAGTAAAACAGATAAATATCACAGAGAGGAACGTATTGTAAAACAAACATGTGAGTGGGAAGTAAGCGACTTTCACACAATTCACATTGCACATGTGCTTAAATATTAAATGATTTTCACAGGAACCCAAGAGTTAATGCAGTTCCCCACACTACCATTGTTGGGTCAAAGCTAAACAGTTGTTTCAACTAGGAGTTTAATGACATTGGCTCAGTGCCTGCAGTGTAATTTGCTATTTTTATTAGTCTGTCAATATTGTACATTACGGCCCTCAATGTGTCTCATTGAATGTGAAACAATTCCTTTAAACAGGAATATAAACAGGAAATGGCTAATGCATGTTCTTAATAGCAAAGATCCAGATTAAAGCCTTTGAAGTAGGCAGTACTAATTAATTTGAATTTTTGTGATGAAAAGACCCATGGTTGTTTGGGATACAGCACATCACTATTGTGTAAATAAAAATTTCTGAGTGTAACATTTTATTTTACACCCCACAGGTTTTAAAACAATTAAGTTATTCATCACTTTGAAGTCAAACGAAAATGCTGGTGAAGGGTTGATATAAAACAGTCTTTGATCATGCTGGCTTATTCTTATTAGCTGTTACAGCCACTGTACATGCAGTCACATAAATGAAAACACAACTTTTAGGAATACTAAACAATTTAAGGGGAAAAAACTACTTGTGGCATCAATTGATGCATTTTAAATGCAATTATCCATAGACTATAATGGCTGCTGTTGGAGCTGTCCTTTGTTGGAGATTATCAAGCCTCTTAGCAGCACCTGGTAATTTGCATAGTTGCCTCAAAGGACAGTGTGAGAACAGGAATAAGAAGTAATAATTCAGGTTTACTTAGTAAGTGTCATACTCCTCCATCCTTACCTGGGATGTCAGCATTGTATTAGTCAATTAAAAAAAAAACAAAAAAAACTGGGACTGTACATCCCCCTTCAGTATATTGGATTAAACATCTCCCTTCAGTATATTGGATTAAACATCCCCCTTCAGTATACTGGACTAATCATCCCCTTCAGTATATTGGATTAAACATCTCCCTTCAGTATATTGGACTAAACATCCCCCTTCAGTATACTGGACTAATCATCCCCTTCAGTATATTGGACTAATGGCCAGCCACACAAGTATGATTTATTCCCCTTCAGTATATTGGATTAAACATCTCCCTTCAGTATATTGGACTAAACATCCCCCTTCAGTATATTGGATTAAACATCTCCCTTCAGTATATTGGACTAAACATCCCCCTTCAGTATACTAGACTAATCATCCCCTTCAGTATATTGGACTAATGGCCAGCCACACAAGTATGATTTATTTTGTTTTGTTTACGTTTACATTTACAACACCAGGTTTTTTTTTTTTTTTTTTTTTTTTACAAAACTCAAAAGTGCAGGGAATCTAGTCCATGATCTGAAAGAAATAATTGCACCGTAAAGAGTTATTTAGTATGGGTTTGAAATATCACAGTTATCTTAACCAATTCTGTGTGTTTAGATTCACTTTGTGTATCATTTTCAGTTTCAGACATCACAACTGGTGTCTTTTTAAGTTTACAGCACCCATGAGGCCTTCAAATTTAAAAATTATTCTCAAACATATCTTCTCTTTAAAGCCCTGCTCACTCTTGTACCGGTACAATACCAGTACAGTTTGTATCAGTATAGCATATTCCAGTACAAATATTGATATTGGTGCTTACTTTTACCTCTGTGAATCCAGTTCTGTTCAGACCCTTGTTCTGATGACCATTCAGCTATTAAATTGATTAGTCCATAGCTTAGTTACAACCAGGTCTTTATTATTCCAGTGAACGTAGGTGTTAAATGATGTAGGACCTGTATGGAACACAGTTCTAGGTTAAATTGTGCTGTTGTGGTAAAGTCTTCAGTAAAAGGTTCTAAGTGCATCAGAAGAAATTATTAAAGTCATTTTACAGCATCACACGGTTTCCATCAGAGGCGGGGATATTGATGGTATGCATGTATGCATTTAGCATTATTAGTGTCATAAGAATCAATGCTGTCTATCTGATATTGATTCACCCTTTTGTTCGTTTATGGTTTTGTTGCATCCTGAAATGATTAACAACATACATCATGAGATTTAGACTAATTGTAAATCAAGTACTTGGTAGAGATTCTTAATGCTTCTGTGGACTGGAACAAAGTTAGAGTGTCAGATTATACATTACAATAGTGTAACAGTACCTAGAACTCACAAACTCTCGGTACCTCTGGAATGTTCAATAGAGTCCAGTATTGCTGTTTAATGTGCTACAAAATGCATGCTGTATATCACTCCACAGTATTTCCATTGCAAAACCGTACTGTGAAAGTGACTCGCAACAATTTAGGGCTCAGGCCAAAACTCACTGGCTTAACTTCTTTATGATCTCTTTTAATGATCTAAACAATAGCAGATCTCAATACTGCCACTCTTAAAATTGATTGCATTTAACAATAATAATAATAAAGGGGTCACCAGTGACAGTAATAAAGAGTTGTTAGCCTTCAGTTCATTAAAATAGACCCACTTGCTAAAAACCAACACATGCTCATATGCATAAAATCCTATTAACAGATTTGTTTCTATCACAAAAATTGAAACGGTGTTAAATATTCCCTATAACATCTTAACACAACCTTTTAGTGTCTATGGACAAGTTTTCTGCTGCAACTGATTATTTCCAAGACAAAATAAATTTTCTTTAATTTATGTTCTCTCTCTCAGTTGGCATTGTGTATAGGACTTAGACCATTATGTACTCTGTTTTGCGAATGTGGCCTGTGTAGTCATGCCATACTATAAATCAATATTTTGAGGCATGGAAATCCAATTCTACTGGTGACCAAAGTGAAAAAAAACAGTATGAATGACATATTTTCTTTATTAAAGAAATGGGAAGAAACTGCTTCTGTTGACAAATTCCGGAGACGCAGTTGCCAACAAACAATTACTTAGGTGCAGTACAGTTTATTTAGTTAACCATATAAGCACTTTTTTAAACAATAATTACCTTCCATGACTAAAGAATAATTTCCTTAAAATGGAAAGAAATTGAGTTGGTTGAATATGCTTATATACATTGAAGACAGAGCTCAGGGTATACCTTATCCGAAAAAAAAAAAAAAAAAAAACTGAATCTATCACCGTGCACAAACGTGTTACTTAGAACTCTGATCCAAGGCCTTATTGTTTACCCCTATAAAAACATTGGTAAATCTCCTTCATCAGCAAACTGCCATCTTTCCGCTGAGGACATCATTTATGTCAGTAAATCATCTATGAATGAGGACAAAGCATGCCTACAGGAAAACTCTGACATTGTAATTATCCCTTTCTCGACACAAATTGTTGTTTGATGCTAGGTAAACTAAAATCATAGTAGTTGTTTGCTGGCATATTGAATAAATTCAGGGATTTAGCAAAATGTGCCTCAGTTAAACACAGCATATAACTAAAGAACATTTAGAATATTAATACACTATACATTGAGCAGCTGATATATTAAGTAAGATTGTGGGCTCGATTTAGATGACAGGGCAAACATTTAACTCTAGGGTAAAACGTATTTGCCCCTGATTTTGATCAAAAAATGTGCATGTTTGCTTTGAGAGATTCTGATAAAGGTGAACACAGGGGCAACTGCATTCCAAACTAACCATTACGAAAAGGGAACCGCAAATGGTGAAGTAGCGAGTGACTTAAGAAAGAGAAAACACACTTTTTTCAAACAATTTTCTATGTTATATATATATATATATATATATATATATATATATATATATATATATATATATATATATATATATTTATTTTTTTTTTTATTTTAAAAAACAAAAAATTAAAATAATATAGTGTGCAAACTGCAATTACAGAATAACACATGAGAGTACAAGACGAGATGGATTACATCCTACCTTTATTAGGATGCCATATACTTTAAATTGCAATGCAAAATGTCTGCTTCAAATGTCTATGAAAATAGTATTCTCTGATATTGTATACCTCTCTTGATCTGTTATTAGAGAGGAGCATAGTAGTTAGTGTCATAATAAGTACCAGAACCTGTTTGCCTCATGCATAAAACAATCCCTTTCCACTTCCAACATAGCCATGGAAAAGTCTGAAAGTAAGATAAATGTTTCATTTTTATGTTTTTTAAGTTATGTTTTATTCAAAGGCTGGACACACAAAAAAAAAAAAAAAAAAAAAAAAAAAAATAATTTCCACATGAACAGAAAAAACCTACAAATTAATGCCCATAAAATATTTCCATTCAAGCATACATCACTTGTGATTCAGCTTTGTTCTCTGCTCCACAGATGGTAACCTGTATAAAGTGAAGGCTCTACAAGACATTTCACAGAGGCTCTTCTGACAGGTGATCAAATACGAGAATGCCTCTCTCAGCTAAACAATGTTCAGATGTAGTCAACGCATGGATACTTCAATAGAATCTTTTACCTTTTCTTTCTGTTGACTTCCCTTTAATAACATAAATGAAAACAATGAAGAAACAACTTTTTGCAGATTTTCAATGCAAAACAGCTCCTGTTTATTTTCCATGTCTCCACAGCTGTGGATCTGCTTCAAATAATTTTTAAAATGTTCTAAAGACACAGCATGCTAAAGTACTCAATTATGTTTTATATCATTTTATATTACAGTATGTTTATTATGTCCTCGTTAGCTTTTATTATACAAATTTAGGAATCTTCAAACAATATTTTCGGAAGGTCAGAATTACGTCATCCACATCTTGCAACATGTGTCTTTTTTTGGAGTTGTACTACTTTTCTCATGTGTCTGTGACCTGAAATCGCATAGGCTCAGATAATGTTAAAAAATTTGTTGCATGGTCAGAGTGAAGCTGCACAGCCTTTATAGCTGTCAGCGCCTGACATATCACATTCATCTGTGACAGAAGTATAAACCAGCCCTTGCTATCACATACGTGTCACCACGTTGTGTGCAATTATGTCATCTATTTAATTTGATCGAAATTATAATAGGCCATCTACAAAGGGTTAAGTGGTTTGTGGTGAAGGTGCTTTCACAGTGCAACTCAGGATAAACAAGGCAAAACTGGAATACCAATACCTCAAACACCTCAAGACCAACTGTAACCTTGGATAGAAATTGCAGGTGAATGGTTAAGAATGGTATTTCAAAGCTCATTTGTCATAGTAAAGCTCATTAACATAAATCACTACATGTCAGTGTAACTGGAAGTATTAGACAATGCTTTAAATTATCACAAGGCACAGCACACAAAACAACAGGATGCAAACCATTAACATACAAGTTGACTCGCAAAAAATGATCCTCGCAACAACTCTGCAAGCTATTTATAGTAAAATATACCCCTAAAATGAAAACCAGTGAGGTATTATTTGATGTACGTAGTTGTGTCCCTGTTGGTTGTGTTTTGATTCGATCAGTGCTATTTAATTATTACATTTACATTTAGCAGCACATTGTGCACCAAAAAAAAGGTACACATTTTAACAATGGTGCATTGTTATTTCTGTGTTTTGACGATTACTGTTTGCATCCTGTACATAGAAAGAACAAAACAAGTAATATAAATGGAAAAAGACAAGGATGTTGATATCTTCATGAAATAAGGAAATTAAGGAAATTCTTAGCAGATGTAAAGAATCTAAATTAGTAATAAAAAATCATTAGATTTTATGTTTGCCAATGAGTTGGAAATCTTACCAAACATTATAGCAACAGTTCCCCACATATTCACTGTCTCATTAGGTGTGTCATACTGTTTTCATTAGAGTATATTAGAACTTGAAAGAGATCCCTTCATAATGACATATTGTTCCAATTCTACTTTCAGCGGGCTATAGAATGTTTTAGCATTAGTGTTAGAAGCCAGCAGGTGTCTTCAGTTTGCTTTTCTTCTTGAATACCTTAATGTACAGCCCTCCAGGCACATACTGGAATGTGAATGTTTCTAAAACAGGCGTATTAAAAGACAAATGAGTCTGATTAGACACAAGCAATAGTACTAGGAGCATATTTTCAGGAAATTTTAGCCAGTTGTGGCTAATTAAAATATACACCTTTTATATTCCGTAGAATGAACACTTCTAGGGTTTTAATGTTTTGTTTCATGTTCATAATATTATACAGATTTGGATTTGTGTTTCAGATATGTTAATGTTGCAAGGTTGAAATAAAAAGAATAAAATATTATATTTTATGACATTGCTACAATTCATAAGGTTTGAAGATACCAAGATACGGTCATGTATACGGGCGGGGAGTTGTCATGTCTGTGCAGGAAACCAAAACAAAAACAAAAGTAGTCAGGAAAATCCAGAGGCAGAGGCCAAGGGTTGTTGTAGAAAGAAAACAATGCAGAATGCTGTGCCGGTGATTTTATTAACCACAGAGAAAGATCTCTGTCTCTGAAGAGAGAAACAAGGCGTGCTTTCTGTCATTGTTCATATATATTTCTCTAGCGATGCAATTGGACATTTGAATTACATTTTTTTTTCTAACATCCTGCCCTGCAAAACACAGTCGGGTAAGACTGTCTTCCGAGCATAACAGAACTTAAGAGCCAAGCTAATACAGTCTTTATGCTGCTCTCGTTGATTCTCTCCATGACCTGCTCCGTTCGGTCTTACCTCCAATGTGGCTCTGGTGTTTAACTCCACCCCCTTGACTAGCAATGCCATGGCACAGCCACCAGTGCCGTTTGGTACTAAAGCCTCTGGTCACATTTGCTATCCAGGTGACTTCCAAAGTAACCTCAAGAAACAACACAAACCATAGGGAATAATTTACCAAGGGCCAACACAATTATGCAAGTCCACAAATCACTTCCAGCTGGCCTTGGGATCCCTCCGGAACAACCAAAACGAGCATGACTGGTCACTCCTAAAATTTGCCATTAAGTTCTGTGGAGGCTACCTCCACAGGAGGGTTTTATTATTATTATTATTATTATTATTATTATTATTATTATTATTATTATTATTATTATTATTATTGCAAGTCTGAAGTTCAAGTAAAACAAGTCCTTTGTAATTTACATCATAACGGAAAATCAATAACTGCTATAGGTGTTTCCATTCTTCCCTATTTCAGACATGCAGATTAATCATAGAAATGTGATGTTATGTAAATCAGGTTAAAATGCAAATGCACCTGTCACCCTCATCGTACTGCCAGGGCATTACATCATTGCATGTAGCTCTAATGGGCACACTAATAAAAAAAAAAAAAAAAAAACACAAAACACAATCCTGATTTTCTTCAAAAATGTTAAAATTAAATACACTTAAAGGCACATACTTGAAGGCTGATTGTTGTATTATACTGAGAACTAGTCGTCATTTGTTAAATATAGACAAAAATAAAAAGATACATTAAAAAATGAAGGGCTGTTTGAAAAATAAATATAATTATGGCTTCTCTGATCATTGCTTTACAGTGTGCTGACAAACATTAAACTCGATTAAGCTGTCTACAAGTATGCAAAATAATATGATTTCACAATGATTATATATTCACTTCACAGCTGGTTGAGTTTATGCATCTCCATTTGTCATTGACTATTGTGTCCAATTAAATGATTAGCTTTTAAAAACTGCAGCTATTAAAGAACCCTTATGTATTTCATCGTACTGAGTGAAGCAGAAACAAACTCATTACAGCATGTATTCACACATATTAAACAACAAACAGATGGTCATTGTAAATTGGGGCTGCTTTTTTCAGCAGAAGTGCCAGAAAAAAAGGTGTTTTTATTTTAGCTTTGTTTTCAGCTTTTTTCTGACTTTTTTCTTCTGACAAAGCAGCAGCTGGTTGCTCAGTTTTTAAATCAGCCTAGATGAAAGAAAACTTTGTTACCATTAATTCCTGTAAAGTATGTCTTTGAATTATTTGGGTTAAGAATGTATGTGGACCAAGCTTCTTAATTAACGTAGCTGTGAAGTTTTTAATTTGCAAAAGTGCTTGCATATAATATATCATGTTTATCAGGACTGAACTACACATTTCATTGTCTTAATACCTTTGTCCCCAAGGAGTTTTTGCAACACATTTTAAATGTTAAGGTTTTTAGACAAATGACTGATAATTGGTACACATTTTCATTTTAAAAAATCGTATATAAAAGGTATACACTTATGGTTACCATGGAATATACACACACCTAGGTGGTGATTAGTCCCGAGGTGAAGCCGAGTGCCTTTAACCACTGAGGCATGTGTAAATTTCATGAAAACCACATGGCCCAAAATGGTGTAATTGTCATTTGGGAGAAAAAAAATAATAATTAAAACACTTTTTTTAACGTAAACAAAAAAAAAACAAGAAACCTTTATTGTGTATATATCTGCAGTGTTATATAGTACCAAAGGACATAACCTATAATTTGTATTTAAAATACATTGTTAAATATAAACTGCACGTTACATTTATTGTGAACTTTTGCATAGAAAGTGACATCTGAAAATTAGAGGGTGGAGCAAAAGCTGATAATGTGGATCTGTCTGGGAGGAGTTTCAAATGAAACAGAGGAAGGAAGTAACTGAATTTCATGGTGAGTTCCAGGCTAGAACTGAACTTCACTCTTTTCTGTATTGCAGCATTGGAGTCCAGTATCTTAGTAAATGCTTTCAGATCCATGCCCAGTTATAGACATTATTTCCCTTGCGCCAGGTTAAGATGAAGATCAAACCAGATCTTGTGTACCAATCCGACCGCAGGGTCCGTTGCTTCAGCTAATATTTTATTATATAATACAGTGATAATATTTTTTGAAAAGAAACATAAGATAGACGTGAGAACCATCCTTTCCTTACTGAAAGCAGCCTGAAGTAATTAACATAGATTACCTGACTAATAATTGCAGGGCAGGATGTTAGAACAAAACGGGTAATTCAAATGTACAATTGCATCACTAGAAAATGGCAGCAAACTCCCCTTGTTTCTCTTTTCCGGTTCAGCTGATCCTTAGTACAATCAAACCCACCACTGACTGTTTACATGTAAAAATATTTTGGGAAATACGATGTCCACATTAAAGCCCTATCCTGCAGAGACAGGAATTACTGCATTAGGTTCACTGCAATCCAATTTAGTCTCAAATGCAGGTCTTGAAATAAGAGAACAAATATCTGTAACTGGTCATAAAAATTCAACTTCCAGCCACATTCTCCAAAGAGATTGAATTATTATTTTTTATTTATCTGAGATTCTCTTGACAGGTTTATTTATATATTTATATTTTCTTTTGGGGAGGTGGGATTGATAGATGCTGTAAACGCTGTAAAGTTTCAAGCTACCTTGAAACTACCTAGGTTGGCTACCTAACTTTCACAACTGTAAAATATCTAGTAGGGATGGCTGTGTTGGACATATAATGCTTAAGTAAAGCACACAAACAATTATTATAATCCTGATGAATCTGAAATGATTTTATATACATTAATTGGGCACATCATATAAGATATATATTTTTACAGGTTTCCCATCAGCTGTTTTCAGTGGAGTTATAGAACTATGGTCTGCCATTTAGTGTATTGGTTTCTTTCCTAATTCAGGGTATTATTTATGATAATTGAAAACATTTGTCAGGGAGGATTTCACCATGAAAATTGTTCTGAGTGGAAAGGGTTTTACTGGGAAATATCTTTATCAGTTTTATCGTTCCTAAGAAAACAGATGTTTTGAAGTTTTAGGAAAAAGTGACCTGAATATTCCACATTCGGATCCAAGTGTTCAACGGTTCTGCAAAGGGTTTGTCTGTAGAGCAAAACTGCTTATCATTCTGGTAGATGGACACAGGGAGTTGTGTTCCCATACAAAGGATAGCAGTAAAATAAAAATACCAATACTAGAAACCATCTGATAAAATTAAATTTAGGTTTTTGTTCCACTAGTCTTAAACTATGGTTATGTTGAGAGCTATTGAAATGAGTAGGAAGTTGATATCATTTTATCCTAAGTAATCCCATATTTATTAAAAGTCCCACATTAACTAATGGGCAAAGCTATGTTTATTTCACTTATTGAGGTTTAGATCTTTTTTTTTTTTTTATAATGTTCTGTTTCTCTTTCTGTGTCATCACATCCTGGTGGCCTCTATAATTTATGTGTAAATCTGGTACACCAATGTGTAACTATTAACCTGTTCTCCTGCAACACTATACAACAAGAATACACAAGTTAAGATATCTCTGATAGTTCATGTCCATAACACATTGCTCTTTAATATTAGGAGCGCCACAGCAGTCATATTGACGGATTACGTTTTCAAATTTAAATTACTCTGCATGTCTGAAAGTCATGCGGTTGTCCGTTTATGACTTTTCTTAAATACATAGATTAAATACACTGACGGTGTTTGAAAGGCAGGATCACGAAAATAAAGAAGTTATAATCCCGCCCACCTAGAATCGCCAAAGCAGTCATGTTGACTGCTTTTTACAATCCGTGTTTTTATTTTGAATATAAGCTATTATATATATATATATATATATATATATATATATATATATATATATATATATATATATATATATATATATATATATATATACCTGGCAGCCAGAAATTTCTTCATTTTGCACCAGGGAAAATTTCAGCTTGAAATGAGCCACAACGCTTCGGCAGAAACATTTCAATCAGACAACTGCAAAGCAGCAGGCTGCTGCAGCTCAACCTGGATTCAGTGCTGCACCGAGTGACACACCCAAGACAAAACATACGTTACTTTCATTTTAAAATGTAAAATAATAACATTTTTACAGTTTTGTGTGTACATTCTGCAAACCTGGTTACACACTAATTTCTGGTCATTATTTTATTATAGTTTTTTTTTGAAGTAGTACTTTATATTTGGCAAGTTAGAAAATAAACCCTTTATATTTGTAAAGCAATGTGCTTGAATACATTTTTTTTTAGTTGTAGCCGATGGTATGTCTTTCATTTTAACATTGTTGTTTAAAATGTACATGTCATAATGACTGCCGGCAGTGATTTCTGTTATGAGTATAACCACGCCGGTTCTAGGGTTAAACTACTATACAGGTAGTTAAATAGCTATAGAGACAAATGAAGCTGGACAGGAGAAATGCACACATATAGATATAGATAGAGAGATAAATAGATCTCCAAGACTCTTAATTGACATCTTTCGGTGTATACATGTATACTTTTGTAGTAACATGTCAGCTTTATTAGCTATTTACCTAATATATGCTAAATTATAACATTTCTGATAAGAGTAATTCTTATCTGTACTTGATATGTCATGAAAGTGTCAAGGTTTGATAAAAAAATATATATATAACATAATCAAAATGCCCTGTCTAAGATATTTTATGGTACACTGTCCCAGCAGAAATATGATGAGTCTTCATGTAATAAATGCTTTATTTGAATTAGATTTAGAATATATGTCATCCCCAATTAGCCTTGTTTTCATCACCATGATCCCAAGTACACTCCAAATGAATCTCTATTTCCTGCTCTGTACATGGGAGGTCATTTGTCAAATTTAATATACTTCTACCTTTGCTTCCCACCTACTTCTGAGTCTGAGGTTGACCAGTGATGAAAAAAGAAAGTAATAACCTTACACATTTCTTACACATTCACACATTACAAAATGCCCACAGAAATATCTATTCAATGTCATGATCACGATTGCTTGTGTGGGTATGGTGAAGTAAGAAGCCACCACCCTCTGAAAGAGAAGCTGATGTGACGATGCTAGGTCAGCAGGGTGCGCCACGACGAAGCCATGCCCTCCCCCCAAAAAAGCTGAAGAACGAGCAAATCCGCCAGCTCCACTTAATTGCAGAATAACAAACAAACAAAATAATATATATTTACCCAAACCCGCAAAAAGTAAAAAAAAAAAAAAAAAAAAAAAAAAACTTTGTGGGAAGAAACCGCTGGTGGTCCCAGACTTCAGAGTTGTTGTTGGTCCGTAGGTGAAGATGGAAAATCGATCAGAAGGAAGTTAACCTCTTAATTGTGGTAGTATTTAGAAATAGTAAAAGAAACAAAAAATATTGAATAACTAATGTTTTGACTTTTTCAATGTCTTCATAGAGCACCTGTAGAGCAGCTGTTATGAGGGTGCCACCAGTGTACCATACCATCCTTTTTCACATGACTGTTGCTACTTAGCAGGTTTTAATGCTCAATAAATGTTTTGCCCTGCATATCAGTGACCAGATACTTATCATTAATATAGTTTTTCTTGTGCTCTGTCATCTGACAAAGTTACTTGTATGATTTTTTTTTTCTGAAAAGAAAAAAAAAAATACCAGATAAAATTCCACTGTACATACAAGCGCTTTTATTTCTGTTTTTAATGTTTTTCAATGGCCCCACTTCAGATTCCTGTAAATGTGACAATTTGGACTACAACATCTAAAACCTGTAAGATATCTGTATATTCAAAAACAGATCCTATGTATTTACCTTCACTGCTAAACACCTTTACATTCTCAGTACACCTCTAAAAGCAGACCTTCCCATGGCTCATTCCATATCCTTAACAAAGTCTTTAACTTTCCATCACAATCAGTTACCATTACATTGCTCATCTACCGTTGGAACAGTATTTCTATTGTCAGACTTGGGAAAACAAATTTACAATAAAGTTCCTGGGAACAGAAAACTAATGCAAAAGAGCTTTTACTCCAATCTTGCATTAACATTTTATTCAGTATGGCAAGGGAGCTATTAGTGCTGCTGGATGGAAATATACACAGCAGGAAAATGTATTGCAGCATACAACAAAAGAGATGCTTAATAAATTATGGTAATGCCATTAGTATTCTGTTTGCTTGTGAGGAAAATATTTAAATGGTCGGGATTTACATATAGTCAAGAGTTTTCCATGTTGTAATAAATTGCCAGTGTCTTTAATGACATGATTTTACTACCCATTTTCCTGTCCTTGTTCCCTTTGGGGGTCAAAACAAGAAACTAATGTTCGATTGTGGTTGTTAAAATAATAATTATTATAAAAGGAACATGTTTTTTTCCTTGTAAGATTGTGTTTCCTGTGGCACTGGTAATGAACTGGCAATCCTACTAATATTTATAAAGCCTTCAGACATCCTTGTGCAGCTATTTTATTTACTAAGATATATTCTGTTGGAACTGCTGTAGTATAAGGCTACCATCTTTTTCCTAACAACATGATTGCTTGTTTGATACTAATAAAGAGTGTGCAGTGTGAAGTAAGCATAGTCTTAAAATCAGGGGTTAATTTGTAAACAAAAAGGCACCAGATATTACAATTAAGGAAAAGGGATTGGGATAGTGGTTTTGATTCTAGACCTAATGTACTGACCTTGATTTAGAGCAGCTCCCATATATGCTTCTCATTTTCATCTGCCTGTGGCTCGGGGTTTCGTGCCTTATTGTTGGTGTCAGTTGCTGAATGTTGGTCTTTGCCCAGTTTTCCCGTCTTAGAACTTTGTCTTCCAACACATTTGCTTTACAATAGGTTTCAAATACATTTAGGCTCAAGATGTGGCTCTCATTTATTTGAATAAAATTGAAGTAATAAGATTTCTTATTTACAATAGCTGGCCTTTATTGGCCTGAAATGCTGCACCTTGATTGGCTGAGGCAGTGTCCAAAATTCTATTATGTTGATAAAATAGTAGTTTGTAACCTTTATACTCCTTGTCTTTTAAAAAAAAAAAGACATAATCCCTGATAAGGCATTTACTTAGCAAGAACTGACTCTAATAGATCCCTTCAGTCAAAATATCTAACTCAGGGAAATGTATGACTTTGTCTACAGCTGCCACTATCTTAGCAGATTGCACTGTCACTGTTTCACACAGAGAGCATTGCTGCACCATTAGTGAATATAAATAATGCACAGCCTTTTCTGCTCTACTCAACTAAGTGCATAGAAACCTTGGGTTCCTCTTGTCAGAAATCCAATGGATTAGTACCTAGATTTATTTTAAGTCCATAAAGCACTTTGTTCTTGACAGCATTCAAAGTGAAAAGAGTGTTATACTAGTGCGCATCTTAATGTTGTCATTCTTATCTCGTAAGGTAGGCTGATACAATGACTGCAGCAGGTTCTTTCAATATTTCATTTGTTCTCACAGAAACCTTAACATGCTCTATACTGCCATGGAAAAAAAACAAAAGTTTAAACGTCTTATTATAAATGATATTAGTGTAAGTGGCACATGAAAGGATTGTCAGTGGGATAAAAACAGATATAATGGAAGTGAAATTAAAGATGAACTCCCTCATAAATTGCTTCTTGTTCCTGCTGAAATAGTTTACACATGTTTTATGCAAATATTCTATATTGTGCTGTATCCTTCATTGTAATTTTTGTTTACTACTCTATTGTAAACTTCTATACTGTACTGTAGATTAATAAAGGCTGTTAAAATAATCCACTTTATAGTGCAACATGTGGCCCCACAGTAAAGATGCAATGATACAAGATTTGTCCATCCTGAAAGTTAATTCACAGCATTTCAAAAAAATCGGTGAAAAGCTTTTTTTTTTTTTTTTTTTTTTGCTTTTCAAGAAAATAAAAAAGGTAAGTATTTGCTTGTGTTTACTCACAAACTTGGATATTTTTGCTGTGAATTTCGAAAAAGGTGAGTGGTCGTTGCTATGGAAATACATTTATTGCAAAAGCATTTTGTGGGATAAAAACATTGGTTTTTGCTCTCTGACTGGTTAGAAACTAAGTCATTTGAGGAAATTTGCTAAATATTGACATTATTTATGCTGTTTAATACTTTAAATTGTATATAAACCCATGTATTACTATATATGTTTCAGTATATTGTAATATATTTAATTTCCAAAAGGGATAATCTCCAATAGAACAAAATGTTTACTTGAAAACAGTCACAATCAAATTATAGGAGATCATGGAACAGGAATTTGGCAGGATCTATTGTCAGCCATCTTAGCTTGTTAGACAATGAATGGTAGATGTAATAACCAGACCTTCCCTGAAATTAAACAAACAGATGGGAAGAATATAGTACATCCTGCCAAAAATATATGGTGGCTAAACTTGTCCTAAAAATACCTTAGGGGTAACACAATGTAACTCAGGCAAATAAAAAAAGAAAACACCCCCAGATAAATATCATTAAAAAACAAATACTCCAAAGCGGTTAACTTTCATGTTTACTGTTCATGACAACGATGTTTAAATCAGTCTATCAGTGTATCTGTACTGGTCTTTCTGTATCGTACAGTAGGAGGTGGGACTACGTCGGTGTTATTTTTATTTAGGTTGCTAAAATCTAGTTTTCAGCATGGAGGTAAAATACCAAAAATGGACAACAAAGCAAAAAAAAGTAAAGTAGATTAGCTGAGGATTGTGTCAAGAAATCTTCCAAAGAAACTTTACATGCAGATGGAGGCAAATTATTTTGCACATTTTGTAATGTGACTTTGGAGAAAATACGATACACCATGACAACAAACCACGCTGCAAATGTCACAGGTAGGACACCAAGATAAATACAGTTTGGGATACTATGGTAGCAACACCTTGCAAAGGCAGACACAGAAAGCCAGGCACTACTAAAAAAAAAAAAAAAAAAGAAAAAGGTTTTATTGATTGAATTCTATAAACCTTTAAAAATACTATGTAGCATAATACAAATATATAAAATGGAACTAAGTCGACAATAATTAACAGCAATAATAATTCAATCAAATAGCAGTAGAATTTGGCAATATCTAGATCACAATAGCAGCTAGAATGAAGCAAAGGGGCTATTAACAAGGAGGGTCCACAAGGTGCAAAACAGAAATGACAGGAATTTGAAAGTCATAATCATGGAAAATAGCAATTCCAACGTGCTCTTCACTCATCCCAAAAGAAATCCAGCCACGTATAGGTTCCAGCAGTTCCAATAGATCAGCGATGACATCAGACCATAGTGTTCTATAAACAAACAAATACAAATCTCGACTAAGCAACCCAAGTCATAAAGAACAGAACATTAACAAACAATCATTTCCCAAACAAAAGAAAGATTGAACACTTATCTTTGCAAGTGGGGAGGTAATTCGCCTCTTCCCCTCTAAATGATCAACCCGTCTGGAACAGTAGATCTCATTCGCTGTCAATCTCTGACCCGGGATCGTCTGTGGCAGCTGCTGCTCGATTTTGCTGGGCAATACTACAGTGCTACTAGACACCTGTAACACATATACTGTCTTTATTAAAGTATGCCAGATGCCCTTGTGTAACCAAGTTTTGGGTGGTATTCTAATTGATATCCACATTTGTATAACTTGTCAAAGTTTTGCCTTACACTTCCAACAAATTCAGTAGATGCAGAACGTGCAGTCTCATGCTTGCCTTTAACAAATGACAGCACTTCGTTTTAGTAAGGAAGCAAGTAGCACTATTTTTAGGCTTTTATAGTGCTCTGAAATATTATCTACTTGGGTTTAGTTGAAGTTTAAACAGGTCTGCGAAATGTCAGCAATATCCTAACAAGGGAAATTTTTATAACTTCTCTGTGATTTAAGCAGACTCCAGATTATAAAACATGGCTGCTATAATTTTGCATTTTTAAAACTGTATTGCATTATTTCTCATGGTGCTCTTTACAAGTTCAAAATGTCCCTTTGCTTAAACTGGCTTCTTATTGTGGCTAACAGCCACAAGGTGTGTTGCATTTAGTAAATCCTCTACAGAGGATTATCCATGTAACAGAATTTGTAGTAGATTATTTCTTCGCTTGCTTTTCTAAACATATCTCCAGATAGAAGAGAAAACCTTAGCTTAAGGAAAATTATACTTCAGATGTAACTTGTCATCAGGAATATTTTTAATGATAGGTAGTGTAA
Source organism: Polyodon spathula (assembly GCF_017654505.1). Taxonomy (NCBI): domain Eukaryota; kingdom Metazoa; phylum Chordata; class Actinopteri; order Acipenseriformes; family Polyodontidae; genus Polyodon; species Polyodon spathula. Next base: position 45,584,091 of record NC_054542.1, on the reverse strand, counting down.
ATTATGGCATTTTAATATAAAAACAATATGAAGCAATTCACATATTAAGGGACCATTGGTGATCTTGGGCTGCATCTATTATTCATTTGTGGATTCATATTTCTCTGATAAAACAAGACTGCTATAATATCTGTTGATTACATTAGCCATTGTAAGGGCACTGTGGTTGTTGCTTTTCATCCCCCTCATTGAATTATTTCCTGTCCTATACAACCAAATCAATGTTCGGTTTCTTTCATTTCTAATGATGTCATCCATGTCAGGATATTGCTTTTGGCATGTGCACTGACAGAACTGTAGAGCCTTCAGGAAAACCTGATTAAGAGAGGTCTATTGTATACAAAAATGCAGAAATAAAAAGAACACAGATTGCACAAAACATGTCACCAGTACAGGACAGCATGTCTGGGTCATGTAGTGAATTAGGATAGTCAAAAAACCTAATGATTAAAACATCAGTGGATCTTTATGCTGCTGCACTAAAACTCAAACTCCTGCACCATCTCGGATATCATTCATGTTTTATTTATCTTTTCAGCATCAAGTAACTTTACAGGAAGGTAAGTCTAGTATAAGTAATTTGAGTTTCTTGTATTGAAAATTGAATAAAAAAGGACATGCAATATACAGAGGTTGCAGAGGCCCTGTGGAGTAACCCCCCCCCAAAAAAAAAAAATGTCACACCCCTGGACTACATATTGTGGAACACCCCAATGTTACTGCTGAACAACCCAAGAACATTGCTGAATAGAATAACAAGACACAATGATTGGGCAGAATGTATAAATATCTCTCCCGGCATTCCAGACAATGGCCTAGCTAACTGGATTCAAGAATAACCATGTGCAAGACCAAAGGTGGAGCACAATTCCATTTTTTTTGTTCATCTAGTTTATGAATCAGTATATTTGGGCATGAACAAGATTCATGTATCGGTGGAGTTATCTTTCTTAGACCGGGATACAGTGTTGAATTATGCTACAGCAGGATTATAACAGGTGGGATACACAAGCAGGATGGAGAGTTCATAGTATAAGATGCAAGTATTTGAATCTGGGTCAGTTTTGATCATTAAAATATACCCTGATGATGCCATTAAGAGAAAAGACATGCAATTTACAAACAACATGGAAAACCCCAAACCCTAACCCTAACTCTAACCCATACACAAGCAAAGGCAAATTAAAAACCTATTGGATATTACAATGCTACAATCATACCAATACACATCACATATGCATCATTTAATATGCTTTATTGATAGACTCAGAAACACCAAATCTGATTTTTTTGCACAATACTCTAACTGGGATTGAATCTATATGTATATGTGGTGATGATCTACTGTAGGTAATGTAGTCCTGTATTTTTCTATATTTTTTTTCTGTATGTAGTCCTGTATATTTTTCTGTATTTTTTTTTTTTTTTTTTTTATGTTCTTCATGTTGTACTTATCCTATTGGATTCTTTCTTGATGCTATATTTTACAGAATATAAGCATTTTCTAAAACTACTACTATCAATGTTTTTTGATCTCGTACTACTGAGCTATGTGCTGAGTTGTATGCTCACAGTAGGTGGCGCTTTGTGTTCTTCTTATACTGCACAGTAGGCCACTTGACAAGTACAGATTTATCAAATTCACAAAATCCCCTCAAGTTCCCATTGGTTTAATGGAAAAACCAGGTAGCTGAGTTTGTTAATTAAGAGTGATGTTCTTTTTTGCTTTAAGGGTATGTAGGGTAAACAGTAAGTAAAACCAGGGAGTGTGTCACTAACTCAAGCTAGACATCTTTATTAATGACATGCTTGTATAACAAAATTCTGCAATGAAAAAATGAAAAGGGAAGTGGAAATAGACAAAAAAAGGCCATCACTCCATCCCTTGAAACAAACTCTGCGTTCAAAATTAAATGTGCTAACATTATTTTCAAAAATAATTTAAACAGCAACAGTATATACTCATTAACACTGTTTATTATACATAAATATAGAACATATGTATATATATATATATATATTTTTAAATGCAATGTAAAAAACCTGGGCAACTAAACAGATGATGATTTTCATGTATATGTTTAAGGACACATGCCAAGAGTAGTATATGTGATATACATATCAAAATAAATCTGAAATACTAACACACTTGCTCTATTTAGAGAAGGCAAGCCCAACTGGAATGGTGCTCTCGACAAGATGTCAATGTAGTTACGCTGAGCCCCTTGACCTAGCTTGTATCCATTGTTTAACTTAATGAAGATTTTTCCATATGTGGTACTGTGTGTGGTCAGTGCTATATTATCACAACTATATATAAAGAAGAATACATAAAAATGCCTGGCCATTTACCAAAACATAATCTGTTACTGAATTTATTGAACGTCAGAAGTGCTGTGATGGATTCACATAGGAAATGTGTGTAGGACTTTGGGTTGTTATTTACTCCAAATTTTCCAAAAATAATTACAAAAGTAGCAAAACCCAATGTTACGGTATGATTGATTTATTAATGCTGTGGTAACTTCAGTGTGTTTTCCCTTAAGGGTTTGGAGTAAAGAGCTTTGAGAATATAGCCAAATATTCCATAGCAATTATTGAGTAACTGTTTGGTAATGACTGTGTAATCATAAGGTAATTATACTGCAATATAATTTAGTAATAATTGGCAATCACTGTAACATTTTTTAATATATATATTTAATTATTTAAAATCTTTAACCCTTTAAGGACCAAGCGTTTTTCAGTGGGATGCTCCCTCGGGACCAGTTTTATTAATTTTTTTGGCTGTATTTTACTCTTCCTGTAAAAATTAACAAAACATCTATTATTTACAGATATCTTGGAATTAGTGTCCTTTTTCAGAACACTGGGGAACATTACAAACCACTTAATCCATAAAAAAATAAAAAATAAAAATACACAGTATTCCAGGTTTTTTTTATTATATATTCTTAGAGATGTATGTATAAAAATGTGTTATTCTATGACCTGACCTTACAATAATTCCTGAAAGTGTTGTTGGAAAATATATACAGTATATATTTGGGCAAATTACAAGACTCTGTTTCACCAGAGTGATTGTAATGACACAATACACATTTATTCTCAGGGTCTTTATAAGCAATAATGGACACTACTCTTAATTTATTTTCTCAAAATAAATATTTACAAATAAATATTCAGTAATAAGTAATAAGGAAAATAAATATACCTGATAAATTTTGTTCATGAAACATTATCTGCTTATATCCACTCATTTCTTGATATGTATAAATGTTGTAAAAAAACACACACACACACATATATATATATATATATATATATATATATATATATATATATATATATATATATATATATATATATATATATATATATATAAATACATGAGACAGAATACATGTTCTAATATAATTAAAAGTCAAATACATCAGATTTACAGTGTTTCCATTTTTTGTTAGCTCTAAACACGTTCCTGTGATATTTTGTTTCCGTCCTTCAGTCCAATAAAAATCCTCTACACAACCTGTTTTTCTCATTTTTCATATATAAAAAACAGCACACCTTTTTAATTGGCACTGCGGAGGGTAAGATTGAATGATTAGCAATTACACAATTAGTCGGGAGGTGACAATTTCATTTGGATTCATACCCGCATGCTCTGTGTCTGTTTTGGTCACCATGCTGTTTAGTTTTGTTAAGTGTTTTGAATTTGTTCACCTTTTTATTTATTATTAAAATCGGCGCATCAGCGCTTCCATATCTCAGTCCTCTCTGCCTACTTCCTGGTCTGATGTCACCCACAAGCCATCCTGGTCACAATAAGCAACCGTTTTTAAAAAGCAAAACGTCCCATAAGTGCCTTAGTACCCTGAATTACATGACAAATGGAATAACACCAGATGGCCTCATTAAAATTCAGTGTATTTTTAAAAGGAGACAATGATCTATTCAGACATACCAAAGTGCATAGTAACTAAGTCAGAGTGAGGTAAAAGGGGTAATAACAGTATGTTTATTAGGCTGCTGTCCCAATACTTTAACTGTGCAGGGTCCTTTTCATAGAGTATGAATTCGTGAGTTATTTACACATGTTCAGTTTTGCCTACAGTAGTCTAGAACAGATTTATTAATAAAGTTTATTTTCTTCATATAAAAATGTAAATTTAAATTAACCAGTTAAAGCTTTATGGATAGGGCTCATATTTGTATCTCCAAATTGCTGTATTCCTATTCATTACAGACTTTAGAATTTCCAATGTCTACATTCTAATGACATAGGTGATTATTTTTGCTGTATTATTATCTTTCTCCAACATTAGCTTTACAATGAAGGCCAGCCACCACAGAAAGAATGTTTGTTTTAGAAATAGAATACTTCTTAATAGGACTAATTAGCACTTCAAGAAAATGTTTAATTTAATCCTGCAGGTTTACTGTGGTGCTAATTGGTGAAGCAATCCATACTCCCACTTTTAAAATCAATTACTGTTTTACACCCTATCATGATAGCTATCATGTAACTGATTGTAGTTTATTGACTTCCTCTGGCATTTGGTGTGAAAAAGAACTAACTTATTTGCATAAAAACTGAAATAAACATCTGTACAGTGTATGAATTTTTTTACATAAATATACTGGTATTTTTTATCACCAACCACCATACTCGTAGTTACAAAAAAATGGGACTTATATTACCTTAACACTAGAACCACCATGGCAGTCATTTTGAAAGTTTGAGATTTTCCAACTGAAATTACTGTGTTGTCAATTTATGACTTTTCATAAATACATGTATTAAATATCCTGACAGCATTTTAAAAGGGTGGATATGTGACGGGTAAATACATGACAGATTATTGTACTATGTTTCAGGTTCAATTGCATGTTTCAGGTGCCAAATAATTAATATGCTTCAAATTCTATATAATTATTTTTGTTTAAATATGTTATTGTGTATCAGTAGCCTGAGAAAATGTTACAGGTTACAGGTGTGTGTGTGTGTGTGTGTGTGTGTGTGTGTGTGTGTCACACGCTTCACATTTAAATCACTGTAAATAAAGAGCAGTTGATACATTGTGATGGGTATTAGTTAATTGATTAGTTTTACTTTTCTCAAATGGTCTGATAATAATAATAATAATAATAATAATAATAATAATAATAATAATAATAATAATAATAAGGATAATATATTGTGTTTATACCATCCTGTCAGGTGAAATATAACCAGCAATTTCCATTATCTTATGCTGGGTCCAATATAATCTTTAGAGCTCTAAATTTAGCTTAATGATCAGAAATTCAGGGAGGTGTAGAAATAAGAGCAGTCATGGGCAGACACAAAAGACAACATATCTGCAAGACATACTATTTATTATTTAGATGTTATATGGATATTTTAGGTATTTTCTGTGATAGAGGTGCTTCTGTACAAAAAATGAAATATTTTTCAATATTAGGCTAATAGCTGCTTATTGAATCTTCAACCTCAAAAAAGGACAAACATGTGTTTTACAAAAGCTTTGGGAAGTGATATTTTGATGGTTCTTTAAAAAATACATACAATTTGTGGAACATATTTGCCATAAAAAAATATCTTCATAATAGTTATCGTTTTTCAATTGAATAAAATATACCAAGTACATGCAATGTAATTTAAAAGTGGAGTTATTAGCCATATTACAGATATGTGTTGTCTCTGTGTACTACTGTACAACAGTATATAACAATAGAAGATGAAAAAAAATATCCCATGAAAAATGCCTCATTGGAAATGTTTTTTTTTTTTTTTTTTTTTTTTTTATTATGCTAAAAATTAACAAGGAAAGGCTTGATTTAAAAACACTGCGGAACAAGAAAAAAGCTTTTTTTAACATCACAAGCAATTCAATACATATCTTTCCTTTGTTAAGATAAATAGCGTACAGGAGAATGTTCCACTATATCTAACGACAAGAAATTTTTGCGTTATCATATATATATATATATAATTTATATATTATATATATATATATATATATATATATATATATAATATATATATATATTATAGATATAAGACACCCGATTTCGTAAAGCATTTACGAAACACACAAAATAGATATTTTATGTCAGAGACATCTACCAACAAAAACAACTAAAGAAACCCTATGAAAGATATACCTCATTTTTGACTGCAAGAAACTCAGGAAAAGCACTGCCCTTATATCATGGATAAGGTGTGCTATTGCTTTGCTTTTTACAAAATGCATTGAAAGCATGCAGCAGTAGTAAATAGTTAGATAAATAGTAATACTTTAACTCACAGTGCCGCCCCCAAAAAATACTAAAATCCTCAACTAAACTTAATATGAAAATACAATTTTTGGCATGTACATCCTTAGGAAATCCCTTTTTCAAAGTATGTGTATGTCGGAATGTGCTTACCTCTGGAACTGTAATGGAGGATGTGTAGCTCAAAGACTGCCATGTTGCTTGATCCTCTTCCTTCTCTGGTTTGGTTCTCTATCTCTAGACTTGAGATTGACAGTTATCACTGCCCTATTGGAACCAGGAGCTGATTCCACGCCCCAACCCCCCCCCCCCCCCCAGAATAACAAATAAGACCAAAAATACTTGTGAATTACTTCTATTTGCCTATAGCTGATTTTTTTGTAATAATACCTTTAAACTAGTTATTATTTAATTATCTATAACTTTCAAGTGCTTTTTCATACTGTTAGGATATGTGTGTCATCTTTCGCTTACCAAAGTAAACTTGATGCTAAGAAGTAGATGTTCTATACTGTATATGCTTTTGTTTCCTCCAGGATAAACAACTCCTATTCTCTGTTTCATGGCCTACCAAATAGTTTCTTCAGTTAATTTAGTTTAATTTCATATATCTAAAGTGATTCGTTGCAACCTTATGTCAGGTTGAAGCCATTATTATACAAACATTGCACAGAACAAACATTATAAATAGATACAGTTGTAAATAAGTGTATTATAAATGTAGAACAGACTGTAACAGTAGAAGCGTATGTGAGTCAGAAAGAAAGGCATTGTCCTGAATATTAGGTGATATTTAAACCACTTTCAATTCTTTTTTCGTTGTATTGTGTTGTTTATGTTTTAGCTGCGACTAATGTTATGTGGGAGCCATGAGGAATATTTTCATAACATCAGTTTTACTTTACTGGCCCTAAATACCTTGAAAAATAATATGGGTGGTTAGATGCCTGAATTACTGTACAGATAAGAGGCATCTTTAACTGGATGAGCAGAGTAGTATTGTCTGTCCAGATGGGTAGTCTCCAAGCTATGTGGAAAGGAAGTGTAAATGGGATGCTATATTGTGAACTACCTGCATTGTTTTAGCATGTTTGGATTGTTTGAGGTTATGTTTGAGGTTATGTTGGGCGCATAATTTGATTGGCTGAAACACTACGCACAGTTGGTGTGAAGTACAAGACCAGCGGTGCTGGTTGTTGCTTGCGCACAGACATAGTTGGGGATCTGTTGTTTCTTGTTGGGGAACAGCCCAATGATTGTCTATTTCTTTGATTGGTCCAGAAAGGTGCCCTGTATAAATGGATTTTCTGAAGCATTTAGAAGAAAAACCTTGCACATGACCAATTGTAGCCATGGTTACCAATTTGGCCTGGATCTTTAAACAGTTATTACATTTTGTCTAAGAAAACAGTAAGGGTTGATTTAAAAAAAGATAAAATTAATGCCATCTAATCAGAACAGACCATTATGTATTAGTGAAGCTGCAAAACAGAATTATCTGACAAGGGGCAAGCCACATTATCTAAATTAACATTTCACAAGCATGAACATGGAAGGCCACTGAGGAAAACGAAAGGCTAGAAAAGTATGGCCTGTATTTAGTCACTCTACAGTAATTATTAATGTGAGCGCTTGTCTGTGGTCTTAATGAAAATGAAACCCAGGGAAGAGAACAGGGAGGGATAATGTGCTGTGAAATTGAGTATCATTTGCAAAGGCGCTACCTTTTAACTTTGTTAGTTTCCTTGTAGGAAACAAAGCCAAATTGAGAATATGTTTGTAAAACACACCAGTTTGCTTAGAGAAATACATTAGAGAAATGCACCTTTTTTTTATTTCTAACCGATTAACAGATTCACATATGTTTGGACCCTGTCATATCCTAACGAGATGTCTGTCTGTTTGTTTGATTTTTTTTTTTTACTTATGAATCACAAAAATACCATATTAATTATTAAAGGTAGGTGCAACAATAATATAACAGTTTTATTGTAGATGTGAATTTAAAATACACAAGCCATGGTTGTTTTTTTGTGAATAAAAACCCAGCAGGTAATTTAATAACAAATATGTTATCAGCAAATATAGTCAAAAACAAGTGGCTTCTATCTTTGATATCGCCAAATATTGAAACAATGTGGCAGTGAGACGGTTACATTTTACTGAAATGTGAAATTATCTTAAAATACAGCTCTGTGTCAAATAGGAATACAGTATCACAAAGTGAGTCATCCTAAAGAACCCAAAACTCTATTAAGATCTCGTCATGGCAGCCATATTGGCTGAGATTAATGTTAACATTTTCTAAATAACTCAGAAGTAAAAGTTTGTGAATATTTTAAGGATTGTGTCTTTATAAATCAGAATTCACCACAATATAGCAGCCACAAGACATTGCAAAAAACGTATATACCCCCTTACGGGGATGCTTAATGACTGCAACATCTTGACATGCTTTTCTTTTAATCAAACTGACCTTATCCCATTGGAAACAGTTTTTTCGAGTATATTGCACATTAACGACACGGTGAAATCAGATAAAAATCCATGGCCATACCTTTGGGTACAGGTGTAGTCTGTTTTGATTGAATTATACTGTAAAATGGGTTTAAATACTCCATGTCACTTTGCCCTTAGCTTTATTAAACCTGGTAACTCGACCCACTAGGGGAATTGTATTCTTGCAGACTGGTCTTAATTTTTAAGGAGGACAAACTAGATAAAGCACTTGTGAAATCTGAATGGAAATGACCCTCTAAAACAGAGACAATAAGTGTGTATGGATTCAGTAATCATTCCTTGATATCCAAGTGTAATTCTACTTCTCTCTATTAGAAGCTGATGCTGGACAAAATTCATCAACTGTAACACAGTATAAAAGCATGCACTTTGGGTCCACCTTGCTATAATAGTACAGTTATTTAATCTAATATAATTAGATTTCGAAATTACACTCAATCCTGTCATTGGAATTAAACAACACCCATGGCACTGCTCCATGTCCATCTTTATAATACACATTACCTTCACAGTCTCCAACATTCAGCACACGAGATCCAAGAGAAAGATGAGATCACTTTACATATTCTGCCTTAGTTTTTTTACTCTATTCTTTTTGTTCTGATAATTTTATACCATTGCACTGCAGGTAAGTGATGTAAATAAAGCATTACTGGTCAAGTTGTTATACACCGAGTTGCATTGTTTGACGAGATACCGGTTGTAAAAAACAGTTCTGGTCAAACACATGGCAACATTAGTGTCAGTCTCTATAAAGAAGTCAAGAATCCTGGCATTTTTCGTCATTTGATGGGTCTGTCATAAAGAATGCAAAAGAGAGAGAGAGGGGGAGCTGCTGTTCAGAAAAAAACACATAAGCTATTAACCTTCCCCCAGCTCATCAACTTTGTTTTGCAATCCTCCCTCAGAACCATTAGAATACCCTGAAGAAATGACTTTCCAATTAAAGAGGATCTTGGAGAGCAGCGCCTTTTTATCTTTGACTCCTGGTGTTCCTTATTCCAATAATTTAAATTGGAATTGATTTTTCAATTTAGCTGCTGACTGCAATGGACACACAGAGGAGGAGGCTGGATAGAGTTGCGGTCCAGAAATATTTGTCATGGTGATGCACTCCTCATAAGTTCACAGGGGCCTGACTTCTTAATGTGTTATCCCCTGCTTCCGTTTCAGACAACAGATTTTTAGCTCAGAATGGGCAGGCAGAGAAAACACGTCAGGTATGACCTTTGGGGTCCTTATGCACAGGTCTTCAGCAATCCCTGTAGGTTTTTATTTCTAAGAGAAAAGGAAGATGTACTGGGTTTGAATGAAGGTGATAACTGTTTTCTTATTCAGAGTTGTTTTTTCTTTTGGCAAATATAACCCTTAAAAGACAAGGCTTTATTTAGTCCAATATACATTAATGCGTTCGTATTTCATTGTAAACTGCTAACTCAAAGAACTCCATAACTTCTCCTTTGTTTATAAATATTATTATTTGGATTTCCTTGTACTGCAGTTATGTCCCGCCAAAATATCTGTCAATCTCTCTATTTAATGCTCTTATTCTATCTTGCTTTTTCATTCCCGCCATCCTTCCTTCTTCCTCCACTTTGCTGTGCCACCTCTACAAAGGTCTCCCTTTGGGGGCAAATGAAGTTGGCCTCGCCCTCCGCCAGTAAGGTTCTCCGCGAGCCAGAGGGGACCCCTGGCCAAATCGATCCTAACTTGTTGTTACGTTCTCTGCCCATTCTAGGTTCCCCTTGAGGGAAGTAATACTTGCTTCCCAGACTGCAAGCCAAGGAGAAACCCTGTCCTCTTTTCTAAGTCACAAAGCACTCTCTACTATTTCAATTCCAGAGGTTCATCCTCCATGTCCTGTGAATCTATGTATTGTAGTGGAATAAAAAAAAGGAATTAAATATGTATTCAGCAACACAAGACAAACTGTTTCCGTATGCTTTTAAACACTACAATTTTGAATGGGATTGTGCTTCTCTTTTAACTACACTCAATAAAAGCAAATGCTTGAGACATTTCATCAACCTGTGTCCATCCGCCCTCAACCAGAATTTATTGCTTATACCCAGGAAAGAAAAAAATAAACTTTTCTTTTTAGTTATCGCCCACTGTGCAAACTCCTTGTTACGAATCCAAGCATCATTGGCTCCCATTTTTCCATACCCTGTACAGGGGGAAACAGTTATCTTTTTAAAATGTAATGAGCCAGCTTGAATTCAAACCAGATGTTTTGTGAGTCTTTATGCTACACTTTCAAAGGCTGCCCTACACTTGCTACAGTGAGTGCCCTTGGTATAATGAGCATTTATCATTTCCTTTCTTTGGAAAGCACGTATAAGGGTTAGCCTCCTGGCTAAATGTTTATTTTCTCTCGCTGTTTTACAGTAGCATTTAGTGGAAAGACTTGGCGTAGTGGACTGATAGTTTAGTTTGAAGTTCCTGACAGCCGTGCTGGCTTGTCTCTTTCTCTCCCAAGCTGTTTAATATAGTTGTTGTGCTACTGGAAGTCTATGGAAGATTAATGAACACAAAGTCTTTGTGGCAGTTGTGAGGAGATGCAGGACAGAGCAGTCCAGCAACCATCTGTTCAAATGCCTTTTACAGCTCTTTTATGGGGAAAAAAAGCAAACAGCAGGAAACAGAGTTGTACCGGAGATGCATTTTTGAAATCATGATTTTTATATTACAAGGGAAATACATACATTAACCTGATAGCAAATAAACATATTGTTCATATGAGTCTCATTGCTATTCCTACTTGTTACATAGCAAACAATACTGTAGCTGTAACATTATTAACATGGGTCCTAAAAAAAGGAAATTCAAATAAAAAATACATTTGAAAGCACTAAAAAAAAACCTCAACTATATATATATATATATATATATATATATATATATATATATATATATATTATATATAAGATCTTCTATTATACTTAATTTTATCAGGTGGTGTGTCTTATAGTACCTTTCCGTCACTAGTAATGAAAATCTATCCGGATAAATATCAAGAAAACTGAACTTCAGTAGACAACTACATACAAGACACAAAAGACAAAATACAAAGTCATTTCCACTGTAGTCATGTCGTTAAACCAACGAAAACCGCGTAAAGTGAAAACAGGCCAATTTTGTTGAACTTACGTCCAGATTATATTTGTCACCTTGAATGATAGTTTAATATAAAATTTTTGTGCTTCAAATTTTTGGAGTTTCTTTTATAATAACATTTGTCTAGCTTTCTTACTCAGTTGTATTATCACTGTATATGACTGTATAAGAGAGTAGTATGGGTAAACGCCATGTGACCTTGAAATCATGTCTCACTGCCCTTTATGCCTAAAACTCCTTTTAGAATAAATAATAAAGATGGTGTTATTGTTATTCCAGTCTGTTAGAAATGGTATAGTATCCTTGGTTAAGAACAGACAGTTAACTGGCATAACATTCAAATGTAAGCTTTTTGCTTTCTAATTATGTCAACATCTTCAGACTGTTAAAGGCTTTAATAGCTCTGATCTGTAAAATATGAAATGTTATTAAGAGCGGTAAATTATGTTGTAGCATTCTGCTGCCATGTTATTGATATGGTTTGTCTCAGTTCTCAACCATTTCAGTTCTTCTCTTTCCAGTTCTGTAAAATGTAGAATAATTAGACAGACAGGTGAGTGTGTAATGCTGAGCCTATGTGAGTAACAATGCTTTTTCATTTATATGCATTGTGTATTTTTAAATAAATATAGCACAATATGTTCAGTCTGATCTCCGGTTAAATCATTTTTCCAACCAAAATTGAGTTCAACATTGGCTAAGTTCCAGTACTAATTAGTATTGATTACTTTTGTTGTTCAAGGTTGCCATAGTTTTCCCATTATAAGCAGAAAAGACAACAGTCCTGTGCTTTTAATTAATCTATTTTACAGTAAGAAAAAGGTTTGCCAGTTAACTCATTGAGTCTGCTAGTGATTTGATCCTCAAAAGGTCACCCTTGTGGAGGTTAAACTAAACCATCAGGAAGACTAGGGTTTCTGCCTGTCTGAGTTGAAATAATAGTGCTACCGTGTGAATGATACAAGGTGCCACATTGTAATGATCACTTTACTATACTGACACTGTGCCTTTAAGAAAAGTGGGAGTATTCCTGTGTATTCTAGAGGAATTCCTTTTCTCATAGTCCAGTAGCTCATGTTAGTGGCATGTGTGTCGAACTTTGTTGTGGCATGTTTGCCTGCCCCATACTAAAGTACTGTAATGTATTGACATGTTGAATTAGGGAATATGTGCTGTATACCCAGCAATTATTGCCTGTGAGCCTGCTTGGATCCTGGATCAAGAAGGTAGTACAGCTGTAATGATGGAAAATCAACACCTTTACACACTACCAGTCAATCTTGCTCTTAAGTAGGATTTGAACCAAATACAGTACTATGGCTATAGCCTACAAACACCATAACTTGGAACTTGGAGGAATTGGATGCTGTTAAAAGCAAAAAAATTTTAATAACTTCAGTAATGTATGGAAGATATACCTTGCAGGCAAATGCAGTGTGTACTAAATACATAATACATATACACATATGTTTTTAAGAGGCTTGTGCTTTAACTTTTATTAAATTAAAATACAGTGACACCACAACAAGTTTGTTGTAAAGCCTCCTAAAAATTCAGGTAAATCAGAATTTGTATCTTCTTACAAAGCCAACAGCGCACCCAGTGCCTTTTTTTCCCCTGGTAAACATAACCATATATACAATTGATAGCATAAAGTGGGACCAGCCTCTGTCACAATTTAATATTGGAACATAGAGATTCACCAGTACTTCAACAGTTTGGTTCCATGATGCAGACAGAAATGAATTACACTGTATTGGTATAAAAAAAAAAAAAGAAATACAAAAAGTAGCACAGTGGATAGTTGCAGAATGCTTTGAAACCCTTACCCTATTTAATTACGAAAAAGAACACCGATTTGAGGGAATTACCATTTGCTAGCTGAAGACATCGGAAAGCTACAGACAAAGTAAACTACCAAGGTGATGTCTGACAATGTGTACAAAGGTGTATTTATGTTGTCAATGTTTTGTTTCTGAAAGTTCTGCGGTCAACTAATCTGAGGTAGGGTGAAAATCCTGATGCTTGTTATACATTAAAAAAAAAAAAAAACCCTGGGAAACCAAGGATTTGCCATCCTATGCAGAGAAAATCTGACACATATGGCACAACTAATTCTAATAGTCAAAAAACAACTAGTTTTCATGTTAACAGTGCTTCCTCATAACAATCTTCATGTTTGTGATTTACAGTAGAATGAGGTAATACTCTATGTGTAGGACATCTCTTTTTAAAACATAAATCGTTTTCGCAATCATCTTGCCCAAACTAAGATGACATCTCCTTATAACAATCAAAGACTCCCTATACACAACGCATTAACTTATAGCCAAAGCCATAAAGGTCACTTCAGCAGTTATTTGTACCTGAGAAAGCTTAACGCAACTACCCGATGCAGTGCCTAATCACAGTTTTAATTAAAACAATAGAAATTCACTGAACAACAATGCTGAATCCCAGTTTTAGGTAGGAGTCTACACTACACTGTATTTCTGCCTTTAGGCACACTTCAGTGTTTTAACCTTATTGCATGTAAATGAACAGTGGTCTAATAATCCAAGCAGCAAGTACAGTAAGAGTTCAGTTGCATTAGCAGTGATCTAAAACAGAATGTAACCTAAAGACTCATCTTTCCTTGACAGAATCTAATCAATAAGCCAGAGGCCATGGGCATATCTGGAGCAAGGCAAGATTTTATTGATAGAGATGATAAAAGGGATCTTGAACTGTAATACATATAGGATTATGATTGCTAACAGGCATTAAAAAAGAAAGGCAATGTTCTTTATATATATAGTAAGGTATATATAGTAAGGTATAGCACAGTGCAGTGATGTGCAACAATGACTAAAAGATACACCTGATTTAAAAAATGCTTATAAGACCAATTGATTAGGAAGAAGAGGATCTGTTTGCTTCTTTTGGCTTTTTAACCGTTGTGTACCAGAGGCAATGCACAGTCCCCACCATAATCTTCCCTGCCACCTCTCACCACCCCACCAACCCCCCAAATGAAGGTTTGTCTTGCTTTTTATATTAACTGGTATCACTGCAGTGCACAGTAATTCATTTTTTGCAGCTTGTAAATGCAACTGGGGTGTCATTATATTATTAACAAATATATCCTAAGTTGCTACATGTCCAAATATAATGTGACTAGACATTTACATTTTGCAAAGTGTATTTTTCTGTGATTATATTCAACTTAGGGTTGTAAGGAATGTATTTTAAGGATGAAACAAAATATTTGTTTCTAAAATAGAGTGTTTCATTAATTCTCAATTCTCTTGGGCACAGATCAAGCTAAAGTTATGTATTATTGATAATTCTGTAATGAATGACATGAAAAGCTAAATATTGATTTAAATAGATGCCTCATTTTTTCTAATTTCAGAGAAGGTAGATGCAGTGTCATGCTCATATCAATATAATATTACGGAATATTTATTGTGCTGCATTGATTGTTTTATGACAAAGATTTATGGCATTTAAGCCTACTAAATATTTAAAAAAGGTAAATACTGGCTTATATCTATAATTGGATGCTCCAGAATAAACATGACGTCTATGTTAGTGTGGCAGAGCAAAGCTCTGCCCTTTAAATTGGCAGGGATGGGGTTAACTTCCCCTACCTGCCTGGGTTTATTATGTTCAGGTGGCTGGGGTTGATTAGTTGATTAGGTTGATTAACGATCAATCAGCGCCCAGCCACCTGATATAAAAGGAGGCCTCTGCTTCTCGTTTGGAGAGAGGGAGCTGAGGAAGCAGGTTGGTTTTTTTTTTTTTTTTTGGCTGTTTGGAAAGTTTGAATCCAGTGAAGGCATTGCCCAGCCTGGAAATTGTTATTTTTGTAAGTTTTGCTTTTTGTCTTTCTTTGTGTTTAAATTGCTTTGTTTTGGCCCTTGTGCCCTTTCATTTTTGTGTTTATTTATAATAAAATAGTTATTTTTTTGAACTGCAGTCTGTGTCTGGGCCTCTTTCCACTCGCCAGCCTGCCACAGTTAGCCTTAAAAAAATATAGAATTCAGTGCAGCACATGCATTAAAAATATACTGCACTATGAGTATACCGGCACCTCCTTTTAATTGGACGGGGAATGAAAATAAATATACTGATAACACCACCCAGTACATAATCAATATACCCTTCTGTATAAACCAATGACACCAAGTCATAAGCCAGCACAGTAATAGAAATCCCTAACAGCAAAACCCGGTGACGTGTGTGTGTGTCTTGCCCATAGTACACATGGATGAAGGCTATATTTTAATCCTTAGCCATTTTTCTACCCAGTTTAATGGATTATGAAAAAGAAAATGATATTTAAGATTCTTTAATATTGACTTAATTTATGTTTTTACTAGTCATTAAATTCAATGTATTGTCTTTTTTATTACAGATAATCTATGTATTATAAATAAATAAAAACAGATGGGCTTCAGTGAATTAAAGGGAAATAATTCCATCTCCGGTTTCTGTGACAGTTTATAAACTAGACCAAATGGTCTCATAGTTTATGACGTCACATAAACCCTAGATGGAATTTCCCCGTAACTCACTGAAGCCCATCTATTATTCTCTGTATATTAATGTAGTTGTATCTGCATTGTGTTTATTCTGATTTATACACCCAGATATGTAAGACACTTAAACAGTTTTATCAATGAACAAGTCACGTTATCTCTCTTTCTGCCTGTCTTCTGGCCACACCCCCTGCAGCACCATCCAGGACACTCTCACTCACCGAAACTCATTCATCCGATATCTTTATCAAGGTGGCAGACAGGACATAGATTTAAACACAGCATACGACAGTGACCCTATAGTCATGGTTTCAACTTCTTTTCCATGTTAAACCAGTTTTCAACCACTATTATCTTGGCAGTGATAGGGGCTAGAGTGATGTCCTTTGGAACATAAACACTTTGTGGCATTGTCTCTTTGAGTCATTCAATAGGATCAGTATTTTAAAAGCTAATAGGAGGGTTAATATGTACAGTATGAATCATAATGTAATTTTTCATCAGACCTGGAGAAAAAAACAAACATAATAGCTACAGCTATGGTATTCAGCGCTGAGGTAGTGACTTAATTACCCAGAGTGGTTACAATTTGATTGAATTTGTACTTTATGTTATTGTTATTTGTAATAAGGTTTCTCGTAGCATGTAAGTTTGAGTGTTTGAGCGGTAGCGGTCTTCCATCAAGTCTGCTCAGAAAGCCCATAGCACAAGGCACTGTGTGAGAATGCTGCCTGCTCTCCGGGGGATATCCGCACTCTATCTTTCGAAACTGCTGGAACTTGTTAACGGGCTTCCGTCCATATTCAGTGCAACAACTTCAATAAATACAATGTTTAATTGTGAAATATCTATTTTTAGACCATGACATACCACAAAAAAAAAAAAAAAAAACAGCCCATATCTACTATGTGTAGAGGTAGTGGTCTCTTCTGAATTTATTTGCTGTCGACACCCATATTCCTTCAAATTAAGAAATTTTTTGCTTCTCAAAAATAGCCTGTGTTTTAAATTCGAGTACAATATAGTGATGCGTGTATTAAAATCGACAACAAAAGACATGACTACCAGAGTGCACAAACAGCAACACGACTGACTGCCAAGAAAAGACAACAAAGGCGTCTGCCTGAATACACAAGCAGCAAGGTGGCGCTGCTGAGAAAAAAACAAACCTTCCTGAGGAATTCTAAGAGAAACATTTACAATTTCATCATTTCAAGCAAACAGTACCAGCTTGGACAGATCAGAAATGCTGATCAGACCCTCTGTATTTTTCGACATGGCAAGCACTGTTCAATGCTGTTGTGGCTGGTGGGATACATGTTGACATGGAGTGTTGTGTCACGCTTCCTTTTGCCAGGATGGGTGATGCTGTAAGTGAGTGCTGGTGTGTGTATGACACAGATGCCATCTTATGTATTATACAGTGAGCAGAATAATAAACAAGATCTGTGGTTTAATCTACAACAACACTTTTTCAGGTCAGTTTTGTACAATACAACAGCGTAATTGAGGTTGTAGCTTTGTAAATGCATATTTATTTGATGTTTTATTTTTGCATCTTAAATCTGAGGGTGTCTTAAATTTGAAGAAATACGGTAACTGCTTTCCTAGAACCTGACTACAACTTCATCATACTTAGCCAATCTCATCATACTTTACTATGCTCTGTACACAAGCACCCACACATCACAATAATCCGCCAAAACAACTAGTAAATGAATAATAGTAAATAAACAAATACATTTAGCAGATTTTTAGCCTGGTCTAAGTGGACTCCATTAATCACCACCCTATCACAGACACCCCATATTATTTGATAATACGTAATAAGTTATTGTGCAACAAGAATTAAAATGACACATTAGGACTTCAAAATGATAAAAAAAAAACATTGTTAAAGAAATACTGAAACACTGTATGGGAACTTTCTTAGAGTAAATCAGGGCCAGAGATGCATATTAATGGCACTTTGGGCTTTAGTCCTGCCTATTCTGGTGACATCATCTCAGTAAAATCTGAGTTTTGGTTTCCGAGTTCGAGTAGTAGGTTCACTGCACACCCCTAAAGATTACCATTTAAACATAAGTATCCAGTAAAACCTACTCTATCAAATAATTAAAGAAAAACAGTAACTGCTGAATTCCATAAGAGCACATTGAGATTATACAATATGAACGATATTACAATAGACTGCACATTACGCGGCAATTTCATAGTGTCATTATGCAACAAGCATGTTGAATGTAATGCCACCTCTACTTTGATGCCCACATCTCCTCCGTGGTCAAATCTTCCTTCTACCATCTTAGAAACATCTCCAAAGTCCATCCCTACATTTCCCTCCCAGATGCAGAGATACTTTGTCATGAGTTCGTCTCCTCTCGACTCGACTACTGCAACTCTATATGGTGATCTCCTGGCACACAACTAGTTCAGAATGCTGCTGCCAAGATCCTTACCAGATGTAAAAAAAACAATCTCCTCACCCTCTGTCTTGCCCAGCTCCACTGGCTACCTGTAAACTTTCTTGCTCACCTACAATGCCCTTCCATCAGACAGGTCCCGAGTACCTCCTCAACCTGCTGACCTGTTATGCAAGCTGAGGTCCTCCTACTCTGGCTTACTTGTTATCCCCAAGCAAAAGCTCACCACACTTGGAGAACGCTCATTTAGCTTCATGGCTCCGACTCTCTGGAACTCTCTCCAAGCTTTGGTTTGTGATGCGTCGACTGTAGCTCGCTTTAAATCAACTCTCAAAACCCACCTGTTCTCGTTTGCTTTCCAAGCTCCTTAAGCCTGATATCTGTTATTAGCTGCTTCTACTATTTCACATATTGTTACTATCATGTATTCTGCACTTTCCACAGTATTGAACTATTTCATGTTTTCTGCACTTTCCACTGTATTTAATGTATTATTTTATGTATTATGCTACTATCATGTATTATGCATTTTCCACTATTCAGTGTACTATGTATTATGCTACTATCCTGTATCAACTACTATCAACTTTCTACTGTATATCATGTATTATGCATTTATCTATTTGAAGTATTATGGATTTTCTTGTATTTATTCCATCTTGTAAAGCGCTTTGTGATGGTGTTCCACTATGAAAGGCTCTATATATAATAAATATTGATTGATTGATTGATTGATAAAGATCAAAGCACATCTGGTTCAACAGCTTTTTAAAGTGAAATCTGCCACCATTACAGCTGGTGGTTAAGAGTTACAGGCCACATAGATACTAATATTTTGTCAGCATTATTCACTAGTTTATCATGGAAGAAAGTAGATGGAATTATACAAATCTAAAATGTCAAATCAATCTCCTCGGATGTCTTTTCTTTAAAATCTGTTTACTTTATTTCACGCTCCAGGTGAAATCGCCCAGCACAGAGCGTGAAATTGTCCCCACCCTTTAACCCTTTGCGGTCCTATGTCAGACCAGGTCTGACATTACAATTTTCCCTTTCCAGTCCGATGTCAGACCCTGTCTGACATCATCAAAAAGATGTTAACCACAGGTCTCTAGTCGTTTTTTCTCTGGAAAAAGCTGAGAAAACCTTTCAATGGTCGAGTGAGACTGATAGGAGCCGAATGAAGCCGAAAAATAAAAAATAAAAAGGGTGCGTATCTGAGCAATACACATGGCCCTGCACCACAGAGATAACAGGGACACAAACAAAGGAGATAGCTGCTTCCGCATCCAGCGCGCAAAGAATATCACAGACATTTGCGGAGCTTTTTGAGATGCTATAGTAATAAGATAATGACTTGGATCACATTATTGAGGAGTTTGGTGAAAAAACGAATGATCAGGAGAGGATTTATCAGTATGCATGTCTATAAAGATGTATGTGAAAAACACAGCAAACAAGGGGGGGGGGCTTGACTGGAGATGCAGTACTGATGTCCTTTTGCTATGCAGTGCCTTTTAAATTGCTATGCAGTGCCTTTTTTATTTATTTTTTTATTTTTTTAAAAACCTGTGTAAAATAAACAGCGCATGCGAAAATAAATTGGACCTGATGCTCTTGACAAGCGCTGAATAAATGGATCGCTAAGGGTTAATGGCTTCTTTCCTGACATGATTTCATGATTTCACCCAGTAACATGTTAAGACTCAGAAGATACTGCTGAGGTGAAATGACCCAAAAGTGCCAGTCTCTCCTGTGAATACATCATGGAAAATTGAAACTTTCTTTAACCTATGTAAAAATAATATTAATTTGCTATAACACGTCTTTCAAAACTGCATATTTCAGCTAAATGCAAAATAGATAAGATTTATTTAAGTTTTTTAGCAACAGTTACTTTAATTATATTATATGTTTTGTGTCATGTAACAAGCAATGAATACAATAATTTCATGAAAACTGTGACACAGACTTTTGAAATCCCTGTAAAACGTGTCATAAGGAGGAGATTTTTCTTTTACCTTGGTTTATCTTCTCTTTTTTTTTGCGAGATTTCTGGAGACACACAATAGCCATTATTCAAAGAATACCTGTCTGTGAGGGGCAAGACATTTTTCCATGTTTAGAAAACTGAGATTGCTTACAAAAGGATGTGAGAAATTTACATAATGTACTAGTTTTCTGTAAAATGTGCATTTTAACGAATGCCGCAATAAACTACATTCAATCACCAATACATAAAAAATAGCACTTAAACTGCAAATCCAAGAAGCAAATATGTCCTTTAGATGTGCTTTTATTGATTTATAAAAACTCAGTCAAACTATCTCATCTCTGCAGTTTAATTTAGATATGGGAAAATATCTGTGAAATATATTGATTGCATTATTGTTTGAAAAGCCAACTGCTGTTGCATTCCTGTTTTACCATTTAAATCCTCACGCAACTTGACATGTGAGCCTCGATTTTGATATGTGACAACATGAAAGCTTTCATAACCTGTCCTCTATCAACTTGTAGAATTTACAGTACAGCAGTGATGTTATCAGGGTTGTTCTTGAGTTGCATTAATTAAAAGGTGTTCTGAGTCCTGCTGTTGGAGCTTTTGAATGTATGCAAAATTCTGTTTGTGTATTTATGTTACCTGAAAACTGCAGCAGTGTTATATCATTTTTCATAGTTAGTTATGCAACGGCCCTGGGTCAGCTGTAACTGTGTTCAGGAAGGTTATGTTACCCAGAGGGATGTCAGAGAGGGGAGAATTGCCACCAATCAGAAGCTTGGTTTGTTGTGTGAGCAGGACTCGGTTGCAGCATTGTTGTCACAGATCAGGGGATAAGGTGTTGCAACAATCAAGAGATCAAGAGTGGGAAGCCGTGCATGCTTGGGATATGTTAAATCTTTTGTGGCTTAAATATTGCCTTGGATGTTTAGTCTCTTACTTGTCGTTTGAACATGAAAATCATTAAACAGTCTCAGTTTTCTTTACTATACTATAATCATTAAACAATATATCCCTGTTTTCTTTACTATACATAATAGCATTTGCAGTAAGCTGCAAGAAACTGTATTTGTCTCAAAGCAGAGCATGTTCTGTCCAGGCCAAGAATACATCCAGTTTGACAAGGAATACAAACACTGCTGTACCAGCACTTTGATATAGTAATTTTTTCCATCTATATTGTGTCATTTTAAGGTCATTCATTATTATGCAAATTATGAGCTAGACATGCAAGTGGATTTTATTTGTATTAGAGTGTAGTGTTTTGTATTCCTTCCATACACACTAGTAAATTGGTTCAATTTGTTTGTTGCTACATTGTGTTCTATTTTATGTAGCATAGACCTTTTTCTAGAACACATTTATCCTCTTTCTTCAAGTGGTTTATTGTGTAAGTATTTTATTTTAAAATAATTTACTATTTGCTGTTTACAAAATCACATGCACACACAAATCGTATTGTAACAGGGAGAGATCTGTGCTGACTCTGCTGGCGTGTTCACGGGCTGCAGGAAGAGGGCGGCAGTCGCCCAACAGCCGCCTGTGAGTCATGGCAATGACACGGGGAAGTGGGAAAGGGTGTGTGTGGACTTTCCCCCTCTCTGAATGGCTGGGAGGCGGGTCTTGGGTGATTGTTGGTCCTATAAAATAACGCTCTGTTGTTTCCTCAGGTCTGCCCACTTAGACGCGCTAAGAGTGCGGACTCTTTGATTCGGGACCGGGAATCAGCCGGGAGAAAAAAAAGAATCACAGAGGGAGAGAGAGCGGGGAATCCTTGGGCAGACCCCGGCGTATTGTGAAAGAGCAGGCTAGATAGCCGATAGAGTAGGACGGTGATCCGGGTCGTGCGGGTAGCGGCGACCGGGATAACGCTGCCGAGTGCAGCACCTTTTATTTGTAGTTTTATTACTGTTTTATTTTCCCTTGTTCTTTTCGCCTTCTGTTTTCATTATTATTTCTTTGAGCACCTGCGAGTGCCCTTCCTGTTCACGTACCAGCTGTGGTATTTCCGTGGTGCTGTCTATCATCGTTGATAGGCAGCCCACGGTCAACAGTGCCCTCTGCAGGAAAAAGTAAGAACTTCTAAAAATAAAACTGGGCACCTGTGTGGTGTTGTCAAGTACACCTGTCTGTCTCCTAGTCAGTGAATTACCCACACCCCTTCCACACGTATATATAGACTATAGAGAGAATAATCATGTGGTATAGAATTCAAGACCTTTCACATTGTTTTAGTGCCCTGCCGGACAGTTTTGTTTTGGCATGGCTTTCACCCACTCCTTTTAAATTAGTATGTCCATGCACTGTCCTCAATTAATAAAGTTACTTGCAGCCACTAACTTATAATCAGTAGATCCACACAATTGCAAAGGTAAGAGCGTGAACGAGTGTGTGTACTGGTTAAAATGTTTGTATAAATGTATTGGATTATAGCCAAAATCAGTCTGAATCATCTATATGAGATTAGGACTGTAGATGAATGTTTGGTGAAGATTTCTGCAAAGTGAAGCCAGTTATTGTGTTCACCACGTAGGCTACAATGTGACAGGCAGAGATGGATGGGCGGCCAGATAGGATCAGTGCTCCAGGTAAGGTTTTGGGTCTGGGAGTAACTTACCCTCTAATTTTAACACTGAAAGAGTAAAATGTAATTTCAGGGGCGAAAATGAAACATTGCCTTGAAGTCATGAGTAATATCGAGAAACATTGTAATATGTTTAATGGTAACGGGGTAGGCATTAAAAAAGAGCTTTCCATTTTAACTGCAATGTTACTTTGAACAACTGTATCTGTGAGTGGTGCTGTGTACAACGTGAAAGTCCAAACTCTCAATGAAAAATGTATTTATTAAAAAGGAATCAAATAATAAATCAGTCACCCCTATACCAACAATGGTATAGGGGAAGCCAATACGGAGGGTTGCAGTCCCAAACAAAAGACACTCCGAAATCACAATCCTCTGTGTACAAAACTGTCCTGGAAAAAGTGGTACTCGTGTCCATACTGTGTTTGTGTTGTGAAGGATGGTGCTCAGGGTTTCCTGCTGGCTCTGTGGCTGCAGCTTCTGTGTCGCTCACTCCTCCTCTTTCACAAAAAAATTTCGAAAACAGTGCTCCGGCGTGTCAGAATCATCACCGTAAGGGGCCGTACTCATGAAACTGCATCCCCTTTGTCCACCAAACTCCTATCCAAGCACTGCTTGACCTGTATCTGATCACAATTGAGTTATTTAGAGTACTTGCAGCTATGCACGTTCCCCAAGATGGTCCACTTCTGGTTGTCACCTACCGTTGGGTCCGCCAGTCAAGCCTTACTATTATAGGCACCTTTTATTAGCAGTTGCCTCTGATGATGGTTCCAGTTGGATTTGCAGCTGGACTGGGGTGTTTTTACGTCAACCTGTGTAGCTTAGAATTGTTCTTATTGTTACTGTGATTGGCTGCAAAAGTAACAGGGCTAGCCAGATTGGATAATGTTTGTTGGGTTGTTTTTTCTTCTGTACATTTTCCTAGTAACAGAAGACGTATTCTGGGAGATGTAGTTGTTAGTGGAGATTTTAGTGGAGATGAGAAGGGAGGCAGACAAGCTGTGCAGCAAAATTGCTCTGCGTATTTTTATGCATTAACTTTAAATGTAATGCATAGTTCAGATTTTTGTGCGTAAAAACAGCAGGTACGCAGCTTCTCTGGACCACTGGACACAATAACATTGCCAGTACTGGTCTGTTTCAGTCAAAAAGTTTTCCTGTTGGTCATATCTATTTTTAGGCATAACTGTATTCAGTGTAAAAAAAAAATATATATATATATATATATATATATATATATATATATATATATATATATATATATTACTTTTGTCCTCCGAACTGACCTTGACTAAGTTCTGTATTCAAGACATGACTTCGGGTTTAAATAGGGACTAACAGATATTTTAGCGGGATGGAACAGTCCAACACATGACCCACACTCCAAGATTACAATAATAGAACACACATTGGGGGAGAAGATATTCAAGCCTTTTACTCTGTTCTATTAGTTTCACAACCACAAATAAACATTTTAAGAATACCTAAATGTCCTTAAATAAATAAATTAGTAAGTGGTTTATTTTAAAGTTTTATAATTTTGGAGAAAATAATGGTGCTGCTGATAGCTTCGAGTATAGGGCTTTGTGAATTCCCCCCACATTAGTACCACTGGTTCTATTATTGCTGTTTTTTTTTTTTTTATCTACATCAGTAAGGAATGTATGATTATACTATACAGGAGGAGAAAGGTAGAACTTAATAATATGGACTTTTATATAGTATGCTTCATTGGCTATTTAAATGTGTTTCTTCAAGGGTGATTGCAACTTTAACCTCATTTTCAGTAAAGAAGAAAAGCCTCAAATTTGCCAGACCTTGAATTTGTTTGTTGAATTATGCAGTGATCAGTCAATTATTCATCTCCCCCAGCCTGTGATGGCTATGCTTTAAAATGCATGCAAGAATGGGGCTATAGAATGCTGTGCTGTGTCAACACATTTACTTTGCTTGCAAGACACATTTTTGTTTCAATGTTTCTACTTTTCTTTATGCTGGCTTGTAATAAGGCACCTGTTACAAATCAATTGCACTATATATCTTCATGGTCACAAGAAAAAAAATAAAAGCAAATTTTCACTTTTCATAGTTACTTGATAATTCATGAATTAATTCATTATGTACTAACGCTTTACCAGACAAGAAACTGCTGCAGAAAATAAATAAATATGAACCCTTGAGGCTTGTCAACAGGTATCACCAGAGGCTAATACATATTTTAGTATGACAAGAACTCTTGCACTGAATCATCATCTAAGTGTCGGCTGATTGAAATAAACTTTCAATCTGCATTGCTTTCCAGTGAACACAATTGGTGGTAATTATAGTTGGCGGTAATTATATTCTATGAACATGCATTTCATGTTACAAAACAAAAAATCCAGGCACACTACTCACTATATGTAGCTAAAAAAAATAAATAAATTATTCATGGCTTCTGTAAATGTTCTTGTATTTTGGCAAATGTGTCTGATACTTACACACTATTCATAATAACATAGTTGCAATAAACATGCCACTAACAGCAATATAGAGACAAAAAAATGACTTTTACTGCAGGTGTTTTGTTAGGCAATGGGAAAAGTATATGAACAAATGTGAGTTTCCCTTTCAAAGGAAAATATCTGCTAGTTCCAAAGACTTGAAAAAACAAGTGTCGACCATGCCCCATAAATCACAACATATTGCAATTCTGAAAGAGACCATAGAAACAAAACCCAGAGGGATGCCTGCATGATGGTGCTCCTGCACGCTGCGCTCACAAACAGAAGGTGATCTTCCAAGCATAGATATGCTTCAGTCATTGAGGAGTGGAACAGTATCCCTCAAGAGCTAGATACTGTGATCCAATGAGCAACTGTGTATTACTGTTTTATATGCAGTGTATTTTATAAGTCAAGCTGTAAATAATACATTTTCCTCAGAATAATGAGTAATAGCTAAATTACTTGTGTATTACTTGTACTAAAAAAAAAACGGTCATACTCATTACAAATGCTCGTTTGTGCTCAGACTAGGACACACCTCTATGTTTTACCATTTATTTGAAAACGTAATTATGGTGTTCTGAGTGAACCTGAGTGAAGAGTTGCTCCAACCATTGGTAATAAGCCATAGAACTGTTTGAAGAAATACTCTCAATGTTGTAATTTATTTAATTGTCAAGCACTGTCTGTTCTGATTATAAAATGATATAGATTTCCCTGAAATATATAAAGTAATAATTACCACAAAAGTAGAAACTACATACACAGTTGTGTCCTCACTCTGTAGGTGTACATAAAAAGATCCCACAGCTTTCTTGCTGGGGTTGGTTATCATAATGTTAGACCAGGAGACAGATTAAATCTAAATTATGTGCGCTGCTAAGATGGGATAAATGTTGGTATTATAAGAGAAACAACAAAATACCCTTACAATTATTAAAACAAAATCATTCGTGAAGCTGGTCATGATATAAACCTGGTTTCACATTTACCTATGACAGCACATTATGAGTGTGAGAAATAAACAAAAAAAACTTATGACGAATTATAAAGCAGTGTTTTTAACAAAATTATTTATTATATATATATATATATATACTATATATATATCATATATATATATATATATATATATATTATATTTTACTGCAGGACAAATACATTTTGTATCGTTAACTAGAATGAAACAGTTTCTGTCATTATCTAAAAAAGGCATGAATTGTCGACTGATGATAGCTATCAATTAGGCGTTGCACTTGGTGTTTTTTTGTGAGTAAGACTTGACTGTTAAAAAAGAAATGGGGTGATGTTGGTGTTTTGTAGTGAAACTGTATCCTGTTAAGACCTCCCATCAGCATTTGAATATCAGATTATCAGCCAGGATGATTATTGGTTGTTAGTTGTGTTGGAAATTAATTCTATCCTGTGGTTCCTTAGTAAAGCCCAGGCATACAGCATTTGACAGGCTGCACAAAATGTGACAATAAGTGGGCTCGTGAGACATTAAGAGAGGTAATTTCTCAAAGAACGTTTGGTGCAGAGCGAGTAGTTTTTGAAAGATTGTGAAAATAAACAGGGCATGATATTAAGCAAGGTGATGTAAAACTGGTTAATCTGTACATGTCAGTAATTCATTGTTATTGAGCAAAAGCATTATATCAAAAGAAGATACAATCTTTAATCCCAGACTAGTGTTAATGGGAGTACAGTATGTGAAACTAGCTGGAAGTGTTCCACTTCTAAATTAGTATTTGATGAAAAGTGCATAAGATAAAAAGTGACAACCTTATCCATAACTATTAAACATTCCATTGTGGTTGTCATTGGATTTATAATTTTTCTAATGCAAATGTGAAAACAGCACAAACAGCATTATTATGTCATATTAATATGAACTCCAAAAACCGAGCTCTCAAAAACCCAGCCAGTCAGCCTAGAAATATGATGTGGTGTTTGTTAGAGTACATGAAAAAACTAGTGTACCGTGTTTGTTAGTGTACATGAAAAAACCTGTTTTACTGTAGCGTGCACCCACACACACGCATACAAACACATGGGTTAAAATAATCTAACCCCACTTTGTGGTGATCAGCACAATGCCTTATATTATAGAATTGTGGGGATATTACAGCAATACGGTACAAATAACAGCTTCATAAACTCTGAAACTTGTATAAATAAATCATGTAGATGGGAGCAGTTTGCTTATCTTGCAAAGAAAAATATGGGAAGAAAATGTGCTTGTTAAACAATAACCCGAGTGTGCTTTTATTATGTTTTTCAGCGCAGTAACTCATGATAGAAAAATAGCAGCTGCATGTTAAATCACAAATTATTCAGCATTGTTTTTCTAGCAATGTAAAAAGCTGACTTTTTTTTTAGTTGTTTTTTTTTTTTTTTTTTTTAAAGATCCTCAACAACAGAAAGCAAATATTCTATCTGTGCTAACATAGTGTAATTAAGGGAATCAATAAATACAAGGTGGGTGATTTCAGACAGTTTTATTAGCAGATTGTTTAAAAGAAAAGAAAATACAGAAAAACGTGGATTCTCACATTTAAACTGGACTCAAAGAACTAAGCTACCATAGGAAAAAAAAAAAAAAAAAAAAAACTTGCATTATTGAATTATGATGTAAAAACAGTTCTCTTTTTGTACAGATTGTGTACAACAAAATTTGTAATAACCTTTTTTTTTTTTTTACTTTTAGAAAACTTTAAATATATAGATAAAAATAGACAATTTTCATAGGTCCTACGTGAAGATGAGCACTATGATCTGTTCCAATGGCTTGCATAGAGTGCAAATGTGGCTATAAGCAACTTGGAAAAGCAGTTGTATGATAAACAGTGGAATAACAAAAATAATTTATAATGCAGTCTTTCTAGAAATCAAATATGTGAATGTTCTTTCTTGCTCCAACCACTTCTTAAACCCCTTTCTCTATAAATTGTAACTGTTCTCTACAGAAGGAAATGTACACATTTCTTAACCCAATAAACGCTAAGTGGTGACTCTATGCAAGGTGTGGAGTGATGAGAAATGCTACTAGGTACAAGTATTTTAAATGGTTTTCTTTCTTTTTTTTTTTAAGTGACAAAACGCTTGTCATTATCATACACAGCCAATGAGCTATTAACCCTTTAGACTAACGCCAAACATGTTCAAATCACTTACACTTATTCAGTCAAACCCCTTTAAAGAAAATACTTTATTAATGAGGTCTTTTAATAAACACAGATTTATAGTGATAAACAGTATGCTTTAATTCTGATATAGATAACCATCTCCCTTTTTTTTTAAAAGATGAAACCATAACCAATTCATGTTTCGCTGCTGAGGTGACTATTCATTTCAGGATAAAACCAACACAATACTTTTTTTTTTATGTATTTATTTTTTTACTGTATTTAGACAGGTTTCTGTCCTTGATTCACAATATATCACTATTAACTTAAAAAAAAAAAAAAAAAAAAAAAATCTGATGGAATAAACCATCGTACACGTTTATATATATATAAAAAAAACGCCTGAGGCTAAAAGTGACATACAGTAAACAGCTCTCTAACCAACTGAAAGCTGATCCTTAAAACATATCTGCATGTATGAATATGTTAAAGACGTATAAACAATGTGATATTTGTTTTAGAGATTTCTGAACTCTGTGGCTGAGGACACTGTTTGATTAAAACAAACGTTTACAGATGTATTTCTTTTGATGTTGAAGGCTTTGGAAAAGCAAACTAGCTGTTAAAGAAACACCAATGTAAAGGTTTCAGATATTAGTCCCATAAGAGACAAAGGCTAAACCAAACTGAAGCGCATCAAAGAAGATATTTAATAAATTGTATTATAGTTTATAAATAACCAAAATAATGTTATTCATATAAAATGCATATTATTAACTTTTAAACTGTTTTCGACTTTCAAACATAGACTTAAAAGCGTTAAGCGATCAATGAATCATTGCGAAATAAAGAGAAAGCTACATTACAAAGGTCAGAACTGTGTCACCAGTTTACTTCCAGTTATCTTGACAATATAGAGACAGTGAATATTACACAGAAACAAACTTGGCCAAATACAAGGGGAGGAGACAGAATGTAAGCAATCACTCAGTTTTGCTTTAGGTTTAATCAATGCATCAATTGTTACTTAAGTCAGTGCTGTCACATGGATGTTTGATGCGTCTAGAAAAGTAAACCTGGTGTCTGATTCACAGCACAGTCACTAATAAGAAGTATTCAGGGCTCTTGTTGTTTGTGTGTGTGTGTGTGTGTGTGTGTGTGTGTGTGTGTGTGTGTGTGTGTGTGTGTGTTTTTGAGGCTAGCGTAAAATAGTCTTTGTATGTCTCCAGACACCCAGGATTCCAATTATTTAATACCATGACTCCAGGACAAACATTTACATGCCTGCATGCATTAAAACTTGAAAGGCAGCTCTCTGACACCAGGGTGACACAACAAAATAAAAAACAATATTAAAAAAAAAATGTGAACTTCCAATTTTAATGTTTTGTTTCCTAATAAATCTACTGCATACATAATACCTTCTTTCAATACCGTGTTTTTATATACATACCATCTTGGTTATCATTAATTTTAAAAACATCCCATCACTTCAGATCAACAGTATACAATGTGGTGGAAAAAAAAAAAAAAAAAAAAACAAAAAAAAAAAAAACAGCAAATTGCATTTTTCCTTTCAAATTTAAAAAGCTTTGAAATCAAAGTTTCTTTTTCATGTGTAGGATTGAACCCGCAGTCTAACCAAACACTTCTTCAGAAGCCTTCCCAAACTTGTATATTTCACAATAAGTGTAAAAGTTTTGATGTGTATGAAGCTTTCTTGCTGGTTTGAGTACAGTATAAAAGTCTTCAACTTTACAGTATTGGATTTAAAAAAAGGTTTCCAGGTGTGCTGCTGGATAATTCATTCTGCTGTGCTGTGTCCAGCTTTCACTGCAGGATGTATTAGGTAGGGTTTGCTAAAGGCAGTAGGCCCCAGTTTCAATACCTAACAGCAACTAATCAGTCATTGTTTTGTGATGAGTCTTTTTTATATTTATGAACCTTCTAGCCTCGAGTATGGGTGGTAATAGCAGCTTCTGCAGAGCACTCAGATGTATTCATCATTATTTTGTTGTTGTTAAAAACAAGTATACATGCCAGCTCAAAGAACTTGCTCCGAATGCTCCCTCTAAAGCTTCTTTTTTTGTTGTCATTTTTAAGTCTTTAATTTAGTCACAGAACCGCCTCTGCGTAGTTGGTTTAGTACATCACCGAAGTTTTCAGAAAAAGTCTTCCATCTGAAATATAAAAATAAAAAAATATGTATTTTGAGTCAAGGTTTACTGTGTTAGTCTTATAAAGTAATATAAACTCCTGTTGTATTACAGTAACAGATAATGTACTTGGTTGCTGTTAATATACAGATGACAACAATTTAATTTCAATTGTAGTTAAGCATACCGTATAAGAACACACGTTTGCATACAAGAAAAAGCAGTCATGAATTCAGCCATTCTTAGTTTTTTTTTATTTGTTTGTTTGTTTGTTTTTGTTAAAACTCTCCATTTCAAATGTGGTTAGAGTCAAAATGGAGAATAAAACAAAACAGCAAAGGGAGTCAGAGATTTCGGGTAATGAATCCTAGCACATTCAATGAATCAGGGAACAGGCTGTCGTTCTGCTGCACACAGTTACATCTATGATGTATAAAGTGCAGTGAAAATAAACATGCCTAAAGCCCCTTTCACACACAAATGCCAGTACTGAGCCATCTCAGAGACTTCTTACAAAGACCATTCACACAGCACAAAATTGCAGCATCTATGCTGGTTCAGTACCGTCATAACCCTTTCACACAGCCAAAGGGATCATCAAAAAACAACTTTCAAACTTGTCAATCAAAATATAATTCCCATGGCACTGTTTTGGTGGATTTGGCTGCTTTTTGTTTGCTTTTAATTTTCAGTTATATTACACAATATAACAGAATGTCAAATGTCAAATTGCAGGAGCTTCGGGCACACTTAAGGTATCATGTTTTAATGCAAAGAAGGTGATAAGTATTGTTAAAAGAAAGAGATTCCAGCTGTTCGGACAACAGCAGAGAGCAAAAATATTGTGGCTATTTGCCTTATATAAAGGATGCTCACGTGAACTCTCAATTTGTGTAAGGGAACGCCAACATGGTGGTGTATTTTTATCTGTACATCAGGTATATAGTCACGTAGGATGCTGCCTTTTGATCCAAGACCACTATAGTGCTATAGTGCAAGCATAGCTCTTTACACAGGCAGTTAGGTCGGGTCTGTGCCGTCTCTCAACTGCCATGCAAGCTGGTTCAGCACCATCAAAAAATCTATTAGCTCTGTGCCGGTATAGGAAAGTCAAGCAGCCCAACATGCCACTCTAAGCCAGCCTTGAGCCATAATATCTTATCTGTGTGAAAGGGGCTTAGAAGCCCAGAAAGGAAACAACAATGAAAACTACTGTGTCCAATAATTTTGTACAGTATTAAACACAAATAATGATCTCATTCTTCCATAATTTAGCCATCTGTCCACTTTAACTTATCACAAAGCAAACCTTGTTGTTGTGTGCAGTCTTTGGATCATACTCATTTTGGGAAATTAAAGATAAATGAAAGTTATGAAATGTAATGTGTATTCTAGTGTTATAGAGGGAATGGATTTGGCTCACAGCCTTGTGCACGCTGGGGCATGTCAAAGTTCTGAAATCAGAAAGACAGGGTGGTGTGGGGTCATCAGCCTTGAGGAGTTGGGAAAACAGAATTAAAGGAGGTGTTTCGTAAGATAGGAGGTTTATTTCCAGTTGTGGGACTAATTAATAATGAAGTATCTTTTCAGTGACTGAAGAAGTGACATTCCAGCAGGTTTTGGTCACACATTTAGAACTATAGAATCTAAGCCAAACCTCAATGTACTGTTTGCCAAAATAGGAACACCAAGTGATTTCCAAATAGCAGATTCTATATTGCTGAATTTAATTATGGATGCCATGAGGTGCTACATTGGCTCCTCAATGAACAATTCAAGTCATTTTCTAAAAATAAAAAAACATTTAAAACTGTTGTGACTAGACATAGAAAAAAAAAAAAAACATTTCAGTTCATTAATGTTTGAAAAAACATGTGTTGTGGGAATAGACGAGAAACAGTAAGTTATCAGTAGTATGTAAAATATCTTTTGTGAATTCAGATTCCAAATATTTTTATTTAGCAAATGTAATTTGTTATTCTGACAGAATTAGGGTGATGACAGTAAGACAGTTAGTATAAAATCAAATGCATTATTATTAAAAGGAGTTCAGTATAGGACCT
This sequence comes from Polyodon spathula, assembly GCF_017654505.1. Lineage (NCBI taxonomy): Eukaryota > Metazoa > Chordata > Actinopteri > Acipenseriformes > Polyodontidae > Polyodon > Polyodon spathula. Next base: position 45,550,807 of record NC_054542.1, on the reverse strand, counting down.
TATTCACAAAACGATATGTGTGTAATGTAATGTGACTTTGATAAAAAAAAATAAAAAAAAATAATAATAAAAATAATTACATAACTGAAGCTACTGTAGTAAATAATACAGCAGTCCATTGTATCTTGTTCCAGTAGTCAGGCTTTAGAGCAAAGCACTATTTCACACTTTCAAGTTAATCTTTGTAGACTGAGACACCTTAAGATATATTAGTAAAAAGATTCCCTGGTTTCTACTTAATAAAATATTCAAAGTAACAAACCATGCCAGAATTAGAAAAAAAAAAAATGCTAAGTGTTTAAAACATTTCTTGTGATATGCTTGTTTGAACACAGCACTGCACTCATGATTCAAAGCACTTGATAAATTACATTTCCTGTAAGGAAGCAGCTTTATTGAAAAAGGCAGCTCCTGTTCTCAGACATTATCTCCAGACACCTATAATCTAACAAGCTTTGTCCATTTTCAAAGAACACTTGTACGTGCTTGCTTGAGCTCACATGCACACTCTGTCATGGAGCTGGAAAAAGCATCTGTTAGGCACGGCTCAGGAGTTTGTTTGATGTATGGTACCCGTACGTTTAGTATTGAAAAAAAAAACAAAGAAAGATAAGGAAACAAATTGTAACCAGCATTTTCTTCGTTCAGCCCTGTAACTAAATTATTTAATTTTTGCGGAAACTCACAAAGAAGTGATGACAAGCTAGAACGGGATGTTTTGTCAAGCTTTTGACAAGACAACAAGGGCAAGTCAAAATAGAAGCAAACACATATCTGGGAACACACAGCAGATGCAGTGCTTTGAAGCAGTCGAGAAAATATTCAGTACAGGAAACAACTAATTAGACTTGAGCCTTTCTGTGGTTGAATTTTTATTTTTAATTAAAACTTTTTTTTATTTTTATTTTGTTATATTGGGCATAAAATAGTTTTCATAGAAAGACAGTTTGTGTGTGTGTGTGTGTGTGTGTGTGTGTGTGTGTGTGTGGGGGGGGGGGGGTCTGTTGTTTTGATAGACAAACTGATCAGGGGATGCACACATAATCAGCTATACTAGAATGCCTAAACATCACATCATCTTTAGCAGCTCTGTGAACTTCTGGCTACTGTTATTCTGTTTTCTTTTCAGAGAACAAAAGCTGTTCTAGGAAAAGACAAAAACAAGGGCTAATTACAAAGCAAATCTGAATCTCCAAGGCATTACATTCTGGCCATTTCTATTCAAGCAACACTATGGGATTCTGTGTCAAAACTCATTTCAGCATGGAGTCATTGCTAAAAATAATCAGTGTGTCAATCTGCATGACTCACAGTGCGATCTGTGTGTTCTGTGTCCAGGCGTGAATTATTCCTATACTCATGCAGCTGCTTCAGTCTGCTTTAGTGACAATCAAACAGCTTGCACTTTGAGTCATACTGTACAGAGGGATGAACCTGACTGGGCTTACAGACTGATGTCAGGGTGGTGTACAGTAAACTGACCAGAATCTTGGAACAACCATTAAAATTATAACTAGAACTGCCAGGCAGTTTTATAGCTCCTAAGCCCCAGTATCAGTACCCGTCTAAGTGTGTTTAGTTCTCAATGTGCCAAGTAACTTCGCAACTTCAACAGTTCCACAGAAGATTTTGAAAGTTTTTTTTTTCAAAAATGCATCAGGCGGCATAACAAACAAATGCCATTTCTGAAAATATAAATTTTACTAACACAGACACGATGGTTTTCAAGTTTGGAGTTAATCAATTGAACCATTTTTAAACTGAAGCAGTTTTAAATATAAGAAGGAAATGTAGGAGTGGCAGCCATATTGTTTCACAAAACATAACCATTTTAACATATTTGTATTCTGCTGGCACCGGAACAATGCCTACCAAGTTTGGAGTCTGTGGGTCAGACAGTTTTCAAATAAAAGCAGTCTGCTGTTAAGGGAGCGTTTTGGTGAAATTTGTGGCAGCCATTTTACTATTGAAGTGTAGGTTTTGTGAGGTTTCAAGAAGAAATGTGTCATACGGCCATTTCGGTTTAACACCAGTTTCTTAAAAATCAGTTATATTGCTACAGTGTCAAGGATGATGCTTGTGAAGTTTGGAGTTAGTCAAGTAAACCGTTTGTCAACTGAGGCAGTCCTAAATTTCAGACGTAATGTACACCTGGCGGAAATCTTGTTTTATAAAACATAAACATTGTGACACATTTGCATTCCATTGTTACTGGGACAAGAACTACCAAGTTTGGAGTTTGTTGGTCAAACCGTTTTCAAACAGCAGCAGTTTGCTTTTAAGGGCATGTTTCGCTAAAGTTTGTGGCAGCCATTTTGACATTAAAATTTATCACAGCAACTTCTGCTTCGCAAACTTGATGCCGGTTTGGATGCTGATGATATATGCCAAGTATCAGATCAATTGCTTCACTGGTTCCCAAGAAGAAGATTTCGAAAGATTTTATCGGTTTTATTGTCACAGCGCCAATTGCAGGGATGCAGCAGCACAATTTTCTCAGCATTTGACAGCCAATGTATCCAGCTTGTTACCTGTCAAGTCAGAACCTGATCAGTCACACAGCTTCGAAGCAGCAGCAGTTTAAAGCTTTGGGAAGAAAAACAAACAAAAAAAAAACCCTTAGCAATAACAATAGGCTTCCCAAGTCTTGCTTGGAAGCCTAATAACTAATTTAAAGGAAAACAATAGGTATTTACATTCTTCCTTTACTAAATACAGTAGAGTGTTCTCAAAGTTTCATATTCATTTGCAAGTTAGGGATCATTAGTAATGTCGCACAGGCAGTGTGAAAACTATGAAGTCAATGAAATACCATCATTTAAATCCTTGTCAAAATGTTTATTCAGCACAATTTCATTCTTTAACAGCCATATAAAGAAATCCACTATTAACAATCCCGAAGCTTTTAATTTTTGCTTTCATTTGTAAGCTCAGGCACTCTTAAACTACTTCAGTACTGTGTATTGCAAGGTTAAATGATGTGTATTTTCACTGTTAAGTGCCTGTTGTTGTGTAGTTGTTAAAACCTATTTATGTGTATGTGATTCATTTACAAAAATATTCCAAGAGAGTACAGTACATCATCCATTTTAAGATGACTGCTCTGCTGTATGTGTAATGCAAGCCATCATAACCCACTTGTCATGCCCTTATCTTTCATCACAAATATTATGCTAGGCATGGCATTATCAACTGCTAGAGGACATATATCATTTGTTATAATACTGGTAAGCACACTGTAGCTCTATTTAGCAGGAGTTAGAATTAAAAGAATAGAAAACAACATAATCTACAAAGGAACCTCGGGTTGCTACATTATGTATAAGAAAGCAATACTGACAGGTAAGGTTATAAAAGCAAAGCCTAACTTTCATGATAAAAATATGACTTTGATACATGTAGCATAGCATGAGTTCTGAAGTTTTTTAGAAAAGAAAACCTCATTAAAATATGTACAAGCTGTAGCCTTTTTTCATTCAAACCTAGATGAGAAGTTCATTAAAGAAGATAAATATTTCATCAGATGCTAAATAAAACAAAGGGAATTTTTGGCTTCTCTCAGCATAAAATTCCTTTGAAAGATTAATTAATACATGTAAATTATGCAAATTATGCCCATGCAAATATTTTATGAAGACAATTAAGGGAACCATTAATTACTGCCTTTTTTGCTTCAGTGAGATTCAGTCATTTAATTTTAATTTCACTTTAACTGTTTTGATGTTTAATCTTGCAATAAAGAACTTTATCTCTCCAAGCAGGGTCACTTAAACTTGCAAAACACATCAAGTGGCAAGCAGCAGAAATCAGGAATGATATTCAACGTGCTATGTTTAGCATCACCAGGAATTTGTGACAAGATGCACTCCCAGAAGCTAGGAGGCTGGAAATCCATATGAGCTCATTCTTGGAACTGGTTCAAATACTGGAAAAGCAATTAATTTGTACTGGCTGTGTTAATACATGAGAATTAGAAAGTGTGACACAAGACAAATAGAGATAATTACTCATCTAAAATGATGTTCTCCTTAATATGTTATTTTTTTACAACAGGAAATTATTACTCTGATTTTTGGTTACTAAGGTTTTATTTGCAGAAATTATTTAACATTGTCATCAGTAGGAGGATGATTATTCAAGTCTTGTGTTAGCACTCCATCCACAGCAGGGAGAGATACAATACAAGCAAACTCATCTGGAGCAAATGTAATGCTTCTTCTTTCCATGTCTTAAAAAGCCAGCAAGGCAGGTGACACATCTACAAGAAAACATTATTTACAAATACTGGTCCCTAAATCAGACCATGCCTGTCCAGTTACGTGACCAGAAGCCCATTTTTGTGTTTTACACAGGTTATGGAACATACACAGAATACAGAGATGGTTATAGATTGGTTATAACAATACTCCAAAACAGTACTGTTTTCTATAGTTTGAGGAATGAGGGGACCATACATAGTCATCTATTAACTCACTAAACACTAATCTTCTTATATAACAGCTACTGTACAATGAAGCTAAATAAGCTTGATTTATGAATTAAGGCATCCTGGGCTCATATTTTTTCTGGCTATTAATATTGATTTAAGCATTACAGAACACAAAGGCTGGTCCTAAACATGGGTTCATAATCACCGTGAAACTGGTTATTACAGAGCCTAGGATCACCTCATATTCAACACTGGGTCAGGAAACATTAAGAGTTGGGCAGTAAGTTTTTCCCTCTCACAATTTTAGTTTGATCCAGAACAAGGCTTCTCAGCATTCCTCAAAGTACACTATGTAGTGGTCAAAATAATGTTGTCAAATATTTTGTCTACCATGACAAAAGTTGCTGTATACTTCCCTGTACACTATTATGGGAACGGGGAACCAGTAGCAATGCAGTGGTAAGGGAAGATTTATTTTGGATGCACGCATTTAACTGAAAGGCTCTCCTGCCAACAGTGTGTACATGGAATGTGTTCAGCTGCATGCCAGAGATGATTAATGAGATGATCATGTGAATAAAAATATCAAAACAATCAGGATAATGTTGAAATAGATATCACAGGACAACATACAGAACACAAGACAGCAACAGTAATGAGTTTGTTTTAAACACAGTGTTCAGTATTTTAAAGTAATTTGATATTAATAATATATGTTAACATAATAGAGCATGAGGAATAAATTATGTCACTTAACCTTCAGATAAGTCAACTCCATACTAAATTATTTTATATTTAGATGTTACACCAGTAGTTTAGCAGTTTGACTAAATCAAATGACTCATATCAAATGACTCATACCATTGACCTTGGCAAAAGGTATTCTTTAATTTACACATGTAAACTTTAGTATTTATGTCTATTAACAATGAGTAATAATAATATTAAATCTTTTAGGAGTGGTGTTTGGTATATACAACATTTACATGTGTTACACTGGACTTAATAAGATATCAAGCATATAGTAGCAGTTACAGGAAACATGAATACAACAAAATTACTTAAGCTTTAAGATCTATTTATGTTAAATATTTAGATTTTGCTGATTAATCTTGAAGGCTCGCATAACTGAATTAATGTTCATAGCAGACACATTTTGATTCTGTGCCCTTTCATGTTGGAACCTGGTTTCCAGTTGTTCCTTTGGAAATCTTGGCAAGGCATAATGAAGTAACCTAGCCTAGCCTAGAAATGTTTTCAAAGTAATACATGTTCACCACTGTTCTCTTCCTAAAGAGAGCTTTTATAGGTCCTTTAGATCATGTGGAAAGGTAAACCTGCCATTAGTAACTGTAGCATTAGTAACAGTAGTCTCTAAAAGTGCTTCTGTTGTACTGTACAGTAAGTCCTAAATTCTGACAACAAACCACTTCAATAGCTTAAGTTAGCAGTCTATATTTGCCTGCATTATTTGCTCAGTATAATTCCCAATGTATAATTGTGTATTTATTTTTTTAATTTAGTCGTTGCCAATGATTTTACCCCAGTTTTCTCCCCGATTTGGAATCACCAATTGTATTTTATTAATCCCAGTTCACCACTGCAACCCCCCAGAGACTCGGGGAACGGCAGCTAACACACGCGAAACATCTCCCTGCCTAGCTGTCTCTTTTCGCAATGCAGATCCACACAGAAGCCATCAGAACTATAGTGCCCTCCCTACCCGGCGGTGCTTGGCCAATTGTGCGCTGCCCCCTGGGAACTCTCAGTCCCGGTCGGCAATGACAGCGCCACTGGATGCGCCACTTTACTGGAGCCCCGATTGTGTTGTTTTGATCCACCATTTATATACAATTAAGAAAAAATCCCTTGTTGCTGTCTCTTTTATCAGTTTTTTTTAAGGCAATACCATGTAAATGAAGCAAGCAAAATATTAGAGAAACGTACAGGTGCAGAATGTATTATGTACTGTAGCACCCCAAGGCTAACTATAAATCAAAGCCAAGGTGGAGCTATGTTGCAGCACAGTAACAATGATGTCATTATTCATTTGCAGTTTATCAACACTCTACCATCTCCAGAGCTTAAAATATTAGTGGTGCTAAATTATTGGTATACCAAAGGGAGTTAACAGCAAGCTTATAGTTAATTGAAAGTCAATACACAGAGTTTTAGATTGCCACAAACTCTTCATTTAAAATATGCAGTTTCAATTTAAAAAAGGCACAGTAAGGTTATGAAAACATGACTGTCATCCTGCCCTTGTTGTGGCTATTGCTAGTACCTCCTAAACATTCTAATTATGGATGAGGATCTTTTCTGTTTGCATCATTAGACGGAAAGAGGGATTAAACTGAATTAAATGATTCATAATTATTTGGTCAGACTGCCCATATGGCATGGCAGTGAAACAGAAATGTTAAATGAAATGTAACATTTATAATTAAAATCAACAGTACAAATTCATACCATTATAATTACACACTTCTGTCCTTCCAAAAAAGGCTTCTTCAATTACACATAAAGCATAGTCTTATACACAGTATACTGTATACTAAACAGTACACAAAATCATGGGTTATTTTTTTGTTGATACCAAAGTGGTAACCAAATTACATTTGTGTCTATGGTTTACATGAGTACGTTATGTTAATCAGATCATTAACTAATAAAAACATCTTATTACAATTTATACTCCATTGCAGCTCTATAATTTTCAGTTGTGTATTCCATTGAGACAATAATGTATCCACACGTGGGATACACAGGGAATGTTTGGACCATCCTGTAGCTACATCATACACAGGTAAAACTAACTTGGGATTCATGCTGATTCATCTTATACGCATTGTATATGAAATGTTTATTTTATCCTTATGGTACTAATTCATAACTAAGATAGAGACAGTACTAGGATAAGATCTGAACCCTGTAAAAATTGACCTTGCATAGAAATGTACTGTAATTGATGTTTTAAGTTAACTATGTAGAGGATTAACACAAACATAGGAACATATGTGATTTGTTGCACACAGTTTCTTTACATGATTGAATTGGTATGTAGCACTCAGCCCACGGTGAAAGATACCACATTGTTCTAGGTGGTATTTCTAGCAGATATATTTCATACATGAATTAGGGCCAGCATTGCTAGAAGCTAGAAATGGTTATACTCTGGCGTACTGATGTATTTAAAAAACAGACATGTTTCTGGTTAGTCAATTTGTGTGAAATTGCACATTTTGTGTTATCTGTGTAATCAGTAAAACCATGGCAACAAAGGAACAAAATTGAGATTTTTAAATCTCACCAAGTATTTACCTTGACCAAGCTGAAAAGTACAGAGAACTATTGTGCAATACACTGAAAACAAACAATAATGCATCTCTCCTCTCCCCTGGCATGAAAGTCTGTTACTTGGCAGTTTCTCATCCCAAGCTAACCAATCTAAGGCAAAACTGGTTAAGTAAAACAAAAGACCGTATTGATTGCTAACAGTCAGTAGAAAGCAAGTGGACAGTCAAATAATTGACCGAGCCATTATGACTCAGTGGTTGATGAGGTTTCATTAGTTCAACACATTAGTTTATCCATGTTAAAGCTGGTGAAGAAAAACGTCCTGGTGTGAATTGTGTGCAGGTAAGAGCCACATGAGCTCAGTGGGCATTCTTTTCTCAGTTTAGTCACTAATGCCTTGGAGGCCAAAACCATTACAAGAAAAATGTATAACCAATTCAGCATATGCATAATTTACCATATGACCAAATGGTTTCAATGAATGACATTGTTTTTAACGTATAATGTATCAATTTCGGAGTGCTGCATACTGTATAAGCACACTGTATTTCAATACATAGATTCTGCCTAATGAACGCATACAACAACAAAATTGAATTGTGCTGTTACTACTGGAAATTATATATATATATATATATATATATATATATATATATATATATATATATATATATATATTTTTTTTTTTTTTATTTTTTTTTTTTAAACTCATTTAGAAAGGCTGAAGACATATGAAGTACTGTATGATCCTCACCCCATTGCAAATTATCTGCAAATATGCAAACTTATTTTCTCCCAGACTTAAGCAGCATTCATGATGTGTAAAATCACAATAACTTGTTTTGATAGAGCTTGCTTTGAAATAGCACACAATTCACAAGTAGAGTACATGTCCATATGTATTATAGCAGTTTTTGTATGCTAGATATTATAAACCAATCAGAGATCAAGGGAAAGCCCAATTATATTGTCATGGCACACCAAATGGATACAATTGTTCATGCACCAATAAAACAATAGAGGAAAAGTTGTGCTAAGTTTGAAAGAAAATGCATTGTTTATGCAAAAATGATAGGTACATTACATCTCATCACTTATGATTCATTAACTTTAGTACATGAACACAAAAGGGTGTATTCATTTAACAAAAAGGGGAAAAAAAAGACCAGAATAAGACTTGTAAATAAACACAATGATCTTGACCTTGTTTGCACTTGGATTGATGTGGCCCAGATGGTAAGCTACATGCTTGAACAGCGGGCTGAGACTAAGTAAAAGTCATGTAGCAGGAAGTAGATTTATAGCCTTCTCAAAACATGTACCTTGTATTGTCCTTTCAGCATCTGTTCTGCCACTGCCACGGTCAGCCTCCATCTCCTGGGTCAAAGACTCTAAAAGAATTGAAAGAGAGAGCTACTCAATAACATTATTGATGTTCCATGTGAAAAAAAAGATATTCAGAGACAGCTTTTCTCTACTGTATCACACACAGCTGGATTATTAGGGTAGTTTTTACTGATTTCATGATACACATATATAAACTGATACATCTTTTTTTTTTTTTTTTAATCCTCTTATTGGTCAGTCTTAGAAACTCAATAGTCATGGCGTTAAAAACAGAAACTTGCCTACAGCTGATCTCATACATTATACACATCTAAGGTATCTGGTGTGGCATTTGAACTTAACCATCTAGAATTACTGTGTGGATCATCAGACTGTCATATACATTATTATGTAGTATTTTCAGAACCAGGCTAAAGCAAAAGCCTGGACTGTTAGTTGTTCTTATAGTAAACAATCCCTGCTATAAGTGCTTTCTGTATGAGCAATACGGGTATTTTAAACTTCTTACCGTTGAGGGCCCTGAGACTGTCTTTAGAAGCTGCCTGCTTCAGTGTCTGTTCTGCTTGGTCTCGCCTTTTGGTTTCATATTCAAGTGCTTCCTGTAATTTCCTTTTTGCCTTCTTCTCCTTCTTTAACCTCTTCTGAATTATTGCTGGTTAAAAGGATAGATGCAGGTAACATGTGCAAAGTGATCCCGACACACAATGTGCAAGACCTCATCTGGGTTGCCACATTTTGTAGTTCTTTCTGTTGCCATCTAAATTTACTTCCATATTATTATATATTATGAATTAGCTTTAATTGTGATGCTTTACATTCAAAGTGTAATACCCATTTATATGCATCACTTATATACAGTAAAACAGTAGTTCACTGGGACACTCCCTCTATTAAATGCCTACAGTTCAAAATGTTAGCTCGATGCACTACCATCTGTTAATGGGTACCTCTGTTTTTCTGCTCCACAGCTAGCTGCTTCTCTATGGTTTCTCTGAGCTCTCGCTCCCTGAAAAGCTCCATTTTCAACTCAGTCTTCTCCATCTGGATCTGCTTCTCTTGGGCTCTGGCATTGTCGATGGCAACCTTTAAGAGGCCCTGTGCACATGTTTACATTTTTTTAGACATAATACAGGGTTCAAAAAGTAAAAACAAAAAATAGTAGGGCTTGTTTCTCAGTTATATAAGATCAACTAAAAATATTTTTCTTTCAATACAATATGGTCCTGTATGTTTTATAAGTATGTTTTATTCCATGTTTCCAATATGTTTTTGGACATTATTATTATTATTATTATTATTATTATTATTATTATTATTATTATTATTAGAAGTAGCAGTATTGTAACCATACAGTACCTATATGTTTTCTACTTCATACAATGTAGAAAAGGATATACATATTTATTTTGCCTTTGTTTATTTTTTTTATTTTTTTTTTACTTTAGGACTTAATTAAAATAGCTCAATACAAATAAATATAAAGTTGTACAACATTAAAAACATTCATCTTTGTCTCAGAATTAACTTAATGGAAACGTGTTCTGTATCCAGCCAATATAATTAGAAATGAAACAGGTTATTTCATTAATTGGTCTTATCTGCTTCACCCCAATTTAAATCAAAGATGCTAAATCTCAATTTTCTGCTTGAATTCCTCATGTTGACTTATCCATTCACTGTGTTTTTTACAGCACTGTAACTAAAGGTCATTTCGCAAGACGACTTATTTTACAAATATGTTGTGGGGCTATATTTAGAATTGATTAATTATAATATACCATAAGCCAGTGTAAACAGACTGGAAATCATTTCAGTGTGATGGATGTACAAGTCACAAGTGCAATGAGCTGATCAATCTGAGCCCTCTATATCTAATGCACAACTGTACACATCACAAAACCAACCTTTGACTTAGGTTTCAGGTCTGCTGGTTTCCCTGTGTAGACTATTGAGGATGGGATGTGACAGCCAGCAATGAGACACTCTAACCAGCATTGGACACAGGTGAATAGTGTGCCTTAAAACTGAGTTAAATTAGTTTCACATCTATTAGCTTTTGCACCTATGTTACAATGTATTAAGTAATTCGCAATCCTAATGTTTTTATTTATTTCAAACGTGCTTCACTAGAATATGGTGCATTATGATATAGCATATTGTTTACAACAATATTCATATGCTTACTTGCAACTCATCAACTACAAATCTCTAATGCCAAGAAATTACACAATCACACAAAATATATATTTTAGAGAGACTGACAGCAACCCCCCCTTTAACACACTGCTTATTGAGCTGCAAACTGTTCATTTAAAAAAAAAAAAAGAAAATTAAAAGTTGATTGTATAACCTTGTCATTTTTTATCTGTTAATCAGTATTACAGACATATGTGCAATGGAAAAGCATACTAAGAATGCAGAAGACTATCCTTAAAGAGTGTTGGTCAAAGTCTGAAACCTGTTGCCGTCTTGAAAGAGATACCTGTATGTTGGTCAGAAGGGTCTCTATTGAAGACAAGCCATCAGGAAAGAGGAAAGGTGATGTGAATCCTGGAGGTAAATGCTGTCCTGCCAGGGAAAGTCTTTCAAAGCTGTCTCTTGCGGTCGGAGTGCAGAGTGGCGTCTCATCTGTAATGAAAACAAAAAGAAGAGTTATGCTTTTCTCTTTTGTTGATTTTTGTCCTAACTATTGCTATTGCAAATAAAAGTGAACCTCAGTTTTCCTACTCATGTTTGGACACGACTGGTTCTATTCCTCCTTAAGAGCTATAATATTGATGCACATTGTTGAAATTAAAGTGCCCAGATGTTCTCTATGTATGTACTGTATATACAAAGTTAATACAATTTCATGTGTTCATGTACCAGAGGCCTGGTCTTCTGACAGTTAATAATTACCAAGTACAGTTAATTATACTTTAAGTATACTGAATCTCTATAATTAGTTAACCATAAATTATGAAACTGGAACCACTATTAATCCCAGGACTAATCACATAGACAAAGGGTATTCATAAGACAATTCCAGAACAATTAACCAGTAATCATGGTTTTAAACTGGTCAAACCCAACAAATCACTGTGTGTTTTACAAACATTTTCAGTCAGTTATGCCAGCTAGCGAGGTCATTATGCCCTGTGTGGCTTGTGATAAAACAAAATAATCTGCCAGTATTCCTTCAGAAATGTAAGAATGTATTACATACCTATAGGATTTAAACATTTAAAGCATATAAATGCTGGTCTATAAAAAACAAACCTTACGCGCATGGCATTCCACTTAGTCCTTCAAGCCTTTTGATGGGCTAAAGAGCTCTTAAATAACAAAGGCTGATATAGATTATATAGATATACATTCTCAGTCTTACCCAGTATGAGCTAAATAACCTTTACCATCTTTGTACTTTTATCTTTACTGTTCTTTACTGTATTCGACACAATGTATTTGACAAAGGCTGGTGTATATATCATTTTCAGTACTGAGACACTGTAAATTTCTCCCCAATAATTTTAATTGAACTACATTCACATGTTAATCACATCTACCGTGTGCTGTTTGCCCTTTGTTTAGAATTCTCAAGCTTCCTTGATCATATTTCTATATAAACCTCTGGCATGTGAAGTCTCATTCAAACCCAGTTCTTAGATCGTAAAAACTGAGTCAGAAATAGTGAGTTATTATTACCAGTACCTGCATTTAACATTTACATAAAAATCTGCCTGGCCTAAGTTTAACACACTATTGTATTGAGCTATTATACACCAGATGTTACATGAAATGTGAAAATGTCAGTTATAAATGATTGATGGTCTCCCATTCCCATCTCCAAAGAAACTCTGATTATTGATGTTTTGTGCAGCTCTTGTCACTGCTTGAGAACATCCTATTAGATTTTAAAAATCAGCCCCCTTGTTCAGAATGCCTTGTTTAATGTAATATTTATATGTTTATGCACATTTTGACTGAGAGGCCCCAGAGTGCAGGGGTGTTTAGAAAATTGCCTGTTCCACCCAGTCCATATGGCATGTTTGCTCCATCAATGTGAGGTCTACCTTTCTTTTCCATCGGGCACATATGGTAGGCCTTAGCTAGCCAGGGCCCTGGGTTTTCATCAGAGGCCATATGGCAATGAGAGAACAGTGAGCCCTCATTTACCTTGTATTAATATTTCATCCTCTCCCCTGACAAAAGGGTGAGCGAGTTTGGGCAGATATGTTTGATATTCGGAAAAGAGTTGTCTACAAAATCAATACTGCAAAGGCAGTTTTGACATGAGCTGTGAAATGGACTCAATATTCTTTTTTATTAGGAGAGGTGAATGCTGGTAATGATGTCTCTAAACCTCTTATTGTTACACAGTGATTGATGGTTAATCTATTTGAACATGCTTACATGTTATGACTGTTGAGGGGGAAATGCTTTAATGGTTTTTCTGTTTTTTACAAAGACTTTATCAAGAAGTTCCGAATCTGGTACTATATACTTGAACAATGTATCCACCATTACAAAGACTATAACTGTATCTATAAATGTAATAAGAGAAAAGGGATTTGGGGAGAGGTAAATGCTGGTGATGGTTTTCCTTTCAGAACATGATTAATTCATGCAGCATATAGTACCAGGTGCATGGAGATTATGTTTTGTTTTACTATAACTTAGCTACAAAACAAGAAATATTCTTAACCTATGTATAAACATAAAAGTCAGATTAGCTTACTTTGACGGAACATGCTTTTCTTCATCCACATTTTGCGATCACTAGCTTATTGCTACATTAATTCACATCCTTAACTGGAGCAGTTCACTTTAAAGACCCACTCAGCAGTTGCAAATTTATGTCATGAAATACTTAAAATATACACGCTGTTTGCTATTCAATTGACCAAACTGTTGCATGCCACAGAGACAGCATGGCTAAATAGTTGTAATTCTCTATTGAGTAATCCAGCTACTTTAAGCATAAATGCATAGCTTATTATAAAAGCTGGGATTGGTATCAGGACAAGAATGAGGTTCCACTTTATATGATGATACGGACAATGTGTTGCCCTTGGAAAATAAGCTATTATACTGTAGTTTATCGCTGGTATCCTCTGAGATTCAGGGCCCCCGGTGGTTCTAAGATCTGAGGGCTGCAAAACAAAATGTTGCTTCTGAGGACTTTAAACAAGTTGCATCTGGTTTCTATAATCTTCTGGCAGCCTGAATAGGTGATGACTGCTCACTGTTATCCCACCCAAGGTTACAGGGCCTGACTCTTTAATATCATCTCCCTGTCCGCAGAGACCAAATCCCATTATGCCTCGGTGAAGGGTTGAACAACATCATAAAGAAATACATATTGCACACATTCCCCATTTAGCAAATGCCATGCTAGTTCAAGATTTAGAATTCTAAGCAGCCAGGCCTCAACCTGAAATGCCCAATCCCTCTGTGAACTCATTGGTCCCTGTCAAATCTGTGATGACATCATACCCCATCCATCAATTCTTTAAGGGCTGCACTTGCCATCTGCTCTGCAGGCTATCATAACTCCACACACATTTACAAGGTAACAGGCTGCACAATGACGTTATCTCAAAGCTGCCATATAGACAAGCTGCTTAAGATGCAATAAAGGAATGGAATTTGAAAGCCAGAAATGTCATTTTGCAATCTGACATATTAAAAAAAAAATGCACTTAAACAAAATAACAATTCCTTAATTCTTTAAATCTAATAAGTATATACAACTGAGAAAGAATTAAAGAACCACAATTAGACATCTACTGCATACAAACTGCAGCTAACCTTCTAAAGAATTCTGTGCTCTAAATTTACTTTTAGTTCCACGGCAGACAGTGTGCAGAGTGGAGTCTCACCTGACTAATTCAGGTACTTTCAGGGTGCATACACCGATGTATACTCATTTGATCTAAACAAAGGATGGGACTTTGAGTTCAGGAGCTGAACTATATATTATATACTATTTAGTCTAGATCTACCAAAATGTCTTTACATTAGTAAGTAGGCACCACATAGCATAAAGATAAGTATAGTAAGCAACAGTAGAGGAAACATGTTTCAAATGTGACATATCACTGTTTACAAAAAGTAAAAAAAAAAAAAAAAAAAAAAACTCAGAAAAGGAAAACTGAATTTACTTATAAAAAGCACTGGCATTACGACCATGTGATAACCTTATCCTTAAACTTTAGACTTTTCTTTTGTCCTCACAGTGGAGCTGACTCGATGCCAAGTGGTTGTTCCCCTTGTGATACTGTCTGATTTGAAAACTTTTCATTTTTAATTTGAATTGCACACCTCCTCTTAATCTGTGTAATCCACTCTCATGCAGTATTTATTCCTGTTTACACTGTAATCTAAATTACACAGAAATAAAAGACAAGTGGAGCAACTACTTTTCCCCCATCAATATTCACAAATGCCTGCCAAGTCTTGGTAACAGCTGGTCCTACATTAATTAGTTTAAACTATTTATTTCATCCATCTCCAGAGCAGATTGAGAAAAAAAAAAACATTAGCGATCATATCTAGCATCTGCAATGCCCCAGAAACATGTATTAACCAATGGTTGAACAATAAGCATCCACTTGCAGGGTATGTGGTTTTTAATTTTTAGAAGAGAATGGGGTGGTATTAGCAGTAATGGTCCATTGAGATCATACATACATTACCCTTTTTTTAACGTGGTAGCTCAAAATAATTAATTAGGATAACTAAACATGCTACACATACAAATACAACTGCCAGTCAGTGTATATATCCAATTCAAAACTCTTGTACTCGCCTATCGCTGTCTCAACCTTTCTGCTTCCTCCTGTCTCCAGATTAGGTTTTCTCGCTACACTCCCTCCGCTCCTCCACCACCGGCAGATTAGCTGTATCCCCCCTCCTCTCCTCCACCATTGGCAGATTAGCTGTACCCCCTCTCCACTCCTCCACCACTAGCAGATTAGCTGTACCCCCTCTCCACTCCTCCACCACTAGCAGATTAGCTGTATCCCCCCTCCTCTCCTCCACCATTGGCAGATTAGCTGTACCCCCTCTCCACTCCTCCACCACTAGCAGATTAGCTGTACCCCCGCTCTGCTCCTCCACCACTGGCAAATTAGCTGTACCCCCTCCGCTCCCTCTCTTCCAGCTCCCATTCCTTCTCCACCCTTGCACCTTTGACCATTGTTCCACAGTCCAATTTCTGTGTTCTTGTGCATATTTTAGCTTTTTAGTCTTGTTCCCCTTTCTTACCAGAGGTATATTTACTGCAACACATCCTTTAAGTCCTAATTTCAAGAGTGACCTTCGTACTGTTGATTTGATGGACAACGACACCTGTGCCATCTGCCAGTTCTGTTGTCAATTCAATGCTTGTCTTCCTTCTATTCCTTAAGGATTTTATCTTCAAGTATTGCTCATCCTTGTTAGACAGCTTTTTGCATCTTCCAGTCCTGGGTTTGTCAATTACAGATGATGTTTCTCTGTACTTGTTGAATATGATTCAGATACCACACCTTGAAAATCACTCAATGTGTTACCTTCTTTATGCAAGACACGTTTTTTTTTAATAACAATAGAAAACACTGGTGGAGGCTTTGAGTAAATTGTTGATGCTCATAATGCATCAGAGTACAAAAATGCAACATGTTTAAGACTTTTGCACAGTAGTGTGTGTATATATATATATATATGATATATATATATATATATATATATATATATATATAATTTATAATATATAATTAAAAAAATATTTTGCAGCCAGGCATAGAAGATGTATAGCAGTGTCAGACAAACATACCCCTCCATGCACCCACCTTGGATCCAAACATAACTTACAACCTTGAGAATAACATAATACAATGTAAGTATAATGAGGCTATGCTCTCTTATAGGTGTTCTAGGTCATATTATACTTTTCAACATATTTTGACAGTTCGTTCTTTGTTTCTTAGTGCTTTGATACTTTGATGTTATTGATAAGAGCATTGAGTTGATTAGAAATTGTGTCAATATTTGGAAGATTTTTCTAGTTTAACAATAGTACCAATTTTCAAATTAGGAAGAAAATTGAAATAAATAAAAAAATGTGTAGTATTCTTAAGATTAATTGCAAGTCTGGTTCAAAACTCATCACATCATGGATCATTATTGCTGTGTTACCTGTTTGACAATGTAGGCAATACTCCTTATACTATCAGTGAACTTTAAAGTTATAAGTGTAAAAAGTTGTCAGGATGGTAACAATGAAAATAAAAATACAAGCATGTTATTTAAACAGTGGTATAACAACACGTGGGGACGTGTAACCCAATATTTTTCAAACCCCGCTACTTACTCTTTAACAGCTGTGAGTAGTCACTTTCTTTTCCAAATGTTTTCATGTGTATGCATTCCGCGTTGGCATTTTTGCAGATCCAGTATTGTACTAGGTATATCCTGGCAGCTAAGTAGTATTTTATCAGATGTGACAGAAATACAATGAGTTTTGGTTATAAATCTCCCTCTCGTCCTGTGAGGGTGCTAAATAGCCAAAGGGAAAGTATCTGGATGGGCTGGCCTGACAGTTCGTTTCCAAGGTCGGGAAGTCAGTCAGCCTGGATGGAAGCGAGACTCTGTTGCAGGAATGTATTGACCCGGAAGGTAAACGGGGTAGCAGCTGCAAGCTATAGATGCAGCTGAAATCGTTTACCAAGAGATAGCATAAAAGGGGCCAGAGAAACGCTAATCTTTTCCTTCAGTTGGGGTTTTACGTTGTGAAATTGGAAGGACCGAGAGAGCTGCAGTAGTGACTTCCGGAAAAAGAATAGAGAAATATTTGTGAGTGTTGTGTGTGTTTGTCTTGTCTGTTAGTAACTGTCTGTATTTCATGTACAGTCATGAAATAACATTGTTTATCACTCACCACGAGCACAAACACACGCAACCAGGACTGGTGACCGTGTGCCATATTATTGTTTGGGACTGTAACCCTGTTGTGTATTGCTAGGGTTTATTATTTGGTCGCCAGACCTGGATTACAATTAAACCACTTTTCCACTGGATTACAATTGTTGGCAATTCCTTTTGTACCGCATCCCCTCTATACCTGTTTCATAATCACCGGTCAAATTGCCACACAGATAACCACAGTCCTCGTTCTAGTTTAGACCTTGATTGTCTACCTTTCTGTATTCCACACTTTAATCCTTCCAAAGAAAATCCCTGATATTTTCTATTCAAACATACACTTGTGAAATATTTTTGCACTGAGGAAATGCTTAAAAATAAAAAATAAAAAGTTTACTTTATTATATCAGTACTCCGCCAAACTCATTTAACTCAATTTAATTAATATTTTGTTATTTTTCAAGGGGGAAAAAAATACACACTTGCCACATTTGAAAGTACAAAAAAGGAATGATAAACTACCTCATAAACTAAAGAATTCTTCATTAAAAAACAATTTAAAAAAAAGAAACACTGAGACATTGATGAATCACACCCAGTATTATTCTTCTATTCTAACTTCAAATAAATGAATTTGTATGGGGAAAGCTTGTTTAATACTACAACCATTTTTAAAGGCAATTTATAAGGGTCTTAAGTACAGGGTTTTGGTGAAGCCTCAGATGTAAGTCTGAATGGGTACACTTGATCGGTTTATTAGTCAAAAACTTAAACCAAACTTGATTTAAAACATGCCATTACAACATGGACAGTCAGTACAAGAGTACACTTCAAATGTGTTATTGTTAATATTGATGCAACAATAATAGTGAAGCAAACCAGAAAATGTGCTTCGCAACACAACTATGTGCAGATAGGATGGTGAACTGCACTTAAAGCGTGTTCATTCATCACACTCAGAGACACTGTGCAGCTCAGGTTAGCACAGCCAGGGAGATTCATATCACATTTTAAACTGACCCCTAAAACCAAGACCTACACCTTTCCCAGCCTTATTTAAACAGGATTCACCTACATGAATATTTTTTTTCTAGTGTCTGAGTAGCTCTGTGACGGCTCACTGGAGTTGCTTAACACACCTGTCACAATAGCCATGACAGCAAAATGAATGAGAGTAGGATAGCATTACCTTAGCTCTTTATTTTAATATGCATTGGAATTCGCAATTGAATTAATATATTTAGAATGTTATTTAAAGCTCTCCACACCCAAGTTGGTTCGTAGAATCTACTTGCTGTAAGCAACTGCTGGGTAGTGATGTGTGTGTGTGTCTATGTATATATATATATATATATATATATATATATATATATATATATATATATATATATATATATATATATATATATATATATATATATATATATATATACACACACACACACACACACACACACACACACAAAGTATATTGGCTCCTCAATTGGATACAAGAGAGTTCATTACATACAGGACAAGCAAAATTGAGCACAACCATGCACTTATCTATGTACTGTAGCACCATCAACTATGCTTAAGACAGTACAGTGCAGAACACACAACAGTTACTGTATGAAGCGATTAACTATCACTGATGGGATTTTTTTACCTATTGGGGTCACTGTCAGGAACATCTGAGAAGGAAGGTCAGTCCTTAGCATAATATAGGTGGTAGAGACAGGTGATCTAACACATATATGATGGTTCAAAGGCTCGAATTTAACGGCAGACATGCAGCAAATGCCGTGGGTGCCCTTATTAATCGCTGCAGTGCCCTGCAAAATATGTCTATTTCAAAATATGTCCACAATGTTCTTTCAGCTACAGTAACTAGAAAGATGCCTGTATTATGAAATGTCTGGGTCCAAACAATAACAAGATTACGTGATTTGCATGGTTAAGCCGCTCCAATTCCATACACAACACTTGTGTCAATATGTATAAATGCACTGACGTCAGTCTGTAAAGGGGGAGAAAAAACCGGCATATCACATGTTTCAAACTGAAGTGCAAGAGGGTCAATAACAATCAGCCTGAAGACAAATGCCTGGCAGTCCAGAGCTGCTGTACCCTGTTTTAACACCAGCACAATACGGTAACCCCAGTTTCATGCAGCAGTTGTGATGGTGCTCACAGAATACCCTGAAAACGTAACATAAATTAAATCATTATAATGGGAGCACGGGAGCTACCGCACGCTTTTTCCCATATTATAACTGTACACAATTAGAGGCAAAATATCACAAACAGTAACAAGTTGTAATTTAAGCAGCTGACTATGGTAGCAACCAACGTGCTCCCAAAGTGGCACCCAATTGGATTTGGCCATTGGTTCTTAAGGCAAACATTTTGTCTGGAGCCCTGTCTATTATTATTATTATTATTATTTATTATTATTATTATTTATTATTATTATTATTATTATTATTATTATTATTATTATAATAATAATAATAATTTAATTTAGTTTGTTATTTATTTCTTAGCAGACACCCTTATCCAGGGTGACTTACAATTATTAAGTATCACATTATAGATAAGAGCAGTTATAAAGTACATAAGATCAAATTCAAATTAGAGCAAAATAAAGAATACAGTAAATAATTACATTTAAGAGTCTAGGCTATCTAGGCTTCTTGCTGACAAAAAACCCCAAAAAACATAATGTTTCTGATGTTTCAGCTATTATTAAGTTAAACTGTTTATTTTCTGCACACAACATTCTACACTTCGGCCTTAACTTAAGTTTAGTGGCGTTGGTGTCCTCTACAGATGTATTGAACTGAAGGTTATTTTAGCCTTGCACTATTTGTTGTGAATTTAGATCCCTGCTAATGTATGTAGTACACCACAAAGGTGCAGGTAAGTTCCTGCTGTGGCAGTTGCATCTTTAGTGCTATGCTGAAGCCCAAGGGCCCACGAGCCCTGACAACCATTTATAACGATCCAATATATCCAAACACTAACATCCTGGATAGTCTGCCAAAAACCAAGAGGTGAGAGACTCAGTATCCTATTGTAAACTGACTGGGCCAATTTATGTCTCTAAAAACAAAACGGCGACACAATTTAACCATGTAAATGGTTAATATGACATTTTGGTTGTTTTTTGTTGTTGTTATTGCAATTGAGACTGTAGCTAAAAGTTATTGGCCTTAAAAACTCCTGATTTTCCTAAAGGTGATTTGCTTAAGGACACACAATATCAGAAAGTATTTTAATGTTTATTTCTCACCATTGGTCCACGATTATTAAACACCACTTAATTATAGCAGCAGATGCTGGAATGGATGAATAAGAAGAACCAAATGCCTCATTTCCAGGTGAATTTTTTCACTGCTTCTGCCAGCAGCAGATGTGTGAGTCCCCAGAGCACTGTAGCAAAATACTTATAAAATCCTAACAGGTCACCTGTGTCACAAACGCTATTTCAGACACAACTGTTTTATCGGATAATAGGAGCCACAAATACAAATGGCAAGCTGTAAATACAATGTGGTGTGAATGAAATGCCATCATTTTAAATAGCCTTTTCTTTTCTTGTAGTCCTTCACACTATACAAGTAGTCGTAAATCACCCTTCCTATTAATTATCTCTCTTTATTTGCACTATGGTTCTGAAAGGGGGAGTCAAAAATTGACCTATTGCACAATATTTAAAAAAAACAAACCACAATTAAGAAATCAGTCATTTCTTGAAATAACATCTCACTGATGGCTGTTCCTACAGACAAATAGGCATTACAGATAAGTTTCTGGGCTAAATTAAGTTAGCAGAAAGGGGGATTTATAAATTAACTGACACTGTAGATTTAAGTTGAAGTGCATCCACGAGGCAACAGGAGATAAAAAAGAGGGAAAACAGAACTGTTCCCAGTAAGTGCTTGTAGCTGACCTTGGGAATATTGGATATAGTGCTGAGCAGATTGATGCTAATGCCATATGTTTCAAAGGTCCAAAGTTTGAATACTGGTCCCAATGGACCCTTCACATGTTGCTTTGTCCCCGCTTGGTGGCACATTTACTGTACTGTAGAAGGGCCTTCCTCCCACTCTCAGCGAGCAGACAATCACTCTTGTCCTCCCATATAAAAAGGACGCTCTTTGGCTGGGCAGTCATGGTTGTATATTGACAGGTGAAGCCTGTGTCCTTGTAAAGTTGTGTCCTTCCCAGCAGGAGGATTGAGCAGAAAAACATGGAAGCTGTCAATTGAATTTAAAATGGGAGGAGAAGGAAGGGGGGGGGGATTCCATCTTCTTTTTTTAAGCACAAGATCATAGGTAACAATCTGTTGTTATTTTGTATTGTATCTACAGTACCCATTATTATTATTATTATTATTATTATTATTATTATTATTATTATTATTATTTATATTATTATTATTAGTAGTAGTAGTAGTAGTAGTAGTAGTCATAGTAGTAGTTTTATAGTAAAACACAGAAAGTCTTTCTATTATGTGAAAAATAACACTTTTGTCTGTATCTGACAGGGACATAGAGATATTTCCTAAAAATTGGTCAAACCAGTTTAGATTCATAATGGATATAATATCTATATATTATACAAGGCTATATATATATCTTTATATATATATATATATATATATATATATATATATATATATATATATATATATATATATATAGCAAAATAGACAGACAGGTGTATAACTTTATACTCACTGCATTCTATGGATAGAGATTGACTTTAACAGCTGCATCTAAACTGACTGAGACACTCAATTTTTAAATGTTATGATGCAAAATAGGACAAGAATATTTTTGCATTCATCTTCAGTTTCCTGTGATGGAAATAATATGCATGGGATAAGCAATGAAAAGAAAATGTAATTTGGCTACGATTTTTTATGAGCAAGAAAAATTCAAGTGATTAACTAACACGGACTGCACGCTTAGCTTCAAGACCCTCGCCTTTGTGAAAAACAGTGGTGTTATTTTTTTTCCCTAATGTGCCATACATTTAGAGATTAAATCGCTCGCTGCACAAACCCATTTGGAAAAGGAGAGCAGGTGAAAAGGATAATCAGCACAGCCACTGGTCCATGTTTCCTAAACGCTTTCAACAACATTACTGTGCACAGGCATAACATTTGCGGCAGGACCTTAAAAAGCTGACATTTAGCATGACTTTTTGGAAAGTGACACCCTCATATTTCCTTGTAGGATATCATTAAATTTCAACTGCCCTATGGCAGTGCCATTCCATTAATAACCAATCCAGTGTGTCACTGCATCCCCCCTTTGAAATCACTGTGCTTTGCTTTAATACATTTAAACATATTCTTAAGGCCAAGGGAAGATAACAGTGCACAGATGGGCCCAGGGAGAAAAAAAAACAATGATTTATAATTCCTTAACCGTCTGAGATTGTTGGGCGCAAAACAAAATAACACTCGTAAAATATCAAACAATCCCAGCAGTTCACACACAGCTTCATTAGCAGAATTTCACTATGTATTGCTGTTCACAGAGCCCTTAGGCAACACAGGGCTTGTGTTTGATCAATGCGATGCAGACTGTTTGGAGAACAAACAGGCCTCTTGCTAGCTTCGGAAACACTGTTTTTAGCTTCCGAGGAGCACAAAAGAACTTCTGTTTCAAACACGCTTTTAAGAATAATACAAAATATTTATTTGGTTATATGGAGTTGAGAAATTAAAGAGCAGTATACGGTAAGGTCACAAAAATTATTCCACAACAACAGTTACTAGCTTACTCCTAAAGGTTGTGAACGACAACAACTTGGTACAAACTAATTGCTTTCTAAACAATTTTATGTCATATATATATTTATATATATATATATTATATATTATATATATAGTAATTATATATATTTATTCTTATATATACTAGAGTAATAGTGAAGTAAGTCACAGTTTTAATCTAAAAGGTTTTCCAAATCACAGCAGAACATCTTGTACTGACACCACCGGGGTCCCGTTCTATTAACGGACAGATATGTAAATCCTGTTTTAAATACCATTAAACACAGCTGCAACAATTATTATATTCACACAATGATTGTTTTGAGATTCAGCTTTTATTAGGGAGCTCCCATAAATCCCTTGTTTAGAAAGATACAAGGTATTAATGCTTATGGCAGGGTAGCCACCTGCCGTGTGGCTGCGTGCATTCGCTCCTGAGTATCAACACATTGAACAGCTCTTGTGACACTACAAGCAACGAGTACATACATAAGAATATAAGAAAGTTTACAAACGAGAGGAGGCCATTCAGCCCATCTTGCTCGTTTGGTTGTTAGTAGCTTATCCAGAATCTCATCAAGCAGTTTCTTGAAGGATCCCAGGGTGTCAGCTTCAGGGATAAACTTTGTCTTATAGGAAGTGTTTCACCAATGTACAGATCTAAAGAACAAGCATTGCATATTTACTGCTGATGGCTAACCACCAATAGCTTTCCAATGTAATACAGTGGAATCCAAGTTCCATTTCCCTTGCTGGGGTTTCATATTGCACTGATATCAATAAATAAAAAAGTTCATATGTAGCACTATGTTTGTGAAGTACCTTTTGTTATCAGTTTCTATTATGTATGAAGATACATTTAGAGATAATCCTACTCAAGACCAGTAAAATCTTTCTTTTAAAGATGAAACCAAATAAAGACACTTTGAGCTATTATACTGTATGTTAGGCAGAAACTAAAGGGGTCACATATTAGGGTGGAATGCATCTGGACGCACTGCACCTTCCAGACAGGCTGTCAATTTAATGGACAGAATATCAATATTTCTTAACATTCCAAGGACAAGACATTGCTTTTTTACTGCCTGTGTCATATTTATTTATTTGCTTTAAGTCAGCATTTTTTGTCACTGTGATGTTAAAAATGCTGAAAGAATTCCATTAACCCTCAAAAAAGCTGTAAGCCTTGTGATACTGATTGTGATGTAAATGAAGAAGACAGCATAAAATCCCATTAGTCTCCCTAAGACCTGTAACTTGAAAACAAGCCTCTAAAGAACAAAACAAACCCACAACACTATCTGAGTTATTCTGCTAGCACATTTGATTGAATTTACTGTTGTGAGAAAAAATTTTAAAATCCATGACAGTTAATTTAAACAGTAATGACTTTCTGCAATACTATCAGTATTGCCCACTCTAGTTCCACCAAAAGGTTGCTACCCTTGGTTGAAATGTAAAGCTTATTAGTGAATTGTTTTTTATTGGCATTTGTAACTAAAGTATGTCGTAATATGTGTTCTGCATCTGCTATATTTATGCCTTTCCAGTATAACATTATTTGTGAATATTATATACTTATAGGGGGTATTTATTTGATCAGTTTCTTTATGTTATGGAAGTGTTTACATAAAACAATGTTTATGACATACATGAGAATCTGTACCTTTCTGCTCAAAAGGTTAAAAAAAAAATATGCAAAAACCTCTAACACATATATTCTATATGTAAGAGAGGATATATATATATATATAGAAAATGTTCACCTTTTGTTGCCTTATAGCCTGGAATTAAAATGCATTAAAATATTTTTTGTTTGTTTTTTTTTGTGTTTGTTTTTTTCATTTATCTACACATCCTACCCCAGAACTTCCAGGTGAAAAAAATATTCTAGAAATTTATAGAAAATGAATTAAAAATTGGATCAGTGTCCACCCCCCTTGTAATAGCAATCCTAAATTAGCTCAGGTGTAACCAATCACCTTCAAAAACACATACCAAGTTAAGTGGCCTCCACCCGTGTTGTAGTGATTCACTGATTTCAGGATGAATTCAGCAGTTCCTGTAGGTTTCCTCTGCTGGGTAGTGCATTTCAAAGCAAAGACTCAACCATGAGCACCAAGGTGCTTTCAAAAGAACTGGGACAAAGTTGTTGAAAGGCACAGATCAGGGGATGGGTATAAAAAATATCAAAGGCCTTGGATATCCTTTGGAGCACAGTCAAGACGATAATTAAGAAGTGGAAGGTGTATGGCACCACCAAGACCCTGCCTAGATCAGGCCGTCCCTCCAAACTGGATGACCAAGCAAGAAGGAGACTGATCAGAGAGCCTACCAATGGCAACTTTGCAAGAGCTACAGGCTTTTATGGCCAAAACTGGTCAAAGTGTGCATGTGACAACAATATCCCAAGCACTCCAAAAATCTGGCCTTTATGGTAGGGTGAAAAGAAGGAACCCATTACTCAAGAAAACTCACCTTGAATCCCATTTGAAGTATGCAGAAAAACACTCAGGAGATTCTGTAGCCATGTGGCAAAAAGTTTTGTGGTCTGACGAAACTAAAATAGAACTTTTTGACCTAAATGCAAAGCGTTGTTTGGCGCAAACCCAACAAAGTGCATCACCAAAAGAACACCATCCCTGAATGAATGAATGAATGGAGCCAAGTACAAAGAAGTCCTTGAGGAAAACCTGCTGCCCTCTGCAAGAAAGCTGAAACTGGAACGGAGGTTCACTCTACAAAAAAAGCTGGCCTGCATGGCAGATGGCAAGAAAGAAGACATTACTGAAAAGGCCTCATCTAAAAGCTCGTATGGAGTTTGTAAAAAAGCATATAGATGATATTGCAGACATGTGGAAAAAAGGTGTTGTGGTCCAACGAAACAAAAATTGAACTTGTTGGTCTAAATTCCAAGTGTTATGTCTGGCACAAGCCCAACACTGCACATCACCCAGTCAACACCATCCCAATTGTCAAGCATGGTGGTGGCAGAATCATGTTATGACGATGCTTCTCTTCAGCAGGGACTGGGAAGCTTGTCAAGATAGAGCGGAGAATGGATGGTGCAAAGTACAGGTGAATCCTTAAGGAACACATGTTTTAGTCAGCAGGACCCGAAGCACAAAACCAAAGCCACACTGGAGTGGTTGAATAAGAAAATAATTAATGTTCTTAGTTACTTTAAAAAAAAAAAAAAAAAAACAAGAAATAATGCTTCAACATGTAATATATCTTTTATAGAGGAAACAGCTACAGGGTTATTATAAAAAGACACAACATGCCAGTCAAAAAATATACTACTAATATTGAGTTTTTTAACCCTAAAAGCAATGTGTCTTTCTAGGGTCACAGGGTTACTGAGTAAATGTAACATGACATAGTTGTGTGATTCATTGCTGATAATGGATTCTGACCCTTTTTAGTACAGTGGTACAGTGGTACTGTCTTAGAAGGCCTACCGGTAATAAAAGAAAACTATACATTTCACAAAATAAAGCTTTTGACAGAATAGTTCTCTGGACTTATTACAATTATTTATTTTTTTACGTAAGGTGAAGATTATTAAGAGAAAAAAACAACAATATATGTGAACTCACACTGCAAAATGACACCTGTGCTGAAATGTAACAACACGATGTTCAATGCCATGTTTCCTTATCCCTACTTGAGGAAAGTGAAGAAGGGCCAGTATCATTAAGGGTTACTAAAGGCCTTATAATCAGGTGCAATGATGCACAGCTAAAGGCTTCTGTACCTGTGTTTTATTATTCAGTAATGCAGGTCATAAAACAAAGATTCCTCTTACACTCTTTCTTGCTTAACTGTTTAGATTGCCAGGTCCTAGAAACACAACCTGCCATCATGCGCTTTCTTTCTCTGGAGAAAGTGAGAGAATGAGACAGGCAAAGACAGATTCCATTATTTGCTTCTTCTAGTCTTAGCCTACAGTTTTACGTCCAGATCCGTAATATTTTTAAATGATGTTCGCTGCAACAGCACTAATTAACAAATCACAATAAATAAATAAATAAATAAATAAATAATGCTCCCAGTAAAATCTTTAATTATCACTACCAGCAGCACTTGCAATAGGCTGGTCTTTAGGTTGACATTGGTCAAGGGTTTTAGAGATGGAGAATGAATACAGTTTTAAATGTAAATGTGGAGCTACAAAACACGTTCTTCTATCTGGCTTCTAGCAATTGAGGCCAATCTGTCCTCTTTTGGTTCACAGAAATACTTAAGGGTTTAACCAGAGTATGTGTTAAACGTGGGGAAATCTGTTTTGATAACATTATTCATAACATTAGCTTTGCAGTGCTTGAATTAATAACACTCCATTTACAGAAAGAAGAAAGCTGCCGTGTTATTTCCAGTTAAAGAGATTAATTTTTAAACACCTAATTGACTGGCAGGGGTTAGGGAGGATAAGCAACATATTCTCTCTGCTGCTACAAAGTCAAGGTGACTGGAATACAGACAGACTGAATGTTTTAACAAAGGAGAAATGAAATACTCTTTTAAGTAGTTTGTTTTTTTGATCATTTCACTTACATTGAAAGGATTTGTAGTTGAACAATATAAAGGGAACTGTCACGCACAAAAAAAAGGTCAGGAATGCAAATGTTTTTTTTGTTTTTTTTGTTTTTTTTTATCAGAAATTACTCACAGAGTACACTACATTGCCTTAACAGGATAGAGAAAATGTCTGAATGATCATCAGAGCTTTGTATCCAAATAGAATTTAAAAAGGTTCCAATTTGAATTGTACTATTGCTGAGATTCTCCAATAAATATTAAGCAGTGTTGTTAAAATGTCACAAGGCTGTCAACTCTAAGTAAAGATGCCCAGAATACATGGGACTTGATGGAAAACCATCACTTGCAGTAAACATTATATAAATATTGTATAAACAAGATGCAGGGTGCATACTGTAGATACTCCAGACACCCTGGAATCAAGTCTTCTAAAAGCATAAAGATTATGTCACACCCCATGTGATTTGTGGTCTGAAATAAAAGGGTTTATTTAACTGTCACTCAAGAACTCTATACATTTCATAAAACTATAACTCATATCAATATGATGTTCATATGCTCTGGTAAGATGCCTCTGGAAATAAACAAGTAAAAAGACACAACATGCCAGTCAAAAAATAGACTATTAATATAGAGTTTTTTTAACCCTAAAAACAATGCGTCATTCTAGGGTCACAGGGTTACTGAGTAAATGTAACATGACATGGTTGTGCGATTCATTGCTGTTAATGACATTAGACAATAGATGATTTCAAAAAGATGATTTTGAAAAATAATTATTATATTTTATGCATAAATTATTATTATAAGTTATACAACAAGAGATTTCAGAGATACAAAATGTTTTCAGAAGTTATAAGTTATGTCACACCAGTTGGAGTCTCATTTAATATATGGATGCATTAAAACCATATATGCAAAGGGTATAAATGAACAAAATGTGATTTCCTGGTAACACTGCAGAGACAGCTTAAACACAACCAAACACAGACAGCCTTAATTGGGGTAAGAAACCATCTTTCACATACTGTACAGGAAACGGTATTGATCTCCAATGACATGCTATAGAACAGTTGCTCAAGGAAGAAGTAATTAAGATAATTCCTGTTCCAATGAACAAGACAACATTATGCTTTACTGTTAGTCTTGTTCTAGCAGAAAGTCTGGAGGGTATATAGTGCAGACAAC
This sequence comes from Polyodon spathula, assembly GCF_017654505.1. NCBI lineage: Eukaryota > Metazoa > Chordata > Actinopteri > Acipenseriformes > Polyodontidae > Polyodon > Polyodon spathula. The sequence goes on along the minus strand of NC_054542.1, from coordinate 45,521,348 downwards.
ATTGCTCAAAATGTGAATGCATTAGGGTTGGGATCACATGTTGATTTCTCCTTCTGCAAACTACTTACTTTGTATTTAATTGAAGCAGCTAAAAAAGCAGTCACATTTTTTTTAACATACATAGATAATATTTAAAACGCCATTCAAGCAGGTACCCCCTCCATTTTATCACACATTATTGAAGTTATCATTTTCATCAAAGGCATGTGCTGCTTAAATCTTGGCAGGATACTATTTCCTACTCCACCCATTTACTGTTTCCCACAATAATTACCATAACGTTCCACTTTGACATGTGTAGCAACGTATAAAGACACGAGTAAAGTTTATTTTTATTCTTACTATACATCATAAATGGTGGCACACAGTACACGTTGTATCCCTGAAAATTGTAGTAATGTCAGCTAATCTTTTTTTTTTTTTTTCTGGCATACACAGATTGTGTTTCATCTCCTGTCTTATTTATCGTTCCTTACTGGCTTGTACAGGTACTTTCCTTCTGTACTTATCCAGAGTAGTTTGATAATAGGCTTTTCTGAAGGGTTCTTTTGTATTGTCAGCGCAATTGGATACATTGTGCTTCAAAATGTTATGGATCTTGGTGGGTTACTTTAACAATACCTATAGCTTTAAATGCAGGATTTGACTTGTTGACAGTATTTTTCTTTCTTTTTTTTTCTCGAGTTGTTGTGATGTTTTTGGCAGACTCAAATCTAGCACTTCAAAACAGAAGACATGCCCCAACTATTGGAAATGAAATTGTGTTATATATCAGCAGCAACAGTACTTGTACCAACAGTCTGTCATCTTGACATTGTCCAACTGAAACTGCTGTTCAATCAGCCTCCAGAGTCATGCACAGTAGATACTGATCTGGGATATTGTCATATAGCTGTGCAAGTATAATTTATACTTAAAATAGTATTCTTCATGATACATTTAATATGAAACCTTCAAACAAAATGTTACACTAAGGCTCAAACAGGAGCAGGTTTTGTTCAAAAGAACTTAATTGCTGATTAGACTGTACTTAGACAGTAGAAGTATGTTCTTTCAACTCCTTGCAACCAGGAAGTCATTATTGAATTCTGTAGGTCTTACTAGTACCCCCCAAAAACCCATGAAAGTCAGCTCTATTAATACATGTACTTAACTTGTTACCAAATACCACAGACCAACAAATGATGTATTAAGCTTATGTTTTAGTGTTACATGCAAACACGTTTGCGAAACAGCACATTGAAAAAAGTCAATTAGACATGGTAACTGTTAACCTTGTAATTTGTATATTTTGAGATAATAGGGAACTCTATATAGATGTAACTTGCCGTAAACATAAAAAAATAAATAAAAAAAAATCAACTAACAAATTGTCCTGCCTTGCAGGTATTACAAGACCCATATTGGATTTGACAAGATGTAAACAAATAAACGTCTATATTAATGGATACTTTAACACGGGATCAAAAATGTATCAAAACACACAATCATCCTAATTTGCTCTAATTTGTATTTACTATAATCCCATTCTCCAGCTAAAAAAATAACTGAACTGGGTCACCAGCTGACCAAATGTTTTGGTTAATGCCTTCATAAGTTTTACAGTTTTGTACTTAGTGGTCTGGTTTCTTTTTTAAGGTTAATTCACCTGTAGCAAAAGTCTATGATAAAACAACACATATTCCTTTGTTAGGAAATCTTTATCGGGTTTAAAACTGAGGCAATATTAACATTTACATTTCCTTTATGAATTAGAACTGTAAAGCCTTACTCACTTTCAAAGCCTGCCACTTTTCCACAGGCACATGCAGTATTGCTATTCACTTGTTCATCAATCACTGTAGTTGTTACTCACTCTTTTGCCACATAAAGGACAATAGATTTGCAACCAGATACTTTTGGGAATTATTTGAAAAATCAGACAAAGTTACACATTTCACGACGTATTTGTGTTGTCTTTCTCATTTCAGCAAGATGATGATTTGCTTCTGAAGAAGCAGATTGAGCACAATGACAGCATGCCAACATTCTCCAAGGAACAAACAGCAATTTCCTGTGTACACCATATCAACACAATAACTTGTTCTGGCTGTGGGCCCTGCAAATAAGTGCAGATTGCAAATGAAAAATGACAAAACTTCATGCTTTCAATGTGTACAAACCTACAGTAGAACTTTTTCTACGCTACTTCTGCAGAGCTAACTTCCCCCGTGCAATTAAAAAACAATTACAAATGACATGTTCCAGTCTGCCAGGGCGTTTATGTACCATTGCCAAGGTCATGCCCCCAAAAGTCTTTTTTTTTTTTGAGTGTTTAATTCAGAACTACAGATTTGGATGTTTCTAAGGAAATAAAGGAAATACCAAGGTCCCTTGCCGTTGGTACAGGATGACTAAATGGCTAGTAAATGAATCAGTAATTTGGCATCTGTTTCACACTGCAATTCTGTTATGTTAGCCCTGTAAAGAGAAGATTGAGATCTTGGTTTACAAAGTTCTGCAGGACCTAAGATAGCCTATCACTTTGTTTAACCTTTACACTAGAAATGGGAAACATTATCCCTATCAAACCAAGCATGTTTAATTAGTATGTTCTGTATGCTGAATATATTAAATGAGACCCTTTAGGCTTACAATTAGTAAAACACAGCACCTTTTGTGCAAATATTCTGCATAGTAATTTCATAGGAATGGGTGTACATCTAAATTTAACCTATTTCATCATTACACAAAAGTGTACACTTTATGACAAACCACCTCTCTTAACAAATACATAATTTACTGTCTAATTCCAATTACAGTGAAATCCTAAGATAATACAGTATAGGATTTGAAATAGCTCATAAACAATGGCATGTAAAACTGAATTTCATGATTTTGTTTCTGTAAAAAAAAAGTGTCGCGTCTTACCAGTTCAAAAGCATTACAATGAATCATAAAACATACTTCTATTTGCATGTTATTTTAATAAACATTAAACACACACAGAAGGCAAATGATACATTACCAGTACTGGAACATTTCACCTTCACTGAAGAACAATAATACATTATTAAATTCACTTTTCTGCTCAGTGGATAAACTTAGCTGACCACAGCAAATTCATTCTCTGTCTGATCCTTACAACTTGGCAGAAGAAAACCTTTTGTCACATTTAAGGCATTTTAAGATTAAAAGAACACTCTCTTTTCAACGTTTTTAAAAGCAAAAATATGATTAGCAGTTCCTGGTGTCACGCAGTGGGTCATTCTTGAAGAACGCATTTCCAATTGTCCTAAAGGAAGAGCATCTTTTCTGCATCAGCAATATGTGTGACACAGATTTCTGGATTTGATTGATCCCGCATTGCATTATTTCTGTCTTCCCTTTTTATTGCAACACAACATTTTCCCAGTTTAAACTGCCAAAACCTCAGCTTTTGCTGTGTCCTATGGTGACTGAGCTTGAGTTTCATTAGATCAAAGTTAGTAACTCAGCATTATACGTGCTTCAAGTTTGAAAGGAGACACAGTATTCTTACTAATAAATAATATACATAGCAAGTTGGAAACTGACATACCTGTGTTTAAAATTTCAACATTACAAACAGGTAAACTTAAAAGACCCCTCTAGAAACAATGCTCTAGATTTTAACAGCAGCAGTAAATAAAACTTTACTGTGGAACAGTGATGTTATAAATATAATACTAAATATTTGTTATTTGCAAATATTACAGATTAATTACACACATGGGCATGACTTAACAAGTGATTTAACAATAGCAGGCACAATATACAGTTCCTTCTTAAGCGTGTGAATGTGTTTCTCAAAAAACCTTCCAGGCATATTTGATGCTCAATGTCCTTCCTCAGAGCATGTCAAAAATAAAAATAAGAACACTGAGCTAAGTGTACCTACAAGCTACTTAAAAGCTTTCCATCTACCAAACATATGAAAAAGTGATCTCATGGCACCAAGTGTCTTTTACAGCCATGCTCTGTTTTTGGTTAACTGTGCACTTCTAAGGTACAGTGTAACACAACTGCAGTGAAAATAAAACTCAGTGCCATTGTTAAAGTGAAAGAATGCCATCAACATAAAGAACAATTTCAAAGCCAGTTAACGTGTCATATTTGTTTATGATGTGACTATGACAGGATTTTAAAAGGAAACTGTTTATTTGTCAGCTTAGAGTAGATCAAACACTTCGCTGTGCATATAAATAGCTTCACATGAATATATGAATGAGTTTCAAAAGAGGGTTATATCGAAACTGAAATAGATACACTAGGTCTATCTAAGTAGAAGCTGAAATCAACATCATTAAATATAATATTACTTCTAGACCTAATATACAATTAAGTCTTTTTTTTTCCAATTATAGATCAGATTTTGTAATGTATTAGTATGTTCGGACTCTTGCACGTATGTACCATATAATACTACATTACACAAAACATATATGATTCCATTATTTAGTGACTGACCAGCTGGCAAGTGGTATTGCTGCTCGAGGTTAATATAAAATATATATATATATAATTATATATATATATATAATATATATATATCATATATTTGTATCATATATTATATATATATATATACACACACACACACACACACACACACACACACACACACACACACACACACACACTGAGTGTACAAAAAATTAGGAACACCTTCTCAATATTCAGTTGCACCCCCTTTTGCCCTCAGAACAGCCTCAATTCGTCAGGGCATGGACTCTACAAGGTGTCAAAAGCATTCAATAGGGATGCTGGCCCTTGTTGACTCCAATGCTTACCACAGTTGTGTCAAGTTGGTTGGTAGTGGATCTCTACTCCAAATAGCTTGTTCCATCTCATCCCACAGATGCTCAGTTGGAATGAGATCTGGTGACTGGGCAGGCCACTGCAGTAAGCTGAATTCACTGTCATGTTCATGGAACCATTCCTGCACAATCCTAGCCTTGTGGCATGAGGCATTATCTTGCTGATAAAATCCATTAGCAGAAGGATACACTGCTGCCATGAAGGGATGCACTTGATTGGAAATGATGTTCAGATATCCTGTGGTATTCAAACGTTGCTCCACTTTTATCAATCGGCCCAATGTGTGCCATGAAAACACCCCGCACCATCATACCACCACCACCAGCCTGCAATGTTGACACGCAGCATGATGGATGCATGTACTCATGTGGTTTTCTCCATACCCTAGTCCTGCCATCAGCATGAAACAGCAGGAACTGCGATTCATCAGACCAGGCTGTGTTTTTCCAATCCTCCAGTGTCCAAAGTTTTTGATCCTTAGCCCACTACAACTGCAGTTTCTTGTGTTTTGCAGAAAGAAGTGGAACTCCGTTAGGTCGTCGGCTGCCGTACCCCATTCGTGTCAAGGTACGACGAGTTGTGCATTCTTTTATGGGTCTTTCGGCACCAATGTTGTACTGGATTGTCAGTTGACTAACTGTAGCCCATCTGTTGCTCTGCACAATTCGTGTCAGCCTTTGTAGAACAAGGACTGAGCCTGATTGGAAATAGTTCCCATAATGTTTTGCAGTTAACAAATACTTACAATCTTCGTGAAATTATAGATGCTAATATTGACTACTGACATTAACGATTTATATATGACTTGCTTACACTAGTAGTTTAAAAAAAAAAAACTAATAATTAACTTGCCCACTATATGTAATCTGTCAATCCTGCCATTGTATACATTTTATGAAACAGCACTTACTTAACGAAATCTATCATACCACAAAAATAAATTCTGAAATTTTTTGAATAATTTTCAGCACAACCTGTAATTCAGCTGAAAACCCATTTTGAACAACGTTGCTCACGTGTTTATAAATGGTTAAATGGTTTGTATGTCTTCCGATGATTTATTTACATGTTCTTTGTATTATAACAAAGCAAAACAGCCTTGGAGCAAATCATTCTTGG